>NC_142008.1:14394742-14719742 GCF_049901715.1 Pseudonaja textilis
CAAGCACGGAAGACAGCTATTCACTTAACATTAACTGGGTTTAACCTCAAGAATGCATGGAGAGAGGAATGGTCCAAGGTACCTTCTTGGGGTCTGACCATTAGTGAACCCTCTAATAAACTGCCTGGTTGTTATCTGCCTTGCTCTGCATGAAATTGAAAAGAAGTATGTGTGATACTGGAAAAAGTGCCTCTGCCTTGTATCAGTGGGGATGGAAAAATTCCCCTTGTTGCAATTGTGGTGCTGGCAAACAAACTATTAAACATATTATGCAAGATTACTCACAACATGCATTCTTTGTTTCCCTAGAACAGCAGTCGCCAACCAGTGGGCCATGGCTCACTGGTGGTCCTCGAGAAGATTTTGGTGGGCCGCAGAGGAATGTCACCCTCAGAGCAACCCCCCAAAGCAAATAATCCAGGCCGCACAGAAACACAAGGCTGTATAGCCCACATGGCCCGCGGGAAGCCTCCCTGCCCACTCACATCTTACCCAGCAAACTTGCCTGCTAAATTGCTATTTTTCCTTTTTTTCCTGACCATCAGCTGTTCTGCTGTGCCAGGAGCTAATAGATTAGCTAGGAATCAGGAAATGGTTGGATTTCTTGCTTTATAGCTAGTCTTTAGATCTTCGGCTCTGCTTTTAAGCTCAGCCAAACCTCCCTTAGGACTGTTCTATTATTCAGTGCAGACTCACAGCAAGCAAATTTTATGTGACAGACTGAGCTAGTTGATGGCAGATAGATAGATCATTGAATGATTCCGTGAGCAACTCAATCTGCCTGCCTGCCTTGCCTGATTTTGGGTAAAAGTTGCTCCTTTTTATAAAAAATTCAATATTTACACACATGGTGTGTTGTGAGCAAATTTTATGAGTTTGCTTGCAAGCAAATTGTATGTGACAGACTGAGCTAGCCGATGGCAGATAGATCTCTGAATGAATCTGTGATTCTGTGAGCAACTCAATCTGCCTGCCTGCTTTGCCTGATTTTGGGTAAAAGTTACTCTTTTTTAATAAAAAAATTCAATATTTATATAAATACTTATAATATTTACATACAAGCCATGCCCAGCCAGTTACATGACACCAAGCCACATGCACAAATTAGGCCATGCCCACAGAACCAGTTAGTGGTCCCTGGGATTTAAAATTATGAGTTTGGTGGTCCCTGGGGTCCAAAAGGTTGGCCTCCCCTAGAAGATGTGCACAAAGCAACAACAGAAGCAATAGACATCCAGTTATGCAACCACTGCTATATTCCCATAGATGTTTTACTTATAATCAGGTGGAATTTGTATATTTGTTTCCTTTTTCTCTGTCATGTCATTTATAATTAATAAATAATGCTAAGGTCACCTGTGGCCTTGAACAAACAGCAAGAATAAAGGCCCACGTTTCAGAACTGAAATTAATAGCATAACTTGACTGTAATTGTTATGATTGAATTCTGGGCAAGGATTCAGGACCAAAGTTAGTTCTCTCATATGATTACAACTTTTTCAACATATTTTTTTTTTCTGAAAAATTGGCAGGCAAACTACCATAAGACCTGAAATAATTTGATCAAGATGTTCTTCTGAAAATTGAACCAAAACCAGTCAGTGCCTCATTGGTGTTTTTTTTTTTTTTTACATTCTTGTTTTCTTTTTTTTTATATATCTTATATAGTCCCTGAGGGGCTTAGATTATCAGATTCTTTCTGAACCAATTTATGCTGCTCCATAATCTTAGCCAAATTGAGAGGGAAGTAAAGTCCAGATTGGGTTTTGGTCAAAAGAGAACAACAGAACCAAAGATAACATGAGATTAAACTTCAAATTAGCTTATGAAGCAACCTCTCTTCTGTATTATTCATCTGATCAAAGGATAAGTAAAATGTAGACTTCAATGCTGATTTCCAAAGCAAATGAACTTCCAGAAGCTTACATTAATTCAGTTTTTCAACCATGGCAACTTTTTGATATGTATCCTTCAGAATTCCTCCTGCCAGTATAGCCATTGCTGAGAATTCTGGCAATTGAAGTTTGCAATTGTCCATACATCTGACACTTGCCAAGGTTGTGTCAACTCCACTAGTTCAATCAGCCACAAAATGAACTCTACATGATTTTCCTGAAATTGGCTGTAATAATAATTGGAAGAATATCTCTCCTTCTCCCCATTCTTAGGGTACCATGTAATTCAAGAAGATATCTAACTATGTTGCCTGAATGGATTTCTGCCTGCAATATTTGCTTGGTCTTCCATGAATAGGGCTACCTAGATACTTGGCTTCTTTAACAATGTTTTCTCTTATCTTTAAGTACTGATATCTCCAAGGTTATTAAGAAAGATGGGGGTTGCTGTCTGTCTCCAAGAGCATGTTTCTCCATTTCTCCCTTTTAGGGAAATATAATATTCTGCCTTTTAATATTTCCTTAAATATTCTCTATTTTTCTAGGATGGGGGAGTGGCTCTCCACAATACCTCCTCACATTAGAAGACAATGAACTCTCATTCAGTGATAGTCAAGTGATGCTGAACAAGGCCCTCCCTATTCCCAGGACAATGCCTGCAGTCCACCACAAGACTGAAATCCCATAGGCAAGCACGGAAGACAGCTATTCACTTAACATTAACTGGGTTTAACTCAAGAATGCATGGAGAGAGGAATGGTCCAAGGTACCTTCTTGGGTCTGACCATTAGTGAACCCTCTAATAAACTGCCTGGTTGTTATCTGCCTTGCTTGCATGAAATTGAAAAGAAGTAGTGTGATACTGGAAAAAGTGCCTCTTGCCTTGTATCAGTGGGGATGGAAAAATTCCCTTGTTGCAATTGTGGTGTGCTGGCAAACAAACTATTAAACATATTATGCAAGATTACTCACAACATGCATTCTTTGTTTCCTAGAACAGCAGTCCCAACCAGTGGGCCATGGCTCACTGGTGGTCTCGAGAAGATTTTGCGGGTACGCAGAGGAATGTCACCCTCAGAGCAACCCCCAAAGCAAATAATCCAGGCCGCACAGAAACATAAGGCTGTATAGCCTGACATGGCTCATGGGAAGCCTCCTGCCCACTCACATCTTACCCAGCAAACTTGCCTGCTAAATTGCTATTTTTCCTTTTTTTTTCCTGACCATCAGCTGTTCTGCTGTGCCAGGAGCTAATAGATTAGCTAGGAATCAGGAAATGCTGGATTTCTTGCTTTATAGCTAGTCTTTAGATCTTCGGCTCTGCTTTTAAGCTCAGCCAAACCTCCCTTAGACTGTTCTATTATTCAGTGCAGACTCACAGCAAGCAAATTTTATGTGACAGACTGAGCTAGTTGATGGCAGATAGATAGATCATTGAATGATTCCGTGAGCAACTCAATCTGCCTGCCTGCCTTGCCTGATTTTGGGTAAAAGTTGCTCCTTTTATAAAAATTCAATATTTACACACATGGTGTGTTGTGAGCAAATTTTATGAGTTTGCTTGCAAGCAAATTGTATGTGACAGACTGAGCTAGCTGATGGCAGATAGATCTCTGAATGAATCTGTGATTCTGTGAGCAACTCAATCTTGCCTGCCTGCTTTGCCTGATTTTGGGTAAAAGTTACTTTTTTAATAAAAAAAATTCAATATTTATATAAATACTTATAATATTTACATACAAGCCATGCCCAGCCAGTTACATGACACCAAGCCACATGCACAAATTAGGCCATGCCCACAGAACCAGTTAGTGGTCCCTGGGATTTAAAATTATGAGTTTGGTGGTCCCTGGGTCCAAAAGGTTGGCCTCCCCTAGAAGATGTGCACAAAGCAACAACAGAAGCAATAGACATCCAGTTATGCAACCACTGCTATATTCCCATAGATGTTTTACTTATAATCAGGTGGAATTTGTATATTTGTTTCCTTTTTCTCTGTCATGTCATTTATAATTAATAAATAATGCTAAGGTCACCTGTGGCCTTGAACAAACAGCAAGAATAAAGGCCCACGTTTCAGAACTGAAATTAATAGCATAACTTGACTGTAATTGTTATGATTGAATTCTGGGCAAGGATTCAGGACCAAAGTTAGTTCTCTCATATGATTACAACTTTTTCAACATATTTTTTTTCTGAAAATTGGCAGGCAAACTACCATAAGACCTGAAATAATTTGATCAAGATGTTCTTCTGAAAATTGAACCAAAACCAGTCAGTGCCTCATTGGTGTTTTTTTTTTACATTCTTGTTTTCTTTTTATATATCTTATATATCCCTGAGGGGCTTAGATTATCAGATTCTTTCTGAACCAATTTATGCTGCTCCATAATCTTAGCCAAATTGAGAGGGAAGTAAAGTCCAGATTGGGTTTTGGTCAAAAGAGAACAACAGAACCAAAGATAACATGAGATTAAACTTCAAATTAGCTTATGAAGCAACCTCTCTTCTGTATCTATTCATCTGATCAAAGGATAAGTAAAATGTAGACTTCAATGCTGATTTCCAAAGCAAATGAACTTCCAGAAGCTTACATTAATTCAGTTTTCCAACCATGGCAACTTTTTGATATGTATCCTTCAGAATTCCTCCTGCCAGTATAGCCATTGCTGAGAATTCTGGCAATTGAAGTCCATACATCTGACACTTGCCAAGGTTGTGTCAACTCCACTAGTTCAATCAGGCCACAAAATGAACTCTACATGATTTTCCTGAAATTGGCTGTAATAATAATTGGAAGAATATCTCTCCCTCTCCCCATTCTTATATACCAGTGAATTAAGAAGATATCTAACTATGTTGCTTTGAATGCTACCTTATTCTAAATTTTAAAAAAAGATTTCACCCCTTTTATCTAGGTAATTGTTCCTGAAAATCTCTGTCAGGCATTCCTTACTCTCCAAAGGTTAGGAAATACTGCATTAGTGAAATAAAATTCTTACCTCACTTCATTTCAGTTTGGTACTTACCATTGGCATTTGCAGAAATCAAAAGAAATTTCTCTGCATGGAAATTTCTCTGCATGGTCTCTTCTGACTTCTGCAGTTGCAAGTCCAGGTGGATAAAATGATGTGAAATGTCTAATTGCATCATTTTCATAAGGAAAGTTACATCAATTTGTGGTGAGAAACTTTTAAAGTAAAATAAAGTTGCTCTGTAGAGGTCTAGAAAAAAACTATTTCTATTCCAAAGAGTTATCAATCTTTCTAGTTTTCCTTCAATTCAACACCCCAATTCCCCGTAGTTGCCAAGCAAAGTAACCATAAATCTCCAATGACTTAAGCATTAGAGATCCATATAGTAGGATTTGGTTTCTACAGTTGTTACATTAAACCTTTGTTATAAAGTTTATATTAAAAATTGGTGGCTAAAATTTCCACAAAGTACTTTTCTGCCTACTTAGATCACATAGATTTATACTGAAGAAATTGAAAATTTATATGTGATTTCCTGGCTAATCTTTTAGGATGCAGTGCGCTAAAGTCAAAACATTCCTTTAACATAGGTTACATCAGAATAGAATCTGTATATGATTAGACATTTGAAATTATTGGAATAATAAATCTGTAACTTGGATAGGTAAATGTACTAAACTGTATACACTCACAGATATATTTATCAGAAGATAAACCGATCCTCAACTTTTTAACCAAAATACCATGGAAAATGCACTATTCACAGTTAAACCAACTCACATTTTTCAAGGTATTTTCATTAATAATTCAAGGATCTATTTATCCATGGACTCATATGCAGATATATACAGGATATACAGTATGTGGACTTATATTTGAAGATAGGCCATTCATGATTAAAATAATTCCAATGTTTAGAGGTATTTAAAATTCTCACCTAAAATTATCAGGCTATCCAAGTATATATGGTACTGCCCCCCTCCTGTTATTACTGCTGATTTTATTTTCATTTTTTATTTTTTTAATCAAATTTTCTCTTGCAATTGCTAAATTGCACAAATTCGGTCAATAGTCCTCAACTTACAACAATTTGTTAAGTGATTGTTCAAAATGGAAAAAGTAATGGGACTATTTTTCACACTTATGACCGCTGCAGCTCACACACACCCGTCATCGGGGTGGGATTCATTTTTTTTTAACAATGGTTCTGTGGGCGTGGCTTAGTGGGTGGGCATGGCTTGGTGGTAATGTGACTGGGCGTGGCCAACTCAATATCACTCACATTGAGGCATGCATCTCCTCGCCTGGCCTCTCATGACTGTGGGGATGCTGCAACAGTCATAAGTGTGAAAAATGGTCTTAAGTCACTTTTTTCAGTGCCATTGTAACTTTGAATGGTCACTCCACGCAAGCAAAGTACCAGCAAAGGAGGAAAAAAACCTCCAGAGAAGTTCCAGAGACAGGAAGTCTAGCCCTGCCAAGAATGTAATAAGGGTTAACAGAGAGGCAGTTTCTGTAAGCAACACCAGAATGTTTCCTTCCTGCCTTCCTTATAGGATTAGGCCAGTAATTTCTTCTAACAACCGGTTCTTTGAACTGCTTAGAATGTTAAAAACCTTAGAATGTTAAAAACCTTAGAATGTTAAAAACCAGTTCTAGAGAATAGGTGTGAACTGATAGAATCCCACCCCTGCCCATCATGTGATCAAAATTCAGAGGCTTAGCAACTGACTCAGATTTATGACCGCTGCAGTGTCCCAGGGTCATGGGATCCCCTTTTGCGAGGAGCAAAGTCAACGAAGAAGCATAATTCACTAACTTGACAACTGCAGTAATTCACTTAACAAGAAAGGTGATAAAATTCACTTAATAAACATTTCACTTAGCCACAGAGTGTTTGGGGTTAATTGTGGTTGTAAGTTGGGAATTACCTATATTGCACTTTGTATTTTACTCTCTCTTTTTTTTTTGCACCTGAATCTGTCTTTTGCAAAATTAAATAGCATATTAAATGATGAAATCATATTGATAGTTAACTGAAGTTGTCAAAGGACTGCTTCACACATGCCTTGCACTTTTTCACTTCTATCATCACTTAAGACAGCCCACGGCTGTCTTTTCCCCAGGAAAAATTACAATCCCTAAAGTTATAAGATGAATGTACAGGGAAGGGATAAAAACAGCTTTTTCCAGTTGATAGGAAAAAAGATATTCATACCATTTTGAACTTTCTGTTTACAGCTAGAAAAGGTTATTGCAATAAGTAAATACAATGCATGAAAACAAGCTACCAATTTCTTATTTGAAGTGAATACAAATAAAACTGTGAAATGAAATAAATTTCAGTATTGGTATAATTTCTATCATGAACTATAATGACTGGTGAAATCAGAACACTTCCATCATAAGAATGATAGCTGCAATGCTGCTTTTGTGTATATGTGACTCTTAAAAAACTGGCATTTGTTCTCTAGCACATTTTCATCCAGAGCTATTCTTTCAAGTGCTTGAGCCAAGAATAATAGAATTAGATACTATAAATCAGCTAATGAATTAGTTTACCATGGTCCCATTTCAAATAGTTAGGTCTAGTGCTACTGAAAACAAGGCACATTCAAGCAAGCAATTATGCCTTGCAAAATACCCAAGATAAATATATGGAAACAGCAAGTACAGATTTTTTTTTCCTGGTATAAGAAAGGCTGATAACAACTTTAGGAAAAAAAATGTAGCAACCAATTCAGCCAACAGATTTAGGCTATCAGCAGAAGATTGCTGATTGCCAATTTGTCATGACTGCAATCCGTTCAGCACTTTCCTGAAAGTAAGCAAACTGAACTCAGTTATTTTTAAGTGGACATGCATAGTTCAGTTGTCCAACAGGAAAGTATAAAATATACTTAATAAATAATATTAATTATTACAATTTCTACTTCTTGGATGACCAGCATTTTGCTTTTCATTTGCACTGTGTAAATTATGAAATTGTCATTTCTCTATCTCCCTCCCTCCCTCTCTCTCTCTCTCTCACACACACACAAAACACTCACACATACACAACCTGCCAGCCAGATGATAGATAGATAGATAGATAGACAGACAGACAGACAGACAGACAGACATGATATAGTGTTGGAAGAAATATCCTTCTGGGTTCAGTTCCAAGTGGGGAAAAAGACACTGGAAACATGGAGGCTGTTTGGAAGGTTTAATAGTGGACAAGACCACATGGCCTGGAGCTTCAGAGTGAAAAGGAAGGATGATCACATGCTTCAAGGTGAAGGAAAAGATCAAAAAAGGACTGAGGTGCTGAGAATGCCTGGATTTTATACCCTCTGTTGGGATTTGAATTGGAGCTTGTATTCTAATTGGTTGTCAGACCCACATGAGGCCATGCAGGGGCAACTATGTAGGCTGTCCTGAGTTTCAGGCTTGGTTGAGCCTTGCTGGATGATTATGCCCTTAAAGGGGCTTTTGGCAATTGCTATAGCCTTACCTCAGTTCTTTGTTATGTAAAGTATTCTGGCTCAGGCCTTAATGGCCCACCCATAAACAAAGGTGGGGGTGAGTTTCTGCTTCTGAGGTGAGTTTCTGCTTCTGAGTTTCTACTCTTTTTAGAGGAAATAGTCTGCCTTTTTAATATTTCCTAGGGTATTTCAATTTTCTAGGAGAGGGGTGAGCGCTAACTTCCTACAATAGTTATAGATATATAGATAAAGATATATACAGATACAGATACACACAGAGAGACACACAGAGAGACACACACAGAGACACACACACACATATATACACATAGATAGATATAGATATAGACATAAATAGTGATAGATAGATAGATAGATAGATAGATAGATAGATAGATAGATAGATAGATAGATAGATATGTCAGTGGCTAAACACAGGCAGAACACTGGATTTTACAAAAAGGAATCAAATATAAAAAGTATAGAACAAAGTATTAATCATTTATTTTTATCAATTCACAAAATTGAAAGTACACAGAAGATAAATACAAATCAAATCATTGTTTGGTGTGACTTTATGACTTGGTTTCAAAATTCTGACAGCCAGTCATATGATTCCATTTTGGCTCCTTGACAACAGGCCTGCATTTATGGGTATTTGCAGCATTCACATAATGACCACAATGTATTATTGTTTTGTTGGAAACCAATGTTTACTTTCTGGTTTCCATCTCATAGCAAACAATGGGTTCATTTAATGAGAGTGACATTCACTTAACAACCATGGTGCTCATTTCACAACTGCCACAAAAAGCCTCTCAATGATTCACATTTATGAACATCAACTGATTACAACTTCAATTCAATTATATTCATAAGCCAAAGACTATCTACATGAGGGTGAAGGTTCATTCTCTGAGCTTCTGGGTTAATTTCTGAACGTTTTGTTACCCAACTAGGTAATAAACCTCAGTGGAGGTTAGGAGATGTCAGTGTTTTTTCTGTTTATAAGTATGTGTGTCATGTGAGGGTCTTGTGATGGCTGGGCTGTGAGTCACCCATGAGTCTTGTGATGGGTCTGTTGGAAGTTATAGTCCACCCTTCTCCTAGAAAAATGGAATATTATAGAATATAATAAAAAAGGCAGAATATTTCCCCTAAAAGAGAAGTACAAACTCAGAGAGGCAGAAACTCAGCCTCCTCACCTTTGTCAATGGGCCATTAAAGCCTGAGCCTATCTATTCTACATAAGAAAGGCAGGATTAGCCCTCTACCCATCTCACCACATGGCACCTGGGAAGATTACATAAGCCAGCACTCAAACAAGCCTGGTGTCAGGATTCTGGCAGTTAATTCATGAGTCTCAAGCCAAACTTCCAAAACTTCAAAAGGATTTATTGGGAGTTAAAATAGCTGACACTGTGACAAATAATTCATTGTCACCCTTGACCCTGGTTTCCCACCCACCCCCTGGGTGTATCATATTCTTCAATGGGACATATCCATAGCCAAGAGTCATCAATCATATTCTCCAATTAGAATTTTGCACGGCAGAAACTTCAGTCACCTAGTTACTATCTTTGAAAACTATTTATGGAATGCACTTTCAATTTCCAAGCTGCCGCACTGCTCCCTCTCCCTTTCTCCCTTTCTCACAGGAACAGGAAATACTAAGGTGGGGCCCAACAGAGGGTATAAAACTCAGGCACTCTCAGCATCTCAGCCCTTTTTTCCTTCATCCAACATCACCCAGCATGTGATCACCCTTTTTCACCCAGGATCTTCAAACCTTGTGGTCCTGTCCACTATTAAACCTTCTTTCCAAGCAACTTCTGTGATTCCAGTGTCTTTTTCCCCACTTGGAACTGAAGGATATTTCTTCCAACAGGTCTTAGGGTGGGTCTTGTAATAAGAAGATTACATCAAATCAAGGTCATTAGGAGGTGAACTGCTCCAATCCAACTGGTGCTGTTTGGTCTCTGTGTATCTATCGACATACATATATTTGAACTAGATTAATTGGATCATTAAAATACTGCTTTTCATCTCAAAAGTCACAAACTGTTTTGACAAAATCAAATAAAGAAGAAATAAAGGGGCATGCATGTGTGTTGGAAGGAGAGGGAAACACCCACATGGAAACCATAATCCTGTGGAATATTTTAGCCTCAAAGTTGGTGACTAGCCAATTTTCAAAGCTGAATAGTAACTTGACTTTGTCTCACTCCAATTCTTCATTCATTAAGTATTCAGTTATCATTTTCTCAAAGGTGAATTATGCATATTTAGGTCTATTTTTCCTATTAATATTAACATTTCCTATCAATATTACATAAACATTAAATAAAGAGGCCACTTTGGAGTACTGGTTAAGGCACCAGGCTAGAAACTGGAAGACTGTGAGTTCTAATCCCACTTTAGGCATAAAGTTAGCCAGCTGACCATGAGTAAATCAATTTCTTTCAGTCCAGGGAAGGAAACAAAGCCAAACCACTTCCAAAATCTTGTCAAGAAAACAGCAGGAACCATCTCGGCAGTCACCAAGAATGAACATTGACTCAAAGAAACCCTAAATAATAAAATAACAACATATCTTAAGGTATCCGGAACTATTTGTTTTTTTACCAAATAGGTGTTTCCTTGAATTTCTGAGCTACATTTTCTGTGGTTGGATACATCATCTGTTGGCAGGCACGTAGCAACCCAGAAGTATAGTTGATAAATAAATCAAGTCTGATTGATCCTTGGATATAAAACTAACAGAGGAGGGAAGGAGGCCTTTCCTCCCTTGGCCAATAGAAGATAAATGATCTCCTTATGAGTGCTGGATAAGTAATAAGTCAATCAGATGGATAAGCACCTTAGAAGAAGAGAAAATGATGAAAGAAAGAAGAAGGAAAAGCACTTAAGAAAGAATTTTGCTAGAAGGAGAAAGAAAATAGGGATAATGGAAATATCCTGCTAAAGAGTTCAGTGAGGGGCTGAAAATAATTCTTCCCAAAGGCTGCACAGATGTCAGAGCAAAGGAGAACAGAGCAAGGACCCCAGATGAAAATGTAAATCTGTCCAAAATTTAACATACTAAGGTAATACGGATTAGAGTAGCAAAAGATAGAAGAGCTGTCTCTAGGGACAAATATATAGGGCTTGACTATGACCATAACTGGGACCAGAATTTCTATTATTAAACAAAGCTGTTAAGCCCATCCACGTTCATTGTATCTTATCTTTCCATCCAGGCAGCATCTTAGAGGCAGGGTTTCAGTTTCTATAAGTGTTCTCAAATTTAAGAACTAATCTTTGCCTTGTATAGTCTGGCAGTCATGGGTTTCAAACAACTCTCCATGGCCAACTCACCATGGGACAACAGTTACATTAATATTGAACTAATGATAGAATAGAATCATTAAAGAAAGGTTGCAAAAAGAGGGAACAAATAAAATGTGAATGATGTTTTTTTAATAAACTATGTTAAATAATTAACTTGAACTGTAAAAATGTCCCATTGTGGTTTGTCCTTCAACAAATTGGCCATAATTGTCCCTTGGCAAATTGACCTTGGTGAGTTAACTGTGGCAAATAGGCTGGGATGAGATAGCCATGGCAAGTTGGCCTTGTTGAGTTGTCCCATTACACCGTTACTGATGGAGAGAATCAGACTAGACTGTATCTATCTTAAAGAAAGAGGAGGAAATGATGTTTGGGATAGATTATTTATTTCAATAAAATCAATATGTGATATTTTAGATGGTCATCTCCATCAAAAGCACTGCAGAAAAAAAACACTTAAAATAAAAATAATCAAAAGGAATCATTGTCTGTGAATCATTTCCATGTGATATTGAAGAAGTTCACATTTACCAAGTGGTGGGAAATTATGGAATCTATTTTCTTTGCTTGGAAAATAGAAACCTGCACCCCTTTCATGAAGTATTAATATATCTTTAAAGAAAATCCAATATTTCTTTTGGGGCAAGAAAAAAGGAATAGTTGCAATAAGGATTTAACACATGGAGGTAAGTTAATATCCGCTCATAATGCTAAAGAGATAAGAAATGTTATAAAGTGGTTCCAATTGGATTATTGGCAGTTAAACCAGGCACTGTTTCAACTTTTATGCAATTGTTAATATTAGATGTGAGCAAAATCTGATCTCTTTGTCTCTTTCTCTTTATATAGGACACTTGGAATGAAGAATTAACATGGATGAAATAATTACATGTCATTTTGCTCTTTACCTTTCCTTTCTCTTTGGTACCATAGTTTTCTCCTCTTAAAGTTTCCAATGTAAATTTCAGGCAGGATCTATCCTTTCACTCGTAGCAAGGTATCATGAGCACGGATGGTGTTTTTTAAGACAAGGAAGAAGAATGATTTTCTTAAAGTCTATTTGTCCTTTTACAGACATTTATTTATTAAATGTGCATTGCACATGCTCAGTGTAACAGAACTTGTAATAACTCAGAACTGGGTCACAATATTGATCAGCAAATCAAAACCATGAAATCATCCCCAAATCAAATTAGTAATGATCCTTCCATGAAATACCTCAAAGTCATGGAATTTCCTACTGTTTCTGGCATGATCTCAATGCTTTTCTAAAGACAAAATATCCTTCATCACTTGAAAAATCAGAAGACATGCTCAGGATTGAAATGATACTTCTAGAGTTCAGGAGTCATTCTGAAAGACAGCTTCTGATTTAATCTCCTTCATGGCTGTTTCCATGAGTGAATAGATACAAACAACTTCTCAAGAAGTTTGCAGCATAAAAGGGAAATATGATGGAGTGTAGAGAATCAGGAGATGATCTTGAAGGATATAGCAAGAAAATTATAGAAGCAAAGAGGGTTGAAATGTTTTTCTTAAGTCCTGGGAAAGTAGACCGTGTTCAGAAGTGAATCAGGTAGTAATTATGGGATATAAGAGGGAGGAGAAGTAAAACAAAAAATCAATCAGATTTGCCAGTTCTGTTGCTATAGCTTATCTCATAAAGTAGAGGTTATATCTTTATTTGGGCTGTATTTTTTGGCCTACTCCACAGAATTGAGTAAATAAATGTAAAAATAAGTCATGCACACTTAGAAGAAGCATACCTCACATTACCAAATGTTTAGTGTACAAAAATGCATCTCCATCATATTCAGGGCTTCTTGGATCATATACCTATCTGGGGAAGATCATATGCACAGGTAATGAGGACCAGGTTGATCTAATAGTTAAGGCACTGGGTTAGAAACTAGGAGACTCTGAGTTCTAGTCCTGCCTTAGGCAGAGAAGCCAACTGGGTGACTTTGGGGCAATTACCAGCAGACTGTGAGTTCTAGTTCTGCCTTAGAGATGAAAGCCATCCAGGTAAACTTGAACCAGTTACTCTTTGTCAGTCGAACCTATCTCACTGAATTTTTCTTCTAGAAAATTGGAGGAGGAAGGAGTATGTTTGTCACCTTGATTTATTTATAAAAATTAAAAAGCGGGGTAATAAAATTAAGTTAAATAAAAATAAAATAGCAATAGCAATAGCACTTAGACTTATATACACTTTACAATGCTTTACAGCCCTTCTAAGTGGTTTACATAGAATAGAATAGAATAGAATAGAATAGAATAGAATAGAATAGAACAGAATAGAATAGAATAGAATAGAATTCTATATTGGCCAAGTGTGATTCGACACACAAGGAATTTGTCTTTGGTGCAAATGCTCTCAGTGTACATAAAAGAAATGTTACATTTGTCAAGAGTCAAGAATCATAAGGTACAATACTTAATGATAGTCATAGGATACAATAATCAATCAAATCATACTAGGAAACAATCAGTATAAATCATAAGGATACAAGCAACAAAGTTACAGTCATACAGTCACAAGTGGGAGGGGATGGGCAATAAGGAGTGATGTGAAGATTAATAGTAATACTGCAGACTTTGTAAATAGCTGGGCAGTGTTGAGGGTATTATTTGTTTAGCAGAGTGATGGCATTTGGGAAAAAAACTGTCCTTGTATCTAGTTGTTCTGGTGTGCAGTGCTCTATAGCGTCATTTTGAGGGTAGGAGTTGAAACAGTTTATGTCCGGGATGTGAGGGGTTTGAAAATATTTTCACAGCCCTCTTTTTTGACTCCTGCAGTATACAGTATATAATGGAAGGCAGATTGGTAGGTTTTTTTTTTTTTGCACCCAGGTATGGTTACTAGTTGTCAGTCAATAATTTGCTTTCATGACAACCTTTGCCTAATGCTTCTAGTCTTGCCTTCAGATGCTTTAGCAAATAGGTTGACCTCTTCTTCTTTGTGGCAGCCCCTGAGATATTGGAGCACTGCTATCATATCATCCCTAGTCCTTCTTTTCATTAAAATACTAGATGTACCCAGTTCCCACAATAGTCCTTTGTTTGTTTTAGCCTCCAGTCCCCTAATTATCTTGATTGCTCTTCTCTGCACTCTTTAGCAGAGTCTCAATATCTTTTTGGTGGTGACCAAAACTGGATGCAGTATTGTGGTCATTGTGGTGACCAACACTGGATGCAGTATTCCAAGTGTGGCCTTACCAAGGCATTATAAAGTGGTATTAACACTTCACGTGATCTTGATTTTATCCCTTTGTTTTATTCAGCCTAGAACTGTATTGGCTTTTTTGGCAGCAGCAGCACACTACTGGCTCATATTGAAGTGGTTGTGCACTAGGACACTGAGATCCCTCTCAGTTACTACTATTGAGCCACCTATACCTGTGATGATGAACCTATGGCACGTGTGCCAAAGGTGGCAAGCAGAGCAGGGGTGGGATTCTATCATTTTGCACCTATTTGCTAGAACCAGTAACATTCTAAGCAGTTCAGAGAACTGGTTGTTAGAAGAAATTATTGGCCTAATCCTGTAAGGAAGGTAGGAAGGACACATTCTGGTATTGCTTATAAAAACTGCCCCTCTGTTAACCCTTATTACATTCTTGGAAGGACTAGATTTCCTGTCTCAGGAACTTCTCTGGAGTTTTTTTTCCCACCTTTGTTGGTACTTTGCATGTGTGGAGTGACCATTCAAAGTTACAATGGCACTGAAAAAAGTGACTTATGACCATTTTTCACATTTACGACTGTTGCAGCATCTCCACAGTCATGAGAGGCCAGGTGAGGAGATAAGTGTCTTGAAGTGAGTGATATTGAGTTGGCCATGCCCAGCCAATAAATGACCATCCAGTCACATGACCACTAAGCCACCCTACAGAAACGGTTGTTAAAAAATTTGAATTCCACTCCTGAAGCAGAGCCATTTGTGCCGGCAGACAAGCCGCAGGCAAATTTATCTCACTGCGCATGTACCTGCCTCACAGCTGATTTTTTTGGCTGGTTTGAGACCTTTTTCAGCCTCCCAGCTTGAAAAAAACCTCTGCAGGCTTTGCAGGTCAAATATAGGCCTGTTTTGTCACTTCCTATAATACTGGAAGTGATGAAACGGGCCTATTATTAAGCCCGCAAAGCCCGCAGAGGCTTTTTCAAGCCTCTATGAGGCCAAAAAAGGCCTCAAACTGGCCAAAAATCAGATAAGGGGGTAGGGTGAGGATTGTGCGCATATGCGCAGGCAGCCTGGGGGAGGGGTGTGCATTGCCTTCTGGGTGCTGGCATGCGAGCCCAAAACGGTTAGCCACCACTGACCTTTACCATCCCTGTGCATTTGGTTTTTCTTTCCTAAATGTAGAACCTTAGCTTTTCTCTACCTTTATTTCCATGTCTCATTGTATGTAATAAATGAATAAAATAAAACTCTGAAGCATTTTAATACTTATATACTAATGTCAGCAAAATATATCTACCAAGATTATTTTAAGGATGAAACTGGAATTTATTTCCCTTTCTTTCCTTGACAAAAAAGAGTAGGATTTGACATATCATAAATACACCTTAGCCTGGAAATGATTAATAGAAATAATCACAAATCATTATTTTTATAAAGTTGCATACTCACCACAGGTATCTGTGAGCCTTTACAAACTATAAATAGCCCCTTTGCCTACAGAATTACCCTTCCAATTCATTCCATGTGTTTTCTCTGACATTTTCCAATAGCAATTCTTGCTATTGAATGCAAGTGACATTAATATACCAGCTGTCGTGTAATGCATTTAAACTTGCCTCCTGTTATACAACATAAATGCATTTTCTTCTCGAAATACAGGAACTCCAAGTGCAGTTTTAATGGGAAGACAGGAAATGGGATAATTGGTTAAAGAGATTCACAGTGCATTATTATTGTTTGTTATTTCTACGGTAATTTTATAGAGCTCTTTGATTTATATTGTAAGCAGTGAGTGAAAAAGATAAATTGTCCCTTCTGCCAGTGTTCTGCTCTTTCTTTCCAGAAATTAAAGTGCTGAACAAGGCTACAGTTCAGATATTATCTTTATTTGTGAGGTTTGGGGATTTAAATAAGAATAGATTTCAGCTCCTCAGAAGGGTGAGATTGGCAATGTTATGATACAGCAAACAACAGAGCAGTTAATGCACAACTCAATGTATCTGCAAAAATAGAATTATTATTTAAATCTTTGTTTAGCTTGGGAAAAAAGAATCAGTTTAACTTTTTGCAAGCAGCTTGGTTCTTCATGTAAAGAGAAAGATGTTAATACTATAATCTACTATTAATCCTGTCAAATTAATTTTCTGAGCATCTGTTAAATATTTGAAAAAGGATTGGCTATATAGCTGACATATGCTAGCAACCATATAAAGCTTATGAAAAATGTCCTTGTTATAATGGTTATATCTTATTATGCTTCCCTCCCTAGAAACTGAAATTCAGAGGTTTGGGGGGAGGGGAAGCTGTATGATCTTTAATAGTCTAGAATTTCTTAAAGTCTCAGTAAATATAAAATCATTTAATGACAGTAAGTCCAAACTACAAGAGGACTGGCTATAACTGCAAAAGGAAGCCAACACAAAGCGGCTAGTGATAGCTGACAACCAGCCCTTGCTTTTGAGGGTCCAAAACAGTGGTGATGTGGTATCTACAAAGATTGGAATTGATCAGGCTGTGGTATCTTCATGTTACTCTGTGAAAGCAAAAATTGGACTTTAAGAAGTAGGATGAGAAAAGTATTTATTTTGATGCTTGATTGATGCTTTTGAAATTTGATGTTTGGAAAAATATCTAAGAATATGGTGGATAGCCAAAGACACAAACCAATGGATCATTGAACAAATCAACCCAGAGTTTTCACTTGAGACATAAATGATCAAGCTCAAATTAAATCATGCTGAACACATAAGATCTGTCTCTCTAAAGAAGACTCTAATGCTAAGAAATATAGAAAGAAAGAAAAGAAGAAGCCAAGCAGAAACAAGGCAGATGGACCCAATTCAAGTGGCAACAGGTGCAATGTTGGAAGATCTAAAATGCCAGCTTTAGGAACAGATCATCATGCGGTTGCTGGGAGTTGTAAACAACTCAGTGGCAGAAGATCAATCAATATTTTTTGTTTGGTTCTGATGTATTTACTGGTATCTATGTAATCATAAATGAAAGATAACTACACACCAAAAGATTCTTGTATCCTTCTACAAAAGCTCAGTTGTAAAAGTTGCAGGGTGAAGGAGTGCTAGTGGGGCCAGACTCTGTAAAGCAAACAAAGAAATGAAAAGGCCCAGGTACAAAAAGGAGCTTTTCTTTACTCTCTTCATATTCCATCGCAGATAATGAGGCAATCTTTCCTCTTTTTTATTTTCCACCTGTCAAGGCTAGCTCTACCTTAGATCTACCTTGATCCTTAGGTGGGATCAAACATCTGCTGCTTTACTTTGGATAAATGTTTTGTAATACAGATAAAAGATTGCCACTTATATTTTTCAGTTCATTAAAATATTTTCCCTACTGGTGCAGGATTAATTTCACCACCAACTGGCCACATAATTGTTTGGATGATAGTTCTTAAGAAAAAACTAAGATCAAGAAAAACACTTCACATCTTGGAACAGGTTCCCAACCTTCTCACAGGACAACAACATCACCATGCCAAACAAACATAATCTTTTGAAATTACTCAGGTTTGTTCAAGTAAGCCTAAGAATTAGGCTACTAGATTTGGCTGCAAAATTTAGTCAAAATTAAATGGCAGAAAAAAAGATACGAAAATGTAATCTTTGTTTTTGTCATTGTTATATGGATTTTTGCAGCACAGGTAGTCTTCTAACAATGACAGCTTCATAATTAGAGCCAAACTTTAGTCAAGCCAAGTAGGTAGTAAGCTTTTAGTGATTTAATAACAGGTCCATGTGACTTTTGGGGGCAACAGTATAGGGGATGATCACTTGTTCTTGGATGTTTTCTCAACTGTCAATTCAGATGTATATATTTATTTGTAATTTTCACCTATAACCAGTTGATTTCAACTAAATAGTTTAGTTACTTGGCAGCACACAGAGGATGCCTGCAGCACCATGCAGGCTGGACTACAGGGACACAATTGACCTCACATTCTTGCAGATGATTCTGTCTCTGTGCAAGCATGTGTAAGTATGCAAAATGTAAGGGGAAGGGACAGCTTTGCCAGAGAAAAAGTCACCTGCTTTTCTGCCACATGGCCCAGCCTGTTCTTTAAGATCACACCTAGAGTGCTGCATCCAGTTTTGGTCACTACGCTATAAAAATGGAAGTTGAGACTATAGAAAAAGTGCAGAGAAGACCAACCAGGATCATTAGGGGACTAAAACATACGATGAACGGTTGCAGGAACTGGGCATGGCTAGTCTAGTGAAGAGAAGGACAGGGGAGACATGATAGCAGTCTTCCAATATTTGAGGGGCTGCCAAGAGAGGAGGAGGTCAAGCTATTTTCCAAAGCACCTGAAGATCAGACAAGGAATAATGGATGGAAACTGAACAAGGAGAGATTCAACTTGGAAATAAGGATAATTTTTTTGGTAGTGAGAACAATTAACCAATGGAACAGAAGTTACCTTCAGAAGTTGTGAGAAAACTGGAAACTTTCAATAAGAGACTAGACTGCCATCTGTCAGACATGGTATAGGATCTCCTGCTTGGGCTGGGGTTGTACTAAATGACTTACAAGGTCCCTTCCAATTCTGTTAGTCTGTGATCTGTAGCTCTGGAGATCTTCAAAAGATAAGTGAGCAATCTGTAATAGGGGGTTGGTGTGGAGAAGGCCCAAGCAGCTGTGGGGACCCTTAGGGAAGACGACATGAGATAACTTAGTGGGTGGCTCCAGCCACTCAAGAGGGAGGCCTTGAGTGGTTGGAGGCAGGTGATCTTGTTCCTGCATTAGCCACCCCCCAGTGGTCTATACCTCACCTGAGGAACCCCATACACTCTTAATTAATACATGCATTGGGAGAGGAAGGATGTGGCTCATTCATTTAATGTGATTCTGTTAATGTTACGATCATAATGGGCAGGCTCCATTATGGTCATACTTCAAGGACTATCTATCTATACCATCTTCTGCTTCTCTTCAGTTTCAATTTGCAGCTTTCTAAAACCAGCAGCTATTGAGATGTTCATAGAGCATGGTCAAAGAAAGCAGGATGGCAACTTGATGTTATGATCAAAACTCCATCAGGGTTTTGTTTTTTTACTCGTTATGATATGTACAGAATAACCCTTGAGTAACAAGGATATGCACATGGAAACATTTATGAGAGTAGTTATGAATAATTATTCAGCCACACACAGATACACTAAATTGAGTTAAAGTTTACTTTAAGAAATAGCACAGTCCAATATACGGTCCAGGTCATATACGTTTTACAGTCCAAAGAATATACAGTTAAAAGTCTTCTTACCAGTTGCCTTTGTCATTTCCAGTAAACAAAAATATCAAAGTATAAGCACAGCATAAATACAACAGAGAACCTTAGATAGCAACAGAATGTCAGAGATACAGAATGTCAGAGAGAGCAAGCTATGATCTCTGGCTCCCTCTTATGGTAATTTGCAATATAATCAGCCAATCAGAATATACTATAGTATAAATCAATACAGTGATTTTGTCTTAAAGCTACAAACATACATTGTTGGTTTATATATTGCCAACCCAACTAATTGGTGGACAGATTCCTAACATGCGTGACACAAATTTAAAAATGGGTGAAGTTTCAATCGCATCGTTAGAGTCATCATCTTAACATTTTGGACCATACCCCAAGAAAACTTCTGACAGCTAAAAAAGTAGTTATAAAAATTAAACAGCCTGAGTGCTCTCTGTCCATCTTATAATGAAAATATTGTCCAAAGGTTGTAGACCAACTTGGTGAGTTGACCAAGCAAGGACCTGGTTCTTGTAATCTGATTTGCAACATTGACTTACACCATTATTTCTCAATCTTAGTGACAATCTTAAGACATGTGGACTTCAGCTCCCAGAATTCCCCAGCCCAGAATTGGAGAACTTGCTATGGCCAATTCATTTTGGGACAACTGGCCAAGGAATAATTCAACAATTCAATGTAATTATTTAAAATAATTTTAAAAATATTTTAATGTTTGTTATTCACATTTCATTCTTTCTTTAATAATTCTGTTTCACCATTTCTTCACCATTAGTGTAACTCTTATTCCATGACAAGTTGTCCTTACAGCAAGTTGATTGTGGAGAGTTGTCCTACACACACACACACACACACACACACACACACACACACACAAAGCTAAGATATAGGGATCAAGTTGCTTAGAAAAAAGTTAAATTGACATGCATCTGACATTAAGTCCACATATCCTAAAGTTGCTAGGATTAAGAAACACTGCCTTATACTACAAAACCTTGTCTTTTTTTTTAATATCAGACCTTTGGTTCTTGTTTCCTGACTCATCATCCTGATTTCACTCAAGGGTATTATGCCCTGGATAATAGCAACAATAATAAAAAGTTCATTCATCACACATGAAGTGAAGCATTCAAGAACATATATCTCTTCAATTCTAGAGACTCAGAATATTAAAAAAAAAAAAAAAGCTTTCCTGAATGATGACAGGTGAAAAGGTCATTCTTTCCTTTTTATATAAAATACAATTTGGTCCTGTTTTATTTTCCTCACACACACATACACACCTTTTTTTTTTTTTCCCTGGAAGGGGTTTCTTAAGTCTTTCTCTTCCTATCAACCTGCTTGCTTCCCATGATTTATGGTGTGCTTCACACTTTGTTACTTTCTCTGCATTGTAAATGTCAGAGTGCCACCTCTGAATGATGGGAAGTTAACATGCCATAGGCTGTTATTGACGAAGAGTCTGAGAGTGGTGAAGAGAAGAAATGTTTTCCATGGGCAAAGCACTGCATTTATTATCCAGGTCTTGAAATGCTTCCAGTGAATGAGAAGAAAAAGTGCTATGTCAGGCTCCACATATTACAAATGTGAATTTCAGGATTCTAGGATCAAATCAGTGTGATGTGTGGAGGTCTACACAATAAAATTCACTAAGGTGAATGTTTTCAATAACTTATGTATATTGGATACTGTACTCCAGCCTTAAATAGTCTAAATATTTGCAATATTTTCTGAACATAATACACCGTTCTTTAATTGTAGTCCGAACAATATCATGAAACTAGTGTGATACTGGAATTAAATATATAGAAGAATCTATTTGTGGCATATAAAGATGTCTAGATGCTATCTTCTAAATGTCTGGTGACTTTCTGCAGAGGAAAGTACAGAAGAAAAAAGAAAGCTTCTGATTTTCTTACAACAAATATAACTACATTTATAAAATAATCATTTGTTTTATGATTACAAAATGACTTTTTGCTGTTATCCTACTTTTTCATTTTTCATATATTTTAATGAGTTTGTCAAAATATAAAATAGAGAAATACAAACAGAAATGAAAATAATGGGCAAATAGGGGAAGAAAGGTAGGAGGAGAAAGGTAAACAATAAAGGGGAGAAGAAGAAAAAATACGTTATGCAGAAAAATGGAAGGATACTTTGTTTCCCACAATGGACAATTGGCATTGGTAGGGATGGCTAAATTGACTGCTCTGATTAAAGAAAAGAATACAGTTAATTTTGTTTCTGCCTGAAGTGGAAAAAAATTTAACTTTTTTTGTTGTTGAGTAGATAGGCTTGCTGTTATAGAAATGGCTAGTATATATTATTATGTAAAAGTAAAAAGTTGAGACTGTATATTATTATCTTATTCTAGTGTGCCAAGGGAGTTGGAAGTCAATGCTTTTCTTTTTCTTTTCTATTATCCTTTTTTTTTCTAATTATTAAAACCACAAATCATAGGTGCATTCTTTTTCTGCTTCATGCAAACATTCTATAAAGGGTTTCTAGTCAACCAAAAATGTAGATATTGTTTTTTTATTGCCTAAAGAGTATAATTTATCCATATCCACAGGTTCCATCATCTTTTTCAGGTATTCCTGTGGTTCTAGGTAGTGTTGAACCTTTTAAACCTCTATTTTTACCCTTTGCTTTTAAACATATAATAGACTCACTACAGTTGTCACATACGAAAACAAAGCTCTGTGATATTTTTTTATTTTAGATTTATATATGACTTTTTTTCAAAAAAAGAAAGACTATATAGTGATGTAACTTCCTACTAATATTAAAATCATAAGCACAACTGAATGTCCATAGATACCAATGACTTCCTGCAACATTTCTTCTGATACTCACTAGCTCCATGCCACATCTGATTTTATTTTTGTAAGTTTCTTTTAATAAATAAAAGAAATAAATAAATGGGAAACTATCCAATACTTTTCAATGCAGGACTTTATTAAGTTCCAATCGGATTGTAATTCTGTAGAATCTTTGCATCAAAATAAATCGACTCTCAAATAAGATTGATGATTCAATCAATATAAATTGAACAGAACTGGGTGATTCCAAGTCAGACTACTGACTGAATTGACTTAATGAAACTGAATCAATGATCTGGGTCAAGCCTGAATCATTTTGCATCCCCTGCTGTAGAGGGAAATATTGCATTTATTCTCAATAATGTCTATGCCATAGAAATCTGAAGTCATTTTTATAAAATAAAGAGGGTGGGTAGTTGGAGCTAATACTTTCTTGAAATTGTATTAATCTTCCCAGAGACAATGGGGAAAGTGAACAGAAGAAATAGAAATTATTCTAAACTTAAGGAAACATTAAGATTAATTTTGCTGGTTTACGTTCTGGAGAATGGATATTTTGTGATTACCCCACATTTCCTGGCCACAATTTTAAAGAAGTGTGATAACGTTCTCCAAAATTCAAAATGTTTGAAAAAATTTCAGACTGTAGGCATGATGCTACCAAGCAGAAGTTTCTCAATGATAAAGCACACTTTCTCATCTGCCTGTCTTATTCACCTTCACCAAGTGATGGTCCTTGGTGTTCTCTGATCTTGCTTGTTTTAGAATAGAATAGAATAACAGGGTTGGAAGAAACCTTAGAGGGCTTCTAGTCCAACCCCCTGCCTAGGCAGGAAACCTTACACCACTTCAGACAAATGGTTATCCAACATCTTTTAAAAAAAAATTCCAGTGTTGGAACATTCACAACTTCTGGAGGCAAATTGTTCCACTGCTTAATTGTTCTAACTGTTAGGCAATTTCTCCTTAGTTCTAAGTTGCTTCTCTCCTTGATTAGTTTCCACCCATTGCTTCTTGTCCAGCCCTCAGGTGCTTTGGAGAGTAGCATGACTCCCTCTTTGTGGCAACCCCTGAGATATTGGAACACTGCTATCATGTCTCCCCTAGTTCTTCTTTTCATCAAACTAGACATGTCCTGTTCCTACAACTGTTCTTCATATGTTTAGCCCCCAGTCCCCTAATCATCTTTGTTGCTCTTTTCTGTGCTCTTTCTAGAGTCTCCACATCTTTTTTACATCATGGTGACCAAAACTGAATGCAGTATTCCATTTTCTTGTGGACATTTTATTATCCAAACTAGGTAAAATAATTAATGATAGTCACTGATGCTAGTCACTAGCATTGATGATGTTACTTAGTTTGGAAAATGAAACATTTGCAAGCAAACAACTAAGCCCAGAGAACATCAAGGACTTCCCATTTCAACCCTGAGCAACAAATATTCTCCTTTATTGGTATCACTTCAGTAAGTGATGATCTTCTTGACATAGAGATTGTTCCAAATCTTTGAAGACATTCCTTAGGAGAAGTCACTGCTACCAGACCTGGGAAATAAAATTCCAGATCAGGAAATGGCAGAAAGGAATTAAAAGTTTCTAGTGTTGATTCCATCTAATATTTAACTGTATTTGTATAGTAGGTCTGGCATCTAATATTGGGAAATGCTTCTGGCAGAACAGCAGTAGTTGTCTATTTATAGCCTACATAATAATTTTATGGAATCAAGGAACAACAGAATCAATTTCTATCTTGGGCAGATTTTTATGTATATCCTGGCAACATGCTTATATAATTTGAGACACTCAATGGAGCTTTTTAACAACATCAAAGATTCAGCTAAGAAATAGCTGAATAGCACTTAGATTTATATACACTTTACAATGCTGTACAGCCCTCTCTAAGTGGTTTACAGAGTCAACATATTGCCCTCAACAATCTTTGTCCTCATTTTACCAACCTTGGAAGGATAGAAGGCTGAGTCAATCTTGAGTCTGGCAAGATTTGAACTGCCAAAATGTTGGCAGCCAGCAATCAGCAGAAGTCGCCTACAGTACTGCACTCTAAACACTGTGCCACCATGACTCTTATGAATCAAATAACCACAGAAAAGGCTTAGAAACCATTGACTTGTAGCACCCCACATTCATCATAAACAATTATGACATTTGTGAAGCAGGCACATAGAAAATTTGGAAAGGAACAGCAAGATATATTCAGGGAATGCTTAACAGCATTTTAGTGACTTCAAAAGTCATTGTGCGTCAATTTAGTAAACATGATAAGAGATTTATTAACGAAGGTATTTTTGTTGGCATCTATTAGGATTCTAGGAAGGTTTTCCTTCAAATCGTATTTCTGATGTTTAGTATTAGATTCACATCTCTTACTTGTGTTGTATTTGCTTTGAAATCGATAAAGCATTCATATATCCTTTACAGGATGTGCTTGCCCTTGAGTTGACAAATATGTTGTTTGTGTGATTGTGAAAGCATGATACTCTGACATTTGTAGAAATGCTAATTACATCAAATAAGAGTAAAAAATAACACAGAAAGATCAAAGCTATCAGACTGCTATCATCTGACAATATGTTCATAAGGCATATTTCACCATTATTATTATTATTATTAGGAAAAAAGTTATAACCCTTTCAATGTCAAAATGTTACAAACCAGATGCCAATCTAAAGATTATTATGGGGTGGGGAATTAAACACCACAGTATATGGTATTCTTTGCAACATCTACTTTTCTTCATTGAGTTAGCTTCTTGTCAGGATTCCATCGATCACACTTCTATTAAAATAAAATCAAAATAAAATTCACATGTGCTTGCAACTTCAACAAGGTCTTGGACTTATTGTGATACCAGAGGCATTTATTATTATTCTCTGTCCAATTTTTAAATAACATGTTTTTAGAATAAACATCTAGCCCATTGCATAATGTTGCTGCTCAATTTATGTTGCTGGCATCTAGTTACTGTCTGAAGGTCCTTTTTATACAGACTTGGTTACTGCAGATACTCTTGGAAATGCTGGTTTTGTAAGTCTCTCTTTACAGCATTGTAAATGAAAGCCTTTCAGTCATGTGGTGGCAACAGACCTCAACAGTCCTAAGCAGAAACATCTATGCCCTTTTATTCAGCATTGTAATTGGCTTTAGAGAAGAATAGAGCTAAAATGGATCCAGCCAAACACACGTCTGGCTTGGAAAAAAAAAAATTGTATGGGGAAGTTGGTTGGTTTTTTTTTGTTCAGCACTGGTCTTTTTTTGGCAAATATGTAGTATTTGGTGCCTGAATTTCAAAATTAGCATCATCTGACCACAAGCAAGCATTCGAAGAAATGTTGTGGGATTTCATTGTGAAATGTTATCTCAAGCAAGCCCCAAGAAGGATAATTAACCTTCTGATCCAGACAGGAGGGCCAGAAAGTACAACCTTATGGACCTCATGCAATAGATGGCTAAAAAAATAAAAAGAAGACAGCTGCCAAAGAGATCACTGGTACAATTCTCTAATACAGATAGACACCAATGGCTAGATTTCCAGATAATCTGCCTTCAATAAATTATCAAGAATTTCCAATTCTCAATTATTTAACAAGGGCAGCCACAAAATGATTTGCCCTAATTTGCTAAAATAAAAAAAGATTGGAAAAAAAATAAAAGGGTTTTTTGTGTGTGTGTGTTTTCATCCTAAGAATCCAGGAATAGTTCTCAGCATTCAAATGATAAAATGAAGACCATCTCACAAGCTTGTAGTCTACTACTACTCTTTTAAGGGATTACTATGAGAAGTTGCAACAGGTCAATGTAGGACTAGCTTCAGAAATCAAAGATTCAGATTCTTTGCTTCATACTCTGCAGAAGAAAATTCTCCTTAATCTTTTCTAATTCACATGTTAGGAATTAGTCTGGTTCCCATTATAAAATAAAGCCTTTATTTACTACATAATTAATTATGTTTTCATATCTTTCATTGTAATTTAATTTTATCTGTAAAATTTGAAGGTTAGGGATTTGAGCCTTGCACATATACATAGAAAAGCAGATAACCCATTTTTATGAGATGAATAGACATCAAGAAGAGGGAAGCCAATGAATTATCATTAAACCAAAAATATTTAAAGCTCTTAATCCTTTTCTGTATTAAACATTTGCTGAATAAAATTATTTGATCTTTGCTTCCATGGAAAAAAGCAATACTGAAAATGAGATTTTTTTAAAAAAGAGGATATAATAATACTGTAAGTCTTTATTTATTATTTCATTTCTAATAGGTAAGCTAATGTCCATCCCTATTTGTAGAATTTTTACTGTTGTTTTAATGTAATGCATGTTCCATTTTCAATTGTGAAGACAACAGAAAGGCTTTGTTCAGTAGATTTTGCAATGTTAATACTCTATTTTTTTCTAAAAACACATTTGTATGGGGTCACTTTTAGAATTGTTTTGGCCTAAATTGCTTATTGGGTTTAGGAAATGCTAATCAAGATACAGATAATCCTCACCTAATCCTCATATAACGCCTTGGTAAGGCCACACTTGCATTCAGTTTTGGTCTCCATAATGTAAAAATGATGTGGAGACTCTAGAAAGAGTACAAAGAAGAGCAATAAAGATGATTAGGGGACTGGAGGCTAAATATATGAAGAACAGTTGTTAAGAACTGGACATGTCTAGTTTGATGAAAAGAAGGACTAGGGGAGACATGATATCAGTGTTCCAATATCTCAGGGGTTGCCACAAAGAAGAGGGAGTCAAGCTATTCTCCAAAACACCTGAGGGCAGGAATGGGTGGAAACTAATCAAGGAGAGAAGCAACTTAGAAAAAGGAGAAATTTCCTGATGGTTAGAACAATTAATCAGTGGAACAACTTGCCTCCAGAAGTTGTGAATGCTCCAACACTGGAAGTTTTTAAGAAGATGTTGGACAAACATTTGTCTGAAGTGGTGTAAGGTTTCCTGCCTAGGTAGGGGGTTGGGCTAGAAGACCTCCAAGCTCCCTTCCAACTCTGTTATTCTATTCTATTCATTTAGCGACTGCGTTGTTTAGTAATCATTCACAGTTGTGACAGTGATGAAAAAGTAACTGCATGACCAATCCTTGTATTTACAACCTTCATAGTTCTGTAAAACAAAGAAAAACTGAAGTAAGACCATAAACACAGATAAGGTTTCACTTAGTGACCATTTTTTCTTAATGAGTGAATTGTCAATCTCTATTATGGTTGCTATAACAGGGAATTATACCCACCTACCCTGATATATACATATACACAAACACCCTTCTATTATTCCTTTTTTACTGTGGTGGCCTAGAGGTGAAAACACATGCCTCCCACTCAGAAGGTTGAGAGTTAAACATGTTTCTCTATCAGGGCATAAAGAGAAAATATCTACCGTGAACTCTGCAAGGCATTAGGAAGGGCATCCAGCCAGTAAATTCTCAGCTCCATTCAGTTGCCTCACTTCACACTGCTTAAATAAATTACAGGGTTATAAAAACAAAGATTTTTTTTTTAACTGTGGTGATATTGCAGCTATTGTTGTTATTTGAAACCAGACACATCTGGAACAAGGCTTACAAAATAAACTGTTGTCCAACATGACTAATACTAAGAGATACAAATCTAGTGATACTGTCTCTCTAGCATATCTTTTAACTGACTGACCAGATGGGGAAATAGGATGTAGACGAACAGTTTAAGGATGCTCTGTTTCCTCTCTCTACCATTCATTTTGCCTACCCTTTCTATAAGACATTGTGGTTACTTCCATCTGCCATTTAGTTCTTAGGCAGACTTGCACAGAACATGCATTTTTTGACACTTCTGTTGGTAGTGTGTAGCTGGCTGGGTACTAGGTTTTGCCTATGCATTATCCCATAAATAAATCCCCTTTATTTATTTGCTTGTTTCTATCCCTCTGTTATTTATTTTTATACATAACTCAAGGTGACAAACATATCCAACACACTTCACTTGTCCTATTTTTCCCACAACAGCAATTGAGGTGTTATGCACTGAGAGCAGAAGTGGGATTCAACCAGTGTAACAACCAGTTTGGCAAGTGCGTGCTTTGCACACGTGCAGCATTTGCAACTCACCTTTTTCTGCAAGCCCTGTATGTGAAACAGCTGACATGCGGAAATCAGCTGTGCCATGTGAAGCAGCTGAGTTGGAAAACTCAGAAATAAAGCACAGACTAGAGCTGGGGCAGGTGGAGGGCCCAACAGCTGATCATTGGAGCAAACTGGGTCACTCACAGTTGATCTTTGGAGCTACTGGTTCACCCAAACTAAGCTGAACTGGTAGAATCCCACCCCTGACTGAGAGAGAATGTGACCCCAGCTGATTTTTCATGGCTAAAGTGGGACTTGAACTCATTGACTCTTGTGAGTCTGGTGCCTTAACCATTAGAACAAGCTATAAAACCTATTTCACTATGGTAATATTTACTCAGGTTAGATTCCCACCCATGAGACTATTCAAATATACAGTCACAAGGAGAATGCTTCAATGCCCAATAGCTAAACATTTCCACAGCTAAACATTCTGATTAATGGCATGCTAAAGTCTAACTTCCAGTTTCTCAATAGTCTTCCTCTTCTGCTTCACATTCCCCCGCCCGTCTTCTCAAGGTGTTAGAGAAGTTCTTTCAAATATCTCTCTGTGATATATTTGGACATTGTTTTGTTGGAAATAGCAGGAACTCTTACTGTGTTTATGTTAGAGTAGTTGTCTTCCACCACTATGAGATCCAGGGGTGGGATTCTACCAGTTTGCACCTATTCGTTAGAACTGGTTGTTAACATTCTAAGCAGTTTGGAGAACCAGTTCTTAGAAGAAATTACTGGCCTAATCCTGTAAGGAAGGCAGGAAGGAAACATTCTGGTGTTGCTTACAGAAACTGCCTCTCCATTAACCCTTATTACATTCTTGGCAGGACTAGACTTCCTGTCTCAGGAACGCCTCTGGAGTTTCCCCCCCCCCTCCTTTGCTGATACTTTGCTTGTGTGGAGTGACCATTCAATGTTACAATGGCACTGAAAAAAGTGACTTATGACCTCTTTTCACACCTACGACTGTTGCAGCATCCCCACAGTTATGAGAAACCAGGCAAGGAGATGCATGTTGTAATAACGAGGCAGTCAAGGTGTTTGGTCATGATCAAATGAATCATGATGAACTTTATTGGAGTCTAGTCTAGCATTTATACACATTTTTAGTAATCCTCCAACATTGGTTAACTTTGGTTATTGCTTAACTTTTGTTACTGTTTAGCATAGTAATTAATACAATTAATTATCTCTAGTTAAAGTCTAACACATGTTTACTTCCTCTCTCTAATCCTCCTTTACATTAGTGACTTTGTTTGCCTGAGTTATTTGCTTTGTAAACATTCATTACCTGAGGTTTGCCATCCAAGATAAGAATATTCCTGCAATTACAACTCTACATATCCTCGTTTTTTATTTTAAATGGAGGATTCAAAGATTTATGAATGTATCGCAATTGTAAAGGAGTAAGAGAGGGGGAAGAAGGATGAAACAATGTGAATAAATTTGGAATACATCGAATAAAACAACAGGTTACAATTAGTACAATAATAATTATAACATGAAAGAAAAACTGTCTGAGCCAAGACCAATCAGGGAGCCAATTGGTTAGCCACTCAAAAGGTGAGTACTGAGCATGGATATTATTTTGAATGTATGATTGTAAATTGGCAAGCTCATCCTCAATAGTTTTATTCAAAGAATGAAAAATTCTGAGGATGAACATTAGTAGCATATTTATCAAAAAAGAACCACATATTAGGATCCTTAATCTACCAGCCAGCACCTATCAATCCTGTATTAGAGTGATCAGAGGCATTAAAAATAGGAAATATCAGGAGCTATATTAAGTCCATGCAAAGAAGAATTAAAGGTACCTGACAACCAATAGTAGTTAGAACAATAACTGTAATTCCCTAGCTTTTTTAATATGTGCTGAGCATCATCATAATCAGACCAATAATGAAGCCAAGTGTGTTTAGCGTGACAACAGAAACACAGACCCCTTGTAAATTGACTAACTTTCAAGTAACGCCAACGGACAGAATTCAATTACATAGAGGGTGTAGAAAATAGCCAGGAGTGTGAAATAGATTGTAGTTGTGAGACAATAAATGTAGAAGACATGATCAAGTCAGGGGTAAAAGAAATTTGACCAAATGCCATTGGGGGCTCATAGTATAAAGTAATATTTGTGCCATGGGTCATAAACATGTATTGGGCATGACGAACCCACAAATTAGGTTTAAGGCGAACCACAGAAGTGTCATTTTGAGCAGAAACACCATTAACCATAAACAAGAAAATACAAAGTAAAATTGTAACAGAATTAGCAGTAATAATAGCAAAAACAGCAGCAACAAGATTTTCAGGAGTCTGAGGTAATGAGGCCTGTTGCAGTTGTGGTTGAGCTTGATATGTAGTAGATTTAACCTGTCCCCAAGTGATGGGTTGCGGGCGCTTTGACCTTGGAAGACGGACTTCCGTGTTCAGATGAAGATTGAAATCCAGAATCAAGTTGTGAAGGCCCTGATGCCATGCCATGATATGGACAAACACAGTGCGCTGGAACCCACACTGCTTGTCCAGTAGAAGGATCTTCCACGGCAGCGTAACCATGCCCCAGGTGATCAGCAGTGTAGGGCCTTTCCAGGTTGGATCTGGAGCTTGGCAATACTTTACCAAAGGCCCTGCTAAAGATTCAGTAGTTCAAAAATACAAATTAACAGGTGACTCTGCAAGAGAATCTAAAAAGGTTAAATAATTCCAAGTATATAATGCTATAGCAATGAGATTTTGATTCTTTCGCAGATGGTAAGGGCCGGACTCAGTTTGTAATTGTTTCTGAAGCAATGCCTTAAAAGTACGATGAGCTCGCTCAACTATAGCTTGACCCTGAGAGTTGTAAGGAATTCCGTGCACTAAAGTAATATTCCATTTCTGACAAAAGGTTTGAATTTCCTTGCCAATATAAGTGGGACCATTGTCAGTTTTCAACTGAGAAGGCTGACCCATTACAGCAAGATAAGAACATTCCTGCAATTACAACTCTACAGATGCATGCCTCGATGTGAGTTATATTGAGTTGGCCACGCCCAGCCAATAACATGACCACTAAGTCATGCCCACCAGTCACATGACCACCAAGCCACACCCACCAACTAAGCCACACCCACAGAACCAGTTGTTAAAAAAATTGAATCCCAACCCTGGTGAGATCTTTTGGTTGTACATACCTAGCAAGCTGGATGAGAGGAATCCATTTTGAAGGCTTCCTTTGGAACCGAAGGAAAGCATTGGGAGTCAGTGTAGTGGCAGACTTCTGAAGAGATTATTATGCAATAAAAGTCAAAGCATTCACACATATCCCTTAGCCAGTTCATCTTTAAAAAGGTACAAGAATATCATGTCAATCTCACCAAAGTTCTTCTCCTTTTTTGAAAAGGATTTCAAAAGGAATCAAATGAGAATATGAAAATATAGTACAGACCTTTTTTAAAAAATTGTGCTATATATTTTACTTTCAGTGCACAGGAAAAAATCAACAATTTCGGTTCAGAAGTAATTCAATATTTTTACTGCTTGAAGATTTTTTTTTCCCGATGATATGAAATTTAGCAGCTGAATCAAAAGGATACTAGACTACTCAGGGCCTAGCAGAAGGCAAAATTAAGAGTGCAAAATAGATCATGGCCACAAGGGACTTCTTCAATTTTGAGTCACTTCCAGCCTCTCCTGCAATTGCCACCTAAGATATCTGTCCCAGTTTACCAAAATCATGAGGCAGCTTGCTCTTACACTAAAAGAAATAGTGAAAAACAATCGAAAGATCTAAATTGTTAATGATCCATGATATCATCCCAAGGAGAAAATCAGGAGAAAAATTCTCGGTTCAGTATGATTTACAATGCTTGTTTGTTTATTTGTTTGTTTATGAGTGCAATTTCTTCCTTTAGAAACTTTACATGGCTATGTTCCATGCCTTCCATAATACCATAAGAGGCCATCAAAAAGTCTATTTTCTAAACAATGTCTCCAATAAGACTGATCTTAATTGTTGAAATTATGGGTTCTGATGTAACTCATCATCATAGTTCCTTTTTAATGAGTACTATGACAGAAATGTACAAGGTCACTGAGGAAGAGTGTAAAGACAAAGGATTTTTCTGTTGCCATTTATTATAAAGAGCCATTATAGTAATCTTCATTTAAGGAACATGATTAATGGTGTGATTAGCAACTAGTTCACATTTGAAAAGAATAGAAGCCAACCACCTAATCATAGAAAATGATTATTTTCCAAATCATGTTAAACAGGGAACGCTGAAGAAAATCTTACCCGGTGACTCATTTGCTGAATATCTTTCAGGGTTTTAGCTTTTGTTTGTTTGTGATCTCCCTAATGGTAATCCATTTTAATTACAGGAAAGTTAAGCACTTAGCATGATATATGAGGGACTTCAATAAGAATGAAAGGACTTTTTGCTAACCTGATTCCACCAGGTTCCCTAATGGCTTTAAAATGTCATGAATGATCAAAGTGTGATGAAAGAAGATTTCAGGTTAGTTCATTGGGAGGAGAAGGAAGAGAAGGAGGGGAGGAGGGGGAGGAGGAGGAGGAGGAAGAGGAGGAGGAGGAGGAGGAGATAATGTGCCTTCTGGCTGGATTAGGATAGGATGAAGATGCTCCTCTCCATCAGAGAAAATACGTTACCAAAAAGTGTCCCTTTCTATCTCAGAAGTCCTAATTTAGCTGAAATACTTAAGATGGTATTTTAAAAAGCCCTCGCCTGTGGTTTCAGTTCCATGGGCAATATTTCTGTTAACCTTTTTTTAATTCCTTCACAGATGTTCCACAATGGAAAACACTGTTAGCATAAACATGCATTAAAAATAGGTTCCTACTTTGAGGTGGTAATGTGAGGAAGTTTACCTATCTATGAGATTCCAGGACTGGATGCTTTTCTTTCACCAAGAACTGAGTAAAAATAGAATTCTAAGCCAAATAGGCAAAGGCATTATAGAAAAATTGTTCAGCCAGTCAGGTCTGTTTGATAATACTGAAGATAAGCATGTCAGTCTCACCAAAAAAGCAATGAAGAAGAAAGCATACATAATAAGGCTAGTCCTTGACTTACGACCATGGTTTAGCAGCTATTTGAAGTGATGACAGCTCAGAAAGAGTAACTTATGACCAGAACTCACATATACAACTATTGCAGCATCCCCATAGTCATATGATCAAAATTTGGGTGCTTGGCAACCAATCACATTTGCAACAATTGTAATGCTCCAGAATCCCATGAAGTCTTCTCAGCAGCTTCCAAAAAGCAAAGTCAATGAAGAAAGACAGATTCTCTTAATGACTGTGTGATTCATTTAACAACCACTTAATAAACTTGCTTAATAAACATGACAAAAATGATTGTAAAATTGGCCATGACTCACTTAATACTCACCATGGATAGCAATGGAATTTTCAGTGCCAATCATAGTTGACTCAGCCTTCCATCCTTCGGAGGTGGGTAAAATGAGAACCCAGCTTGTTGGGGGCAATATGCTGACTCTGTAAACCGCTTAGAGAGCTCTGTAAAGCACTGTAAAGTGGTATATAAGTCTAAGTGCTATCGCTTTTGCTATTAAGTCAAGGACTACCTCTAAAATGATTAGCAATCACAGTTAGCTGGTGCAGCTAACTCCATAATAGTTGCAGAGAAGGACATGTTTTCTGTCTCTGCTTCATAACAGGTAGTCCTTGACTTACAACCATAATTGAGCCAAATGAAAATTTGTTAAGTGAGATTGGTCCCATTTTACAGACTTTCTTGCTGCAGTTGTTAAGTTATTGACATGATTGTTATGTGAATTTGGTTCCCTCATTGACCTTGCTTGTCAGAAGGTCACAAAAAGGGGATTACATTACCCCAGGACACTGCAACCATCATAAACACAAACCAGTAGCCAAGCATCCAATTTTTGATCACGTGACCATGGGGATGCTGCAATGGTTGTAAGTGTGAAAAATGGTCATAAGATGCTTTTTTCAGTGCCATAGTAACCTGAATGGTCACTAAATGAACTGTTGTAAGTTCATTTACAAGAGGACTAATTGTATTTAAGACAGGTTTTTTTGTTTTTTAAACAAAAAGCTTCAACGTTTTCTTGACTTTTTTTTTTGAAAAATTACATTAGAGATGTCCTTAGGATATGGTAAAGAAAAATCATATATATAATTATGTAATGAGATATCTGCCTGTATCTTATATATGATGAATTTTTATGTATATAAAAACATAATAATTGTCTGGTAAATATTAATGTTTTTTAGCTTTGTTGTGTGCCACTCAAAGTCACAAAGAAAGACAAAGAAGGAAAGAGAAAGAACAGAGAGAGAGAAGGAGGAAGAGGAGAAGGTGGAGGAAAGAGAAAGAAAGAAAGAAAGAAAGAAAGAAAGAAAGAAAGAAAGAAAGAAAGAAAGAAAGAAAGAAAGAAAGAAAAGAAAGAAAGAAAGAAAGAAAATGTTTATCTTACTGTGGTGTTTTATTTTTTTTAAAAGCAAAATAATTGGATATTTTCCAGTAGGATCTTCATGTACTAGATTCAGTTTTTTAAATCTTTTTAAGGCCCCCCCAAAAGGGTAATTAGTTGGTGAATTTAAACAATACACAAATAAAGGAGTAGCTCCATGATTACAAAAGTAGAACCAGGAACTATGAAATGGTATCAAAGATTGAGGAAGCATATACAGGTTCTCAAACAAACGATAATGCATTAATTAATATTAATTCCTTGGTCATTAGCTGGAAAATCACCAAATGTTCTGTAAGGATATTTTTAGCTTGAATTTTCTTTGCAATAATCTTGGAAGTTTATAGAGAGTTAGCATCTCATAAAACCATACAGAGGCTTGATGGTAAAGAAAGCTCCAAGTGTTCCATTATTTGAGAGATTGTCACAAAGAGGGGGACGGAGTCAAACTATTTTCCAGAATACCAGAAGGCAGAACAAGAAACAATGAATCAAAACTGATCAATGAGAGAAGCAATCTGGAACTAAGAAATTTCCTAAAGGTGAGAACAAATTAACCAGTGGAATGCCCTGCCTTCAGAAATTGTGGGTACCCCATTACTGGAGGCCTTCAAGAAAAGACTGGATATCCACTTGTCTCAAATGGTATAATGGCTTGAGCAGGGGTTTGGACTAGAAGACCTCCAAGGTCCCTCCTAACTCTGTTATTTTATATTATTCCAAGAGATCCCTACCAGCATAGCCATGGAGAGGGCTATTCCATGCTTCAGTTTTGTCCCAAAAGAAGTAAGATAAAATCAATTCCACAAGTACTATTAGAGTTTGCAGCAATCCAACCAACAGACAAGTAAATAATTCAGCAGGATTCATTTATAGAAGAAACTTTTTTATATACAATAATATACAGTATGATGCATGTATACAACACCTATGCAGCAGAATTCAGAATCAGAACTCAGAATCCAGAAGTCATAATTGCAGAAGCAATCACTACTACCATGAAGCACAGAAACACTGAAGTTATATAACACACAGGCTATGTTGCAAGGACAAAGCAACTCTTATAACAAATCAGTCAAGCTAAGCCATGCCCAGGCTCCTAGCTTTCTGGGTCACCAAACAGTCCCCATTGGCTGACCTGCTACCATGTCTATTCCAATTCATGAACTCTTATACACTGACAAATACCATACATATTTCTAATAAGCATGTAATAAGCATGCATCAATAAATAAAATCCATGCAAACATTTATAAAAATATCTAGGAGACATCCCAATATTTAAATAACTAGAAGCTGTGATCAATAGCCGAGATATTTTTTTCAAAGAAAGGATGTTTTATATATTTATATATTTATATATATATATATCCTTATCTAAAGATCACAGGTAGGACCAAAATTTTGTGGGTAAGCAAGGAAGCTGTAAAGTGAATCAGGTCCAATTTTATGATGTTTTTCGTCATGGTTATTAGTGTATTAAATGACTTTGCTTACTGGAAAATGATCGGGAAAGTTTCAAATAATAATTATGTGATCCTGTCATCACTGAAAACTTCAAGAAGAGATTGGACTGCCATCTGTCAAAAGTGGTGTAGGGTCTGTTTGGGCAGGGGTGGGGGTTGGACTAGATGACCTAAAAAGTCCCTTCCAACTCTGTTAATCTGTATTGTATCTAAGGATTACTTTTATCACACTTGCCTCTCACTATAAGGTAGTCCTCGAGTTACGACAACAACTGAACCCAAAATTTCCATTGCTAAGCAAGGCAGTCATTAAGGGAGTTCTGCCTCAATTTACAACCTTTTTGCCACTGTTGTTAAAGGAATCGCTGCAGTTGTTAAGTGAATTGTTAAGCAAATCTAACTTGACTTTACTTGTCAGAAACTGGCTGGAAAGGTTACAAATGGTAATCCCATATAATCCTGGTTCATTGCAACTATCATATACTGTATATATGTCAGTTGCCAACTGCACAAATTATTATCATGTGACCACAGGACGCTGCAAAGATCATAAATGTGGTAAATGTTTGTAAGTCATTTTTTTTCAGTAAAGTAGCTTTGAATTCAAACAAATGGTTCTAAGACTAACAGTACCACCCCAAATTTCAGACTCTTAAGAATGGCATTATCTTCTACTTTCTGTTTCTACCTGCATGCTTATGGGTTCTTGCAAACTGGCAGAATTAGTCATTTCATGACCTGTTAAGGCTTCAACCTGCACAGCTTCAATGCAGTTTAGTTCCTCACAGGAATACTAAGTGAACTAGGCAATCTTACATGTTTTCTACCCGAACTAATATAAAGTTTACTATTATTTACCACAAGCAGATATGCACGCAATTAAAAACTGATCATACAACTCTATACCCCAACAGGGACAATGTTCCAACCTTGAGGGGAATAAAATCAACTCATTATTTCACTCTATTTCACCTAATCTCTGCAGTTTCTCCCTTTTCAATCCATTCTGAAAAAAGACACAATTGTCATTTCTGTCTTGCTGTGTGTCAGCTTTTCCACTAGAGCGCTTAGATCCAAATTCATAATTGCTGAGCTAAAGTATTGACATGATTTTGATCAAAAGCAATCAAGAAACACAAAACAACAGTGAATAGGAATAGATAGATAGATAGATAGATAGATAGATAGATAGATAGATAGATAGATAGATAGATAGAATTCTTTATTGATCAAGTGTGATTGGACACACAAGGAATTTGTCTTGGTACAAATGCTCTTGGTATACATAAAAGAAAAGATACGTTTGTCAAGAGTCAAGATTCATAAGGATGATTGGGGGGGCGGAGCTGGTGTCACAATGATACGGCATGCAATCTTGGAGGTCTGAGATTGCTGCCAGTACCTTTGCTCCTGGACGGTCCTATCAGATCTAAACCATCCTGAAGAGACAGTGAAAGTGAAGAGCGCATCCTGTCGATCCCAGGGATACTGCAAAAGTCCCTGGTAGATCCAGGAGAAGCTCTTCTTGCGAGTGGCAAAGAGGCAGCCATTAAAGCTGCTGAAGTTGGGACAGCTCTGAAACGAAAGAGAACAGAAAGAGAGAGTGTGCTGGTTTAGTGAGAACTTTTTCTTTATTCTAAGATCTGAAAGGACACTGTAGTATCGGCCGATACTCACAAAAGACGCGAAGCAGTGACTTTGTTCAGCTCATTTATTTAGGGATTTAGAATCTGCCGCCGGCTGGGTATGCGGCGGCTTATATGGATCTGGCGCCGGGCGCCGCGGCCAATGACAGCCGTTCGAATCACCCGCGATAGGCTCGGCCAATCACGGTTGATTCCGAACGGCCAATCAGTGCCGCGCGCTCGACCAATCCGGTTGCTGCGCGCTCGTCCAATCAGGGCTGCAGGATTTCGAGAATGTTAATGTCCATACAGAACACCTCTCCCCTCTTGGTTCGGTCCTACGTAACGTAGTCCCGTAAGTAGGCGGAGCTCCGTACTTGCCTACTGGACCTGCACAGATTAGTTGTTTCTTGGCTGTTGCTGGTTCGGTCGGGATCCGTGTCGCTCTCCGCCTCGTCGATGGAACCGCCTGGAAGGGTGAGTCGGGCCTTTCGCCACAGCTCCCTCCTGGTCTACCCGGGCTGGTCGAGTTGCTGGCTTCGCTGCTCCCGCTCAGGCTTCCCGGGCTGGTTGAGCTGGCTTGGCTGCTCCCACTCGGGCTTCCCGGGCTGGTTGAGCTGGCTTGGCTGCTCCCGCTCGGGCTTCCCGGGATGGTCGAGCTGGCTTGGCTGCTCCTTCCAGGCGAGGCTTCAAGTGGGTCGTTCCCTGGTGCTTCGGTAGGTGAGTATTGCTGGTTTCTTTTTGGGTGGGTTTGTCTGTTTTGTTCTTTGGGGTTTTCCCTCCCCTCTTGGTTGGTGTTTTGGCATTCCCTCTCTGTTTCTGGTTCTCTGTTTCTGGTTCTCTGTTTGTGTGTGCTTGCGTGTCGGTTGTATTTCCCACGGTGGTTCTTGATCTTAGCTGATCGATGTGTCGTTTCCATGCTCGCCCGTCATTTGTTAGTAGTCGGTACGAGCGGGGACCCATTACCTGGGTTATCGTTGCCGGTATCCAGAGTGGGTCCCCTGTGAAATTTTTCGCATAGACCGCGTCTCTTGGTGAGAATGTCCGGTACTTGCTGGTGGAGTCGGGGGGCTTCTCTGGGTTGTATGTGGGGTGCAGGCGGTCGAGTGGTGATTGCAGCTTTCTTCCCATCAGCAGCTCTGCCGGGCTCTTGTTCGTTGTTGTGTTCGGGGTTATGTGTTGTATGAATAGCATCCTGTTGATTTTGTCCTGTATTTCCCCGGTTTCGATTTTTTTAATTGTCTTTTTCATGAACTGGACCATTTTTTCTGCCCTTCCGTTCGCCACCGGGTGAGCCAGTGCTGTCAATGCGTGCCAAATCCCCCGTTCTGCTAGGAATCTTTCGAAGGGTAGTGCCCGTTGGGGCCCGTTGTCCGATACGATGACATCTGGGAGGCCGTGGGTTGCGAACAGTTTGCTGAGCTCCTTGATGACAGCTTCTGTGGTGGTTGTTCTCATGTTGCTTACCTCCAGCCAGTTGGAGTAAGTGTCTACCGTCACCAGGAAGGTGTGTCCTTTGGTGGGTCCCGTGAAATCTATGTGAATCCGGGACCATGGCCCTCTGGGGGTTTCCCATTCTAGGACTGGGGCGGTGGGGGATTCTTGGCACTGCTTGCACGATGCCACCCAGGCTTCGATTTCTTTGTCCATCCCTGGCCACCAGGTGTGACTTCTGGCCAGGGCTTTTGTTCTAACGATGCCAGGGTGCCCTTCGTGCAGCATGTCCAAGACTCTTTTCTGTAGTTTTTCCGGGATTATGACTCTGTCTCCACACAGTAAACAACCCTTTTGTGTGAAAAGTTCTGTTTGGCGGCTCCGGAAGGTTCTGAATTGTTCATCATCATCTTTTTCCGGCCACCCTTTCTCCACCCATCTTAGAACCCGCGCTAGATGTTTGTCTTTATTTGTTGCCAGGGCAATGACTGACACGGTTAGGGGGAGATTGGGTAAAGTCTCTATGCTCAGGGTGGACATGGTGGGTGCTGGGTCAGCATCCAGGTCAGGCTGCAGTGTGCGGCTCAATGCGTCTGCATGCGGGATTGACTTAACGGGGCGATGGTCCAGCCGGTAATTGTAGGCGGCAAGGAATTCGGACCACCTCATCATCCTCGGGGATAGGATGTTCGGGGTGGCCCTGTCCCCCGCCGGTATTCCGAGCAGCGGTTTGTGGTCTGTGATGATAGAAAAAGTCCTGCCGTAAAGGTACTTGTGGAACTTCTTTACGGCTGCGATGATTGCCAGGGCCTCTTTGTCTAGCTGGCTGTAATTCCTTTCCGGTTTTGAGAGAGTCCTTGAAAAAAAGGCGATGGGTGCTTCTTTTCCATCGGCGAGGGTGTGGCTGAGGACGGCCCCGACGCCGAAAGGGGATGCGTCGCACATTACGGTTAGGGGTAGTGTCTTGCTGTATTGAATGAGAACAGCGTCCGATGTGAGCAGGTCTTTTGTTCTGTTGAATGCGTCTTCCTCTCGCCTCCCCCAGCTCCAGGTGGCTGTCTTGTCGAGCAGCCTATGCAACGGTTCCGCCGCGGTTGCCTTTTGGGGCAGGAAAACATTATAGAAGTTAATCAACCCCAGAAACGCCTGTAATTCGGTTTTGTTTCTGGGCCTGGGGGCTTCCTTGATGGCTCTGATTCTTTTCTCTGCTGGGTGGATCCCGTGCTGGTCTAGAAGGTACCCTAGGAATTCGACTCTTTCTGTGCGCAGCTGGCATTTCTCTTTCTTGACTTTTAGCCCTGTGTCTTTGAATCTTTGCAGCACCTCCCTCAGATGGCCTTCCAATTGTTTTTGGTTGGCCGCTGATACCAGCACATCGTCAAAATAGGGCACTACCCCTTTGATGCCCTGGAGGAGCCTCTCCATTAAACTTTGGAACACCCCCAGGGCTAAGCTGACTCCAAACTGGAGTCTCTTGCAGCGGAATGCCCCGCGGTGGGTGACTATGGTCTGCGCTTCTGCAGTTTCCTCGTCAACCGGCAGTTGCTGGTAAGCTTGTGCCATGTTGAGTTTGGCAAAAATCTTGCCCCCCTCCCCCCAGTGAGTGTAGGAGGTGCTGCACTACTGGGATGGGGTAGGCGCTTTGTTGTAGCGCGCGATTGAGGGTGGCCTTATAGTCACCACAAATTCTCACTGAGCTGTCTGGTTTTACTTGGGTGACTATAGGGGTCTCCCACCTGGCATGATCTGTTGGCTCGAGTACAACTTGTTCGATGAGCTTATTTAATTGCTCGTCGATCTTGGGCCTGAGTGCAAAGGGTACTCGCCAGGGTTTGAGGCAGATTGGGGCGATGGCGGGATCTAGGCTGAAGGTTATCGGGGGCCCTCGGTACTTGCCTAGGCTGCCGTCGAAGACCTCTTGGAAATCCCGCGTGAGCTGCTCCTCCCAGTCCGCCTCGGCGACGTGGTTGGTGCCAGTCACCTCTATTCCCAACGACGCGAACCATTGGAGTCCCAAAAGGCTGGGGCGGTCCTTCTCGACAACGGTCAGGGGGAGTATCTCGGTGCACCCCTTGAACGTGACTTTGAAGTGTCCGATTCCTACCACAGGGATGCGGTTCCCCTGGTAGTCCTTGAGGATGAGTTTCTGGCTTTCCAGTCCACACCAATGTATGGTTGGCACTAGACATTTGATTTCCCGCCATGCGACCATGGATAGGTAGGACCCGGAGTCCACTTCCATTTTGCAGGGGCGGTCCTCAATGGCCACCTCCACGTGGACCTTTCGGCCATCCCAGTTGGACGAATGGCCGATGACGACCGTCTGGTGGGTTTCCTCACATTGCCAGGCCTCGTTGAAATGCCTGTTCCTTCCCTCCCGACTCCATCGGCTCTCAGTGTTTCAGTCTCGGTTCCTCGGGGGGGTGCCGTCTCATCTCCGCGGGCTGCAGTCTCGACGCCGGGGCCTGTAGTTCCTTTTAAAACGGCACACCTTGGCGATGTGGCCCCGTTTGTCACAGTGCCGGCATATCACATCGAAAAACCGGCATTCCGACTGTGGTGATCGCCGCCGCAACCGGTGCACTGGAACCTCGATTTGCGGCTCCGCTGCTCACGCCGGTCGCGCTCCATCTGCAGCCGGTGGATGTCTTCCTCGTCGTCCTCGGAGTCAGTGGAGGAGTCGAGGTCGCCACGCTGCGTGGAGGTGGTCGTTCGGCGGTTGGCCTCGGGCTGCCTCTCAGGAGTCGGGGTTGTCTCGGTCGTGGCTGGACGATCCGCGGTGCTCGCTTGCCGCATCCGGGCCTCTGATCTCCTGGTTGCTTCTGCTGCGGTGGCCTCGGCTCGGGCGTCGGTGAGGGATATGTCACCCCTTGCCATGAGCCGGCTTTGCAGGACGGGGTCTTTGAGGCCGAGGATGACACGGTCTCGCAGGGCTTCGTCGAGGTCGGTGAACCCACACAGGCCCCCGAGATCCCATAGATCAGCCATGAAGTCACTGATGCTCTCGCCCTCTTTTTGATCTCGCCAGTAGAAGTCGTGTCGGCGGATGAGGGTGGGCACGGCGGGCGCGTAGTGACTTCGCAGTAGGGGTTCGAGATCGGCCCAGTCCATCGCTTTTGTTGGGTATATGGATACACCAACCAGGTTTGGGTTGAATAAATATGTAAACCTAGGATTAAGTGTCTTGTAGCTTTAAGCAAGAAACTGCAATGTCATTGTGGGTGCGGTTGCAGGCAGTAATAAAGGTAGGAAGGGAAACGTAATAGACCCGGCTTCTGGATGCACCTGGTTCTGTTCCTGGTCTGCTGCCTGCTGGAACGTATATCTGCTTGCTTTTGAAGGCTACTGTGCCAGATACCATTTCAACTGAACACAAAGACTGTTTGCTTGGTGAGCTGAGGATTCAGCGTTGTCCTTGAGAGGAAGGTATCGGAAGAAGAAGATTTACAAGCAGATAAGGACATTGTACTGACTGTTAATGAACTAGGTAACTGGATTGATATACTGGATAATGATATATGGACTGAATGACACTTCTTAATCTCTGTGTGTATTAAATAACTATTTTATAACTACAAACAGTGTTTTTGTCTCCAGTGTGTGTATACTCTTGGGCCCACTCTCTCTCTCATTTGCCTGCCTGGCTTGACTGCTGCTGCACACTCTGCTAGGGGGTTTATCCCCAAACACTAACAGCTTTCACGTCGAGGGGTTTGGCGAGGGCTTTCGCCATCTTAAACACTGAGGGCCCGCAGTGGGTCAGGAAAACGGCCCTTTTCTTCTGCCCATTAGCGTCTTTGAGATTGCTGCTCTCCAAGAACATGAGGAATCTATCTATGTAGGATTCCCAGTCCTCAGCAGCTTGGTTGAAAGGTGCGGGTGGCACGGTACCGCTGGCCATGTTGCCAGTCGCTGTTCCGCGTGCCACGTGCGATGTGGGTCTTGCTTCAAGATCCCACCTTCGTCGCCAGTGTAGTATCGGCCGATACTCACAAAATACACGAAGCAGTGACTTTGTTCAGCTCATTTATTTAGGGATTTAGAATCTGCCGCCGGCTGGGTATGCGGCGGCTTATATGGATCTGGCACCGGGCGCCGCGGCCAATGACAGCCGTTCGAATCGCCTGCGATCAGCTCGGCCAATCGCAGTCGATTCCGAACGGCCAATCAGTGCCGCGCGCTCGTCCAATCCTGTTGCTGCGCGCTCGTCCAATCAGGGCTGCAGGATTTCGAGAATGTTAATGTCCATACAGAACAGACACCCTAAGGAAAAGAAAGAATCTGTAAAAGTTTTGACAGAAATGATTAAGCAGCGATTTTAAACAGGAATGTCAAAGTAATGATTTTTTCTCATTGCTGGATTTTCTATATATGATCTTATATTTTGAAACTGGACTGGTTTTTTCTTTTCCGTCTATTTTTTTTCTCTTTTTTGATTTTGTAAAATTTTAGGCTAGAGACTCCCTTTTGGTTATTTCTTTTTTTTAAAATATCTTTTTTTTAAATTAATTCTGATTATAGTTTGCTTGGAAAAGGAGGGGGAAAGTGAAAGCAAAGCTGGAAATATTCACTAGCTGGAAATATTCTATTTCTCCTGTGACCAGACAAAGCTGAGAAAGAAAGAACTGAGACTTTTTTCAAGGACATTGCTGTTTGATAAGATAGAGGGAAGAGCAAGGGAGAGTATTATTGCAGGTACTCTTCTGGGTTTCTATCAACAGCTGGAGTCTGGTGTTGAAACTTAGGGGAAAAAAAGGTGAAAAGTTTTTGGAGAAGAGAGTTATAATAAGAGCCTTGGATAATTAAACAAAGTGCAGTGTGCTCTTTTTACTTTTTCTAAGTTGTGCTATCCCTCCTCGCCAGCTTTATTTTATTTCATTTTATCTTTTTTTTTTTTTGCAATAGCTATTTGGATCTTTGGCTTTTTTGGAGCTTTTCTTTGTTTTTGTTTTTTTCCTTTGGAAGTCCAATCTCTACACTAGCTTTTTATTTTAAAGGGAAAGCTTTAGTATTAATGTTTCCTTTTTTTTTTTTTTTTTTTTTTAAGGCAATAGCCTTTTTTTCTCCTTTCCTGGTATTTTTGTTTCTTCATCTACCTTTTTGATTTATTTTTATGCACTCTTTTCTGTTTGAGACCTCTCAATTGGATTAAGGTGTTGAAGAACCTGAAGAATTTTTCCTTTCCTTTTCTTTTTTTTTTTTTCAAGCCTTTTCTTCATCAAACTACTGATTGGATTAAGGTATACATGAACCTGAAGAAATTTTGTTCTCCCTTTTTTTATCATTACTATTTGGCTTCTTTTTTCTACTATTTTTATTTCGAACTACAATTGGCTATTTCATAATTGGATTAAGGTTTAGAAGAACCTGAAGATTTTGAATTGCTTAAAATGAGTAGGAAATTTACAGCTCCTGGTTCTTCAACTTTTACTTCTTCCTCTCCACCATCTGGAGGACAACGTTCAATACAGACAATGTTAAAGCAAGAAAAAGAACACGAAAAACTGACTCTGTAGATGATTATGCAAGGAATTCAAAATATTCAAGCAAGATCAGAGAATATTGAAAAGAGAATAGAGAACATTGAACAAAGAACAGAGAACATTGAACAAAGAACAGGGAAAACTGATGAAAAAGTGGAGAATATCCAACAAATGATGTTGAAGTATGATGAGAGATTCCAAAAAATTGAAGAAGAAGATAAACAAAGAGACAAGAAGATTGGAGATATTGATAATAGATTAATGGTGGTTGAACAAGATAAAAGTGGTATGTTGAGATGGGAGATGGATAGATCAGAATTCCATCTTAGATTCCAAAACGTAGAGGAAGAAAAAGGACAAAACTTAGCTGAGATAATGATAGAAATACTGGCTGAAGCTTTGGAAATAACTCAAGAGAAGACGATGGATGGAATAGACGAGGTTTATCGAGTTTTCACAAGATATGCGATGAGAAATAACTTACCAAGAGAAGTTCACATTAGATTTACAAAAAAAGCCATTAAAACGCAAATATTGCAAGTGGCAATATTATGAAAATAATTGAACTGGACTATGCTAATATAGTTATGATGGGAGATTTTAATGGAATTGTAGACATTAATTGGACTATACAGCACAGAAAACAATAAAGCAAAACAGAAAGACTCTCCCTAAATCTTTTTTTTAAATGGTAGATGAAATAAACTTAAAAGATACATGGAGAGAAAGAAATGCTAAAACTAAACAATACACCTTCTATTCAAATAGACACTTATCATGGTCCAGAATAGATATGATATGGATGTCAACAGAATTAATAAGTAATATTCAAGAAATAAATATTGAAACAAGTACTTGGGCAGATCACAATCCAATGACAATTAAATGGAAATGACAAAAAGAAGATCTAGATGGACGTTAAATAATACTATTTTAAGGGAAAAAGACTTCACACAGTGGATGGAGAAAGAATTGGCTTTTTTCTTTAGAGAAAACAAAAAAGAAGATACATCAATTCAGAATGTATGGGATACAGTGAAGGCATATGTTAGAGGCTTGATAATAGACTATACAAGGAAAAGAAATACTATGAAAAGGCCTTAGAGGATGAGTATAAAAGACTTGAAAAAGAGCTACAGAAAATGTCACAGAAAAAGGACATCAAGCTAAAAATGGATATAGTTAAACATAAAATGGGTCAAATAGAAAAAGAAGAATTAGCACAGAAAATTAGAGGTGCTAAACAGAACTACTTTGAAGAAGCAAATAAACCAGGTAGATGGTTAGCATACAAATTGAGAAAGGAGAAAGAATCAAGGAAAATATTGCAATTAACAGATGACCAAGGCCAAGTTTGCTATGGTAGTAAAGAGAAGAAGGAAATCATTCGAGACTTCTATGGGAAACTATATAAGCAAGAGAATATTGATGAGGAAAGAGTTAAACAGTACTTACAGAATGCTAATTTACCTCAGATACCTAAAGAGATTGAAACAATGTTAGAAAGCAATATAACGATGATGGAGTTAACAGAAGCATTAAAGAAGCAAAATAATGGAAAGGCACCAGGCCCAGAGGAACTTCCAGCAGAATTTTACAAAACATTACAAGAATCATTGAATCTTCCATTGCTAGAAGTTATGAATGAAGTTATGCTAAAGAAGAAGATACCTAAATCATGGTCAGAAGCCTATATTACACTTATTCCAAAAGAGGAGGCCGATCTATTACAAATTAAGAACTATAGACCTATTTCTCTACTAAATGCAGATTATAAAATCTTTGCTTCAATATTGGCAGAAAGACTTAAAAATATGTAAATAATTTTATTCATCCTGATCAAAATGGATTTCTGCCAAAGAGACAAATTAAAGATAATATGAGAGTAATCTTGGACACCTTGGAATACTACGAGGCACATCCTGAAAAACAAATGGCTCTGATATTTCTAGATGCATAGAAGGCATTTGATAATGTGAATTGGCAATTCATGTTATTACTGTTGGAATAGATGGACTTTGCTAGAAAATTTATTCAAGCAATAGAAGCTATATACTATAAGCAAACTGCAAAGGTAATGACAGAGGGAGAACTGACAGATTATATCAATATAAGAAAAGGAACAAGACAAGGGTGCCCACTTTCACCTTTGTTGTTTGTGTTAACTTTGGAAGTGCTAAACAGAAATATTAGAGATGAAAACAATATAAAAGGAATGAAAATCAAAAAGGAAGAATTTAAGCTGCAAGCATTTGCAGATGATCTGGTTTTCATGTTAGAAGACTCTCTAGAAACAGCACCAAAATTGATAGAAAAGATAGAGACATATGGAAAGGTGGCTGGTTTGAAAATAAAGATAAGACAAAGATCTTGATAAAGAATATGCTATTAAGGCAAAAGGAAGAACTGGCAGACCTATTGAAAATTCAGGTCACGAATAAGATCAAGTACTTGGGGATATATTTGACAGCAAGATTTAGTACATTAAAAGAGAATAATTATATCAAACTTAAACAGCAGATAGCGCTAGATCTGGTGAAATGGGAAAATTTACAACTATCACTAATAGGGAGAATTTCAACAATCAAGATGAATATATTACCCAGAATTTTATATTTGTTTCAAACAATTCCAATTAGGCTTGGAAAAGAATACTTTGAAGATTTAAATAAAATTGTGTTGAAATATATATGGCAAAGTAAGAAAGCGAGAATAAAGTTAAAACTTTTGCAAGATGCTAGAATTAGAGGAGGATTTGGTCTGCCTAATTGGGAGCTGTATTATCAAGCTACAAATCTGATGTGGGCTAAGGAATGGATAACACTAAGAAATACTAGATTGTTGACATTAGAAGGACATGATTTGTTGTTGGGGCAGCATGCTTTTTTATGGTATAAAAACTAAAACACAGGGGACATTTTAGAAGACATTATATATGGGAGTCTCTGTGGTTAAACTGGGAGAAGATTAAAAGACAATGTTATTTGAAAATTCCAGTCTAGCTATTGACTATTGAAGCATTTTCTTATCCTATAACATACAAACAGTTAGATATGGTGAAATATTGAATGAAAAGGGTGAACTCAAATCTATACAAAAACTAGAGGAACAAGGTATAAAGATGAATTGGTTTTCTTATGCGCAAATACATTCAAAGTATGATAAAGATTGTAAAATGGAAGGTTTTTATGATAAATTGACTGATTTAGATAAGATTTTGACAGGTACTGATGAAAAGGTGATTAAAAAATTGTATGGATATTTATTAGAAATTAAATTAGAAGAACAAGTTAAAGAAACTATGATTGCTTGGGGGAAGAATTTTGGATATGGGATTGATTTAGAGAAATGGCAAAAATTGTGGTCTCAAAATTATAAAATGGCAATGTCAACAGCATATAAAGAAAATTTGTATAAGGTGTTTAACAGGTGGCATTTTCCCCTGACAAGAATAGCAAGAATGTTCAAGAATAAATCCGAAAAATGTTGAAAAGGTCATCAGACACCTGGCTCATATTACCATGTGTGGTGGACTTGTGCGGATGCTAAGAAATACTGGACTAAAATCCACATGTGGTTGGAAAAAATGACAAAAAACATATAGAGTTGAAACCAGAGATATTTTTATTGGGAATTTTACCTGAAATATATAGTAAAGACTTGAAATATCTGATTGTAAATGTATTAACAGCGGCTAGGATTGTATTTGCCAAAAACTGGAAAAATGAGAAAACACCATCACAGGAGGAAATCATTAAGAAAATATTGGAATGTGCTGAAATGAGTAGATTAACATTTGAAATTAGAGAACAAGAGGATAAACAATTTTATAAAATTTGGGATCTATTCTATCAATGGTTAGACAATAAAATACAGTAATGAAATATGTAGACTTTTAGAAAATAATAAATATATAAAGACGTACTTCTTTCTTACTATATCTACAAAACGATTTTAGGATAGATTTGGGATGATAATATGAACTGTTATAAAACAAAGTAAGTAAATTATGATTATCTTATAAAACATGGATGAATAAAAGTATAGTCAAATAATTGATTAATAATGATACTAAGGTACTTAATTTTTGATTGACAATACAAGATTATATGCAATGTAATTGTAATTGAAGACTACAAAATGGAAGCACAAATTTGTAAACCAACTGGCACATTTGTATGTATACATATGGAAGATGGCTTGATGTTTTTATGTTTTGTTTGTTTATGTTTGTTTTTAAAAACCAATAAAAACTTTAAAAAAATAAGGAAACAGTCAATATGAATCGTAAGGATACAAGCAACAAAGTTACAGTCATACAGTCACAAGTGGGAGGGGATGAGTGATAAGGAATGGTGAGAAGATTAACAGTAATAGTAGTGTACACTTTGTAAATAGTTGAACAGTGTTGAGGGAATTATTTGTTTAGCAGAGTGATGGCTTTTGGGGAAAAACTGTCCTTGTGTCTAGCTGTCCTGGTGTAAAGTGCTCTATATCGTCATTTTGAGGGAAGGAGTTGGAACAGTTTATGTCCAGGATGTGAAGGGTGTGTAAATATTTTCACAGCCCTCTTTTTGACTCATGCAGCATACAATGGGGGAATGGGGGAATCTTTGCAATTAAGGCATCATAAATTGATCTTGGAAGTCAAGACTGGGCAAAGTGAATCAGTTTTGGACTACAGCTGGTGATGCAAGTTTTCTCTTTTTTTATAGGATTCTTAATTAGGCAAAACAGGCATCCAATGCAACAAACTGTAAAGATGTCCTTGCATGTCTTTTTTTTTATTGAAGATACTTTGCTCCTGTAGACAGAAGGCAGCCAAGTTGCTAATTAATTTTTTCTCGGTCAGAGGTGGCTGTTTCTTGCAGGTATTCAGGTTACACAACTGGGGGCAAGAGATATTCAAGTACAAGAATGTAATATGTATTAACCTTTGTCCTATTTCTGAACTGTCTTTGGAATGCAAAAAGCCCAGAGAGGCTACCTACCAGCAGTGCAAATAATTTAATCAGGAAATAAATATAAGAGGTCCCTTTAATGAATTGCTGAAAAGGTGGCCCAAGCCATATGTTAAAAGCTGAAGGGTCAAACAGTCACAAGTGGGAGGGGATGAGTGATAAGGAATGGTGAGAAGATTAACAGTAATAGTAGTGTACTATTGGTCAATCTAAAAAGCTGACATTATGGAAATTGAAGATTTCAAGTCCACCTGTTCTTTCTCTGCCCTTCACGTTGAGTAGATTAATCCACAATACTGCTAGTCCTCGACTTACAGCATAAAAGCTTCTGGAACTTCCATTGTATATCATGATAGTTGTAAATCAAGGAACTCATGTGACCAACCCAATTTTATTCAGTAGCAAGAGTACTTAGACTTATATACCACCCCATTGTGCCTTACTCTCTGGGCAGTTTACAATGTCAGTACATTTCTCCCAGCAATCCGGGTCCTCAGTTTAGCAACCTCGGAAGGATGGAAGGCTGAGTCAACCTTGAGTCCAATCAGGATCAAATTCCAGGTGGTGGACAGAATTTGCTTCCAATACTACATTCTAACCACTGTGCTACCAGGGTCCTCTCAGGATGTATGTTATGGTGGTCATTAAGTGAATGTGGCAATCATAAAGCAAACACCACTGTTGTTAAGTGAATGTATTGGATGCAGTGGGCTTTTGGGGGATAAGGGGGGGCTAGGTCATAGAAGTGCATGCTGGTTTTGCTGATTTCCAGCAAAAAAGAAAAAAAAGAAAAGAAAAGGGGAAAAAAGGGGGTAAATTGTAGTCATGGGATTGTGGGATGCTGGAAATGGCCATAAATGCAGGTTGCTTGCTGAACCCTTAAAATGTAAACACATGACCATGAGAAGGAACTAGGAGGGGCATCATAAATTTGAATCTGGGTCATTGGTACCTTTTGAGGGGGTTGATCATAACTTTGAATAATCACTACATGACTGATCAAAAGGCAAGGACTATCTAATTGCTGGAATCACATTTGAAAAATGGCAGGTTTGTGATTCTGTCCATTGTAAAAATCCAACCATCATTTTAGCATATTGCAAGCACTGAACTATCAAATTAACAATGTGCTATGTGAACACAGCCACTGTGGTTTGTTTATTTAATTATTCCTTCATTTACATGGTCATCCACTCACAGGTGACTCTGGGCAGCTAATAAACTTAAAAATGTTAAGAAATTAAAACAATAAAAATCCAGGGAAAAAAGGTAACAGGTAACAGGAAAAAAGTACATTTAGAGTTCATTCGAATAAAGCACCTTGTCTCATTTTTATGGGATGCTCAATTGTGCTTTGATCTAGCTTTTCCCACTCTAACTCATCCAAACATATTGGGAGCTCAGCCTCTAGAACAGTATTTCTTGACCTTGGCAACTTTAAGATGCATAGATTTCAACTTCTAGCATTCCTCAGCCAGCCATGCCGCTGGGGAATTCTGGAAGCTAAAGTTCATACATCTTAAAGTTGCTAAGGTTATAAACACTGGCTTTAGAATTTCCAACTCGCACAGAAAGTTCCAGATTAGGAAAGGCTGATCTACACTATATAATCAAGATATCTTTTCATTTTTGTACCTTGACAGATAAAGGTATTTGCGTACTGGCCAATTTTACACTACCTGAAAATGTTTTCAAACACAAAATCTCAAACAACGTGCAGGAGAAGGATGACAAGAGATATTTTCAGAACATTATTGCCTTGCCTCTCTCAGAATATGCATCTCTTTCATGAATGTCCTAAGCCTTTCTGAAGGCTTTCAGCAAGACCTTTCCTCCTACTTACAAATGATCCAAATAGAACTATTTTTATAATGGGTGCAATTTAGCAGGATTATTAGTTTGTGTCATTGCCATCCAATGTGGGACAGCATATAACTAATGGAACAAATGACATTCAACTAATGAAAGAGCAAAAGAAATTAATACAGAGTCTTTTCGAGCACAATGCATTTTCTGTAAATAATTGTTTTCCATTATCTAGCACCTGTATATATGTGTGCTTGTATGTGTATGTGTGTGTTTGTAGGAGTGGGTGGCAATAAAAAATCCAATGTGCCTGACTTGTACAGTTCCTCATCTCATTCCACATCAGCTCTATTGGTGCCCTGACAAATTAACTATGTCAGCTGTCAATTATCCTAATTTTGAGAAGCAATCATGTCTGCATAACATAAAACATCATGTTTTCCTTTTATTAATCTACTGGCTCATCCACCAGAAGACTAATATATTATTGTACTTCATTTCAAAATACTTTATTTCCAGAAAGACAGAATAAAATTATAACCTCTAGCTGAATCAAAACTGTTTTGCACACATGCACAAGAACCAAGAAGAAGAAAACTACCAATGCTAAAAATCAAACAATCCTCTTTTGGTAAAAAAGCAATCATATCTGTCTATCTGTTTTCCTTCTTCTTAGTTACAGTAACATAAAATCCAAAGTTGTGGAAACTTTCAACTTTGGAATTACACGTTTTTCTTGCAAGTTTTAGTTTTCAAAGGCATAAGTCTTCTCCTTTGAGAGAGTCTTCACCTAAAAGGTGAAAATGTTTGTGTTAAGCCTCACACAGGCTTAACACATTCATGTTGGCCTTTAACTCATTTTCCCATGCAAAAAAATGCAATGCTGAAAATTGGCAATCAACCTTTTTAGACAAAGTTACTGGCAATGAATATGCATATATATAGACAACAAATAAATTATCTGGACCTCCTTTAGTTGTATTTTAGGCCTGGGAATGGTGCCTGAATCATGTAGGTACCAAAGCCATATTAATTATTCTTATGGATGACCTATAGAAGCACCAGACTAGGTGTACTACAACTCTCTTCTATAGAGATTCTCAGTTATCAAAGTCATGGTTGTCCCAATGATGCTTTTTCAAGGGGCAACCAGACTTTCTGGGGTTTTTTGAAGATGTTTCACTTCTCATCCAAGAAGCTTTTTTTCCTTCTTGGATGAGAAGTGAAACATCTTCAAAGAAAAGCAAGAAAACCCAGGTGCCTATTGAAATAGCATGTTTGGTACAACTCTATTCATCATGTTGGTTTTACCTACAATCATTTGCTTTCATGGATTGGAAGTTGGAGGCACTCTTTCCTGAGGCAGAGGTTCCAAGCAGAGGTTATGAAGAGGAAAAAAGTCATTCCCCAGCCTTTCAGGAGTATGAGGTGACATGGTGCAGCATTCAAACTCTTCCAACTGAACCAGGGTGGGATTCTACCAGTTTGCACCTATTCACTAGAACCGGTTGTTAACATTCTAAGCAGTTTGGAGAACCAGTTGTTAGAAGAAATTACTCACCTAATCCTGTAGGGAAGGCAGGAAGGAAACATTCTGGTGTTGCTTACAGAAACTGCCTCTCCATTAACCCTTATTACATTCTTGGCAGGACTAGACTTCCTGTCTCAGGAACGCCTCTGGAGTTTTTTTTCCCCCTCCTTTGCTGGTACTTTGCTTGTGTGGAGTGACCATTCAATGTTACAATGGCACTGAAAAAAGTGACTTATGACCCCTTTTCACACTTACGACTATTGCAGCATCCCCACAGTCATGAGAGGCCAGGCGAGGAGATGCATGCCTCGATGTGAGTGATATTGAGTTGGCCACGCCTAGCCAATAACATGACCGCCAAGCCATGTATACCACCTAAGCCACTCCCACAGAACTGGTTGTTAAAATTTTTGAACCCCACCCCTGAACTGAACATCTATATGATGCTACTGCAGAGGCCATTCACTGGTACCTGGGCAATATTATCAATAAGAGATATAGTAGAAGAGCGTTCCCCCCCGAGGAACCAGAGACTGTTTTGGAATCAGAGACTGTTTTTTTGGAAGACAATTTTCCCAGAAATTGGGGAGGATGGTTTCAATTTTGCTCACTTGTCCATTGCTCATTTCTAGGTGTGTGGCTGGTGCCCATCTCCAGCCATGGACTTAGTATTGGTCCATGGCCTGGAGTTGGGACCCTGTACTAGGGAACCTATCCTGGGGGATAGGTTTCCCCTGTTTGGGGAAGAAAAGGTTTAAGTTTTAATTTCATTAAAACATAGTAACTGTGGGCATGGAAACCTTTTAGTTTGGGGATATTTCATCTTATATTTGGGAGAGAGGTATGTTTTTCTACCTGGATTCACTGGTTAACTGAATCATTGGTTTTATGGTTATTGATAATGGTTTTATCATTCATTCACTGGTTTTAATTCACTTTTTTTCTCAAGATCAGATAACAACTATGATCAAAAGAGCTTTTCCACAGGTATATTTAGTATACCAAAAACAACCATTCCTGGGCTAAGAACCCATGCTTATAATTACTCCTGCCTTTGTCATCTCTTTACAATTTGACCTACATGAGAATACTTTTAAAAACTATGTGGACATTTAACCATACCAATCACAGTATAACAGAGTTGGAAGAAACCTTGGAGGTCTTCTCATCCATCCGCCTGCTCAAGAAGACCCTAAAGCATTCCAGACAAATGGCTGTTCAGGCTCTTCTTAAAACTTCTGGTGATGAGCATCCACAACTTGTGGAGGCGAGTCATATTTTCAGTTGCATGCATATTCATCAGGAATTCAGATCCATTAATTTCTGGTCATGGGCTTTCCATAGTCCTTCCAGTGTTTAAAGATTCAGCGTAAATTTACAAGTTGCTATTTAATCTATTATTGACTGTAAATATTGATCGAGCAGCTAATTTGGATGACACAGTGTGATAGAATGTTATTAGAATTTTTATGACACTTCATGCCAAAGCTTGATTATCACATCCAGTTTCATGGAGATAATAAATAGGAAAGAGTGGGGGTGAGGAGAACATTGTGGGACTGCTCTAAACCAGATGGGCTTTATGAATTCTAGCAGAAACAACCCCAATGCCATTTACTAAAAATGATTATGAAGATAGCAATAGCACTTAGACTTATACACTGCTTTACAGTGCTTTACATCCCCCTCTAAGTTATTTACAGAGCCAGCATACTGCCCCCAACAATCCAGGTCCTCATTTTGTCAAGAATGGAAGAATGGAAGGCTGAGAGTCAATCTTGAGCCAGTAAGGTTCCAACTGCCAAACTACTGGCAGCCAGTGATCAGCAGAAATAGCCTGCAGTACTGCATTCTAACCACTGTGCCACTGTGGCTCATAGATAATGTATCTTCTATCCAGAAATGCCAGAAACTCACACTCTTGACCAGAGAGTATTGCATTCTTCTCACAGAAGTCTATAAATTTTATAATTTAAAAAGAAGTAGATTGCTTGTGTTAGTTACTCAAGGTAGTACAATGATTCTCTACATGTAGAGGTAGTCAGGCAGAGCACCTGAGGGCAGGACAAGAAGCAATGGATGGAAACTCATCAAGAACATAAGCAACCTAGAACTAAGGAGAAATTTCCTGACAATTAATCAGTGGAACAACTTCCCTTCGGGCAACTGAATGGAGCTGAGTGTTTACTGGCCGGATGCTCTTCCTGTCACCAATGCAGAGTTCACAGCTGAAATTTACTCACTGTGCCCAGAGAAAGAAATACCTGCCTCTACCTAGGATCAAACTCACAGCCTCCTGATTGTGAGGCGAGAGCTCTACCTCTAGGCCACCCCACCACTCATCTTTATATATGGGGAAATTAAAAAGCAGTGAAACCTGAAGCTGAAGTTCTCAAAAGTGCCTGGAGTTTAACTAAGATGCCTTTCAAATTTCATCAGACCTGCAGTCCTTCTGGGCAAATTCAGTTATCCTATTTTTGCCTTCAAAGCCATTGCTGTTACATTCACTAATCCAAGTTTACAGAACACCTTTAGTAAGATTAGCAGCATTTTATGCTCAGAGCAATGGGTTTAGTGTAAAATGCTAACATCTGTCAGAATAATCCAAACATCCTTCTAATGACATCTTATGCTGTTAATAGCTAACCATTATAAGGAGAATTCTAAAGATGTTGCATTTGGTGATTTACAAATACCATTAGCAGAATAGCATCTGTGTTGTTTAATCTTTAATCAAAATGTATTCAGTGGTGTTTATTCACATCTGGAAAATGGGAAGGTCCAGGAAATGTAAACCAATGAAAACAATCCAATCATTTTTTAAAGACATTTTGGAGATGAATTGTTCATTTTTCCAAGCATAAACTGAGAACTATTGAAAACAAACAATATGGCAGTTGGCCAGATTTCTGTCTCTGTTCTTCATCCCAATCATGTTTTTTTTAATGTACACAATTCCACAGTTCTACTGTAAAGCAGATTTTACATGCAAACGATTGGCTCATTTGTTTCTTCAGCCTTATTATTTTCAAAAAGAAAAAAAAACCTTGACTGAATTGTTTGTGACACACTTCTTCATATCTACTAAGAATATGTTCAGAACAGTGAATTCAAAAGTGTATTGAATATTTGGGGGGGAAGGGGGAATCTCTTGGGTTCGTCTTGTTTTAAGCGGACTGTTGACAATTTGACAGTACAAAACATAAAGTTGATTGTGTTCTGCCACAGGAAGAAACAATTTGTGAAAACTGCCATCTTTCCTGAGATTGACATGGATTTTGAAACAGACACAGTAACATCAGTGACCATGAAACTCATCTTGGCAAAAGAAACAGGTCCAAGTAAGGTCACTCCTTCTGGTAAAGGTGGGAGAAATGCATGCAGGAGAGAGACCAAGTCATATAGAAGAAAAAACTCCAAGATCAAACCCAACAGAAAGAAGTAAAAGAAGAAGAAAAAACCCTTTTCTATTGTTCTCAAGATACTTACATGCATATGGATGAAACCGGTGGTGGGATTCAATTTTATTTTTACTACCGGTTCTGTGGGTGTAGCTTGGTAGGTGTGGCAGGGAAAGGATACTGTAAAATCTCCAGTCAGAGCTGGTATTTGCCGGTTCTCCAAGTACTCAAAATTTTCACTACCGGTTCTCCAGAACTCATCAGAACCTGCTGAATACTTCCTCTGGATGAAACACTGAGACAAGAAAAACAAAATACACAGGTGCAGTATATGTGGCAACTCATTCAACAGTAGTAACTGCAAGGGGAGTTACTACTATCTTGGAGTTACTATCTTGGAATCCTTGTAGACAAAATATGATCCAGCAGTGTGCCACAGTTGCCAAAAAAGCCAATATAATTCTAGGCTGTATAAACAGAGGGATAGAATCAAGATCATGTGAAATGTTAATACCACTTTATAATGCCTTGGTAAGGCCACACTTGGAATACTGCATCCAGTTTTGGTCCCCAAAATGTAAAAAAGAGGTTCAGACTCTAGAAATAGAGCAGAGAAGAAGAATAAAGATGATTAGGGGACTGGAGGTTAAAACATATGAAGAGTTGCTAGAATTGGGTATGTCTAGTTTGATGCAAAGAAAGACTAGGGGTGATATGATAGCAGTACTCCAATATCTCAGGGGCTGCCACAAAGAAGAAGCAATCAAGCTATTCTCCAAAGCACCTAAAGGCAGGACAAGAAGCAATGGGTGGAAGCGCATTAAGGAGAGAAGCAACCTAGAACTAAGGAGAAATTTCCTGACAGTTAGAACAATTAATTGGTGGAACAACTTGCTTCTAGAAGTTGTGAATGCTCCAACACTGGAAGTTTTTAAGAAGATATTGGATAACCATTTGTCTGAAATGGTATAGGGTTTCCTGCCTAAGAAGGGGGTTGGACTAGAAGACCTCCAAGGTTCCTTCCAACTCTATTCTATTCTATTCTATTCTATTCTATTCTGTGGTCTCTGTGATCCACAGAGAAATGTCCCCCCCCAAAGCACTTCCCCCAAAGCAATTAATCCAGTCTGTGTGGAAACACAAGGCTGTGCTGACCCTTCGTCTGAGAGCAAACCTTACCTTGAGTAGAGCCACACAATCTGGAACTGGAAGGTAAGACCAATGGCGGGGGAGGGAAATCTGCCCCAAGCTGGCTTGCCGACATTGGTGGGAAAGTCGGTCCCATATTCCAGAGCTGCAGTAGTCACAGGACTGGCCCTTTGGTCACCCCGTAGCAGCTCCTCCAGTCCATGGCAGGCTGGTGCACCCAGGTGGAGGAGCAGCTGCTTCAAGATGACCAAAAGGCCAGTCCTGTGACTACTGCAGCTCTGGAATATGGGATCAAGTTTCCCACCAATGTCAGCAAGCCACCATCAGTCAAAATTCATATTAGTGGTCTGCGGGATTTAAAATTATGAGTTTGATGGTCCCCGAGGTCCAAAAGGTTGGTGACCCTTGGTCTAGTCTAGTCTACTTTAGTCTAGTCTATCCCATCTCATCCCATCCCATCCTAGCCTATCCTTATTCTACAATATACTGTATTTCCACCCAGTCAAAATGCACTTCTACCAAGAGAGGTGAATTTTCATAAGAAAATCTGAATGTGATGATATCACTACAAGATCACAGCTACAAGAAAGTCTAGTCATTGGAATTGAAAAAAGGAATTCTTCAGTTTATAAAAACTGACACAGTTGGAACATGGAATGTGAAAAACATTAACTAAGGAAAAGTTAAAATACCGCTAGTCCGCAACTTATAACAGTTCATTTAGTGACCATTTGAAGTTAAACAGTATTGAAAATAGTGACTTATGACCATCTTTTACACTTATGACCATTGCAGCATCCCAGTGATTTACATTCAGATGCTTAACAACTGACTCATATTTATGATAGTTGCCTAAGGTCATATGATCACCTTTGGTGACCTTTTGACAAGCAAAGTCAATGGGGAAACCAGATTCACTTAATATCCATGTAACTAACTTAATAACTGCAGTGTCTTACTTAACCAACATGGCAAGAAAAGTTGTAAAATGGGAGAAATTCACTTGATAATTTAACTTAACAACATAAATTTTAGGCTCAATTGTTGTCATAAGTTGAGGACTAGCTGCATTAGGTGAGTAAGAAAATTTTACTCACCTAATGAGCAAATTATACTACTCCAGAGTGCCAAGGGGACAGGTCCGGTTTGATGATGTCCAATGGATTAACTAAGGAATAATGATTAATTCTATGATTCAATGAATTCTATGACATTAGAATAGGATAAGATAGGATAGGATAGGATGGGATGGGATGGGATGGGATGGGATGGGATGGGATGGGAATTGGAATTGGAATTGGAATTGGAATTGGAATTGGAATGGAATGGAATTTTTTATTGGCCAAGTATGATTGGACACACAAGAAATTTTTCTTGATGCAAATGCTCTCAGTGTGCATAAAAGAAAAGGTACATTTGTCAAGTTGAGAATCATGAGGTACAATACTTAATAATAGTCATGGGTACAATAAGCAAATCATACTAGGAAACAGTCAATATAATTGGTGACTTTAGAATAAAAATATTATTGTTATTTATAATAACAACAATAATAATTAAACTCACTAGTAATCTGTTACTAACGTTCTAAAACTGCAACCAAGATGGCAAATGAAGTGGAAACTAAGTGTGGAGCTTCCTGTTCTTTCCTAAAAGAAGTGTGATGCATCATCACAAAATCACCAGAACCGTAAAGCCTACAAACTTGAAATTTGGTACGTATGTTCCTCTTGGCTTCTAAGTGCTCACTAAGAAAGGATTTTTTGAAATGACCATCAGAGCATTAGTATTTCTTATATTATTATTAACATGCTGTGGTGCTAAGGGGTCCTCCCCCTCCCCAACTGAAAAGAAATCTGTTCCAAATGCAAAACACAAGCAGAGGAGATGAGTTTAAGTTTCAGGTTTAGTTTCACAGCACCAAGCAGCTTTAGTATAGAACAGTTGAGCTAAGCCATGCCCAGGCTCCTTGCTGTCTCCTTCTTGCTTACATAGGAAATACTGTTTTAGTTTCTCCACTCTCTCACACACTGACAGGATGCTAGCCACATGAATACTGATGGATGCTGGGAGGCAGAGGCAGATTTCCCCCCCTTATTTGCTTCCCCCAAAACTAAGCCTGACCACATAGTTTCATAATGAAGCACAGATATGGAGCTAATATATATAATTATAATTATTTTGTTACAATTGAGGAGCGGTCTACTGCATTGGGACAGGTCTACCCCGCTTGCACCATGAAAAAAAACCCATCTGCTAAGGCATTCTGGTGAGAAGGGTCAAAGAGAGCCGTGGTGGTGCAGGAGATAGAATGCAATATTGCAGGCTAATTCTGAAGCCTGCTGACTGCCAGCAGTTCAACAGTTTGATTCTCATCAGCTGAAAGCTGACTCAGCCCTCCATCCTTCTGAGGTCAGTAAAATTGTTGGGGAGAACATGATGACTTTGTAAACTGCTTAGAGAGAGCTGTAAAGCGCTGTAAAGTGGGATATATGTCTAAGTGCTATTTAAAAGTTTTTAATTTGCATAGTTTTAAAACCTTAAATCTTTTTCTATTTATCTTTTGATGATTTGTAAGCTATCCAGAGCCACATCAAGGACAGAGGCAACATAACAAACAAACAAACAAACACATACATACATACATACATACATACATACATACATACATACAAATAAATAAATACTTACAGAGAAAATCCCTTCATAAACAGGTGTTTGAATAAGTTATTTCCATCTGTACTTTGTCCAATATGAGAGAAGAAAAAAGAATGATATGCCCATATCAATACAGTAGCATACTAGTCATTCAATATTCCTTCCTTCCTTCCTTCCTTCCTTCCTTCCTTCCTTCCTTCCTTCCTTCCTTCCTGTTTGGGAGATAATGGGATTCTAGATCCTAAAAAGGTGAATGAATAAAGATGGAAAATAAAGAATATTGATACCAGTTCACAAAAGTTACCTGCACTACTCTACTCATTATCTCTACTACTTACTACTTACCTCTACTCATTGCAGAATAGCTTATGCCACCAGACTCGAAATTCTAGACCTAGAAAACCTAGAACTATGCCACCTTCGGTCGGATCTAAATATAGTATATAAAATCATGCATTGCAATGTCCTACCTGCAAATGAATACTTCAGCTTTAATCATAACAATACAAGACAATAGATACAAACTCAAGGTAAACCGCACCAAACTTGACTGCAGAAAATACGACTTCAGCAACAGAGTGGTCAAGGTCTGGAATACTCTACCTGAATCTGTGGGTTTTTCCTCAAACTCCAAAAACTTTAACCTTTGACTGTCTACTATTGACCTCACCCCTTTCCTAAGAGGTCTGTGAGGGGTGTGCATAAGCGCACCAATGTGTCTACCATCCCTGTCCTATGGTTTCTTTTATATATATTTTTTTTATTTTTTTTATATGTATCCATGTATTCATAACTATGTTTTTACTTATACCTATTATCTTGTAATCAATTGACAAATAAAAAACATAAAATAAATAAAATAAAGCTGGGATGAACAGAAGCCTGAGTTTGAATGCCAATGAGACATAAATAAATCCCAAGCTCAAAGAAATTAATGTTTTTTCTGCTACTTTTTTTCCTGGATAAAATCCAAAAGCCGAGTGACCCCAGCAATGTATTCAAAAATATTAATTTTACAGAGCAGACACAAGAAAATAGTTGGTCAGCTCTTCAATCTCTACAGCAACTGACTGAAAACTCAGTTAGGGGTTAAAATGTTTTGCGTTGGAGGGTTTTTATAAAGCAACATCTAGCCCATATGCATTCAAAGGAAATTTTTTTCCACAGACATAAAAAATGCCCCCCAGGCTGGATCCAGACCACAGGGTGCTTAGATCTGGCCTATGGGACTGCCCTGGAAACAGTGAAGGACCGCCCACAGTGCCTCTGCCAGCAAAAACAGTGCTTGGAAGGGCCACATATGGCCCACCTGAGCTCTGTTTTCTCTGGCAAAGAGTTGCAGGAGGCCGTCACAGTTGAAAATGGAGCTTGGGAGCCATTTTTCAGCAACAGAACTTCAGGCCACCCCAGTCAATCCAGGCACGAGAGACATCAAATTGGCCACACCCACCCTGGCCATGCTCATCCTGCTCCCCCCAGGTCAAAGACAACCCTTATGCGACCGTCAATGAAATTGAGTTTGACACTCCTGATCTAGATAGAATAGATTGTTTCTTGTTTCTTTATCAGTCAAGTGTGATCAGACACACAAGGACTTGGTCTCTAGTTCATACGCTCTTAGTGTACATACAAAGTGATATAATCATAATTTATCAATAGTAGAAGGTAATAGGAAAGATGAGAAGGATAATAATAACACAGCCCTACTTCATGGGTAAATATAGACATAAGGCAGTGTGGTGGATATTAGGTGGTCAGCCGAGTGATGGCTCAGCAGGAAAAAATACCATCCCTGTGTCTAGTTCTTTTGCCATGCAATTCTCTATAGTTGTCCTGATGAGAGAAAAAGTTTGTGTCCAGGATGTGATGGGTTTGTAGATACTTTCTCAGCCCTTTCTGGCTGAAGCAGTCTGGAATGACAAAAAAAAAAAAAAAGAATTGCAATCTATGACTGGTTAGCATATGCATTCTTAAAACAAAAATTCTTCCAAATATCCAGGGCATTAGGAAAGTCCAGCTTTCTTTGTTCTTTCCATCCCTAAAAAATGCAAATGATTTAGGAAATTTCAGCACACACAGGCCAATTAGGAAGTTGTGCGTATATCTGGAATCTCTGAGATCTCTTTATGCTTTTTTTTTAAAAAGGCAGACATAAAGCAGAAACAAAATTTTAAAGCAAGGGGTCTTTACCCCATCTTCAGCACATCTTAGAATGACTTAGAAAACTGAGAAGGAAAACTACTTTATGAGGAGGATCTACATAGTTCATTTACACAATGGTACCCTCTGCATACTTTTATTTTTCTTTTAAATTAAATCCTCATTTGACACAATCTGGCTTGGCAAGCTAAAGCAATTCCCATCTGCTTCCATATGACAGGAAATGTTGCCATTCAAAAGCATCCTTAAATAAAAATGTCAGATCAGCAGAACAAAGTAGGCTGTGGAAGATCCACAGATCAGTGGTGGGATTCAATTTTTTTTACTACCAGTTCTGTGGGTGTGGCTTGGTGGGTGTGGCAGGGGAAGGATACTGTAAAATCTCCAGTCAGAGATGGTTTTTTGCTGGTTCTCCGAACTACTCAAAATTTCCGCTACTGGTTCTCCAGAACTGGTCAGAACCTGCTGAATACCACTTCTGCCACAGATCCCTAGAAACATTGGAAATATTGGCCTACATCTGAAGGACAATTCAAGCTTAATGTATGGTTTTTCAACTCTATGCCTTCTTTACACAACCCTCAGTTGCTACTTATGTTCTTTTTTTAATATACCTGACCTCTGCTTTTCTAGAGTCCTTGATCACATGGGACATGTAGGTAGAAAGACAAGCTTACCCATATGGGGGGGGAAAGGTGCAACCCACTCAATCAGCGATTTTGATAATTGCAAGAGTGATGTCTTCATGAACTGGGCTGGAACTTAGATTTTGTAACTTATGAGAATTGCATCTGGTGATGAGATATTTTGATGAAATGCATCCACCTATCACCTGGTTTCATAAGAACATTTCACTGATCTCCAGAGAAGACAAAGCTCAGGAGAAGATAAGGGTCAAGAGAACATAAGCTGGTTTGTGGGCCAGCTACATGAACCTAAAATTGTTTCCCTGACCCTCCTAAGCAATTTCTCTGAAGAACAAAGGTCCAAAAGAAGTCTTCATTCACTGAAGTCCAGCAACCATCTGATCTAGACATTTAAGGCAGCAGCAAGTAGATTCCTATGCTACTGTCTCCTTCCTTGTACAACACAAAGAAGTTGCTTTCCCATTGTTTCTTTGCTTGGCTGAGCAGTGCAAATGTTTTACTTCCTGCAATCCCTAAAAAACAATCACTCTCAGGAGGATCAATTTATTCTCCATCTTATATATTCTAGGCCCCCCTTGTCTCACCCTTGACAAGTTAGTGTGAGTGAAAATTTATTAGTAGCTGGGTCATTTTAAGCAAAAATTCTAAATAGCCAGCTTGCAGTTTGGAAAATGAAATACTTTCTACTGCCTCTAATAATAATTAGATTGGAAAGTTGAGGCAATAAAGCAACACTCTTAGGGTGATTAGATCTCTACCGGGTTTCCAGCTTTTTACAGAAAGAGCCCTATTTGATTTATAGGCCCTGTAAATGTTTCACATTTTAAAAAGGGACTTGGAATACATCAATCATGAGGACTGGCTTTCTCTTAATATGATCAGATGCAAGAGCTAAATGTCATATATAGATGTTGTTCAAAAGTGCTTCTTAATATGCCATGCAGTTCATCTGTAAGAAAAAAATTTAGCTGCACTTCTAGAGAATACAGCATAGCTGTACACCTATGGACCATACTTCTTAATTATTTTTATACCCAGAATAATTTTGCCAAAGAAAACTGGAAATGCTTTAGCTTTTAATATTTTTGTTTATACACAAGCAGTTAAGTTTTTGTCGCATTGTAGAAATTTCATAGCCATATTTCTCTCCCCATATAATGAAATGTTCAATTAAATTATCTGTTTTTTTAACAATGACAATGATTGTTATCAAATTTTTACATTGCACATCTCATCTGATTTCAATTTCTATCATTTTTTTTGTGTGTGTGTGAAATGAGCAACCAATATGGGGTACTTTTTGCCATCATAAAGCTGTGCCAAATTTATTATGTGACTTACATATTACATCTAAAATTAGTTTGGGTCTTGTACCAAGTTAATTAGTTTCCAGAGTCTTAGAAAAGAGATGCTGTCCTTAACTTGAATTTCTTAATGCTTCATATCAAAAAGTATCTTATTACCTAACAGATGATCCTTAGCAAGGATCAACAGAATAATTATTCTGTCTGTAGCATAGGCACTCTCCATGTTCATGAGCAATACAATTCTATGCATGCTAAAAGTTGAGCATAAAAAAAAAATCATTTGGTATAACTGTCATGTATAAAAACATCTGCCAAGCTTTTAATTGTTTATTTAAATGCTTGAGTTTTACTTGGACTTTAATTATGTTGATGCCATTCTGTTATATGTTTGTGTTTTCTTTACTGCTGAAAGCTGCCTTACTGGCATATAAATAGAAATGTGAGATATAAGTCCAATAATAAATACCAATTACTGTAACCATACTATTAAACTGCTTGATTTATAATGCTATGTTTTTAAAATAGCAAAAATGAATAGATGATGGATAGATAAATGATGGATGGATGGATGGATGGATGGATGGATAGATAGATAATAGATAGATAGATAGATAGATAGATAGATAGATAGATAGATAGATAGATAGATAGATATGATGGACAGACAGACTGACTCAAAACAATGTATAAGAAGATCCTTGGGGAATAATGACTTTTATTTCAAATTTAAAAATAAAAACATTTACTTTTTCAAAAGTTTCAAATATTTAAAACTATTTAAAACTTTTTAAGTATCCTTTCACATAATGTAGAACTCTACTTTTGATTACATATTTTAGATGATCTTTGAAAAGCATCATGTTTATTTTTTTTCTACACAGAGGAGACCTTTGCTCACTGAAATAATGTATAAAAATGCAGAAAACCTAGTGCTATTTTTCAACTGGGAGACAGAGAAAAAGGAAAGGGAAAAAATTAAAATGAGGGGAAAAAAGGAAAGATCAGCTCCTCCCACTTTAAAATGTCAAAGATTAAAGGAAGAATGATCGGAAATCCTATGAACTTTGAACAATCTCTGCAAGTAGATGGAGATCAATACTCAAATAGATATTAAATGTTAACATATTCTGGGAGAATCCAGAGTACGATCATGATGGATGTGGAGGTTGCATGTACATTTAGAAATGAAAAAGAGGCTTAAATGGAAATATATCATTTTTCAAAAACTCAATGGACTTCTCAAAGCTTCAGAGAAATGCCTGAGAAAGACTAATCTTTTTAGCAATCTCCATCAAACTGTTATAATAAATCATATAGGAAAAGCTTTGGAAATTTATATGGAATTGACACTTTTGGTCTTAATTGCTCATTGATAAGCAGAAAGGGGAAAATAGATATGTGAATACAACTTCCTCTGATCTGTTGTTTGGAAAATATTATGAGTGAGTAAAAATAAAAACAAAACCTTGCCACACTTATTTTAACATATATCTCCATGGATTTCTTATCAATCTCAAAGGAAGGTGCTTTCATAGCCTTTCCTGATAGATATGTCTTCAATCCCAGGGCAGTAGCTCTTTTGAATTCTGCTGTATAGTGCAGTGTTGGTGTGGTGTCGGGGGTTTCTGGTTCAATGTGTGAAGGGTGAAGTATGTGTGTTTGTGTTTATTTTCATGGTCATGGTCATTATGTGCACTGAAGATGGTATTTGGTTTCATTATACAAGGTGCAATGACAATAAAGTAATCTAAAATATGTCACTTACTAAGTTTGATTGGTTTTCAAATAATCTATTGTTTTTTAAAGGACTAAGAAATTATTAGAAGATCATACACATGCAGAATGATCTTCTCTGATCAGATGAAGAACCAAATTCCAGTAATTTGGAATTTATGGAAAATAATCTACTGATAGTCCTCAACATATGATCACAGTTGAGCCCAAAATTTCCATTGCTTAGTCAAACAATTTCATGTGAGTTTTACCTCATTTTTTATAACTTTTCTTGCCACAATTGTTAAATTAATCACTTGTTAAGTTAGTAACATGGTCGTTAAGTGAATCTGGCTTCCCTTTTGACTTTGCTTGTCATAAAGTTGCAAAATGTGATCGCATAAACCTGGGATGGTAACTGTCATAGATACATGCCAGTTTGCCAAGCATCTGTAGTTTAATCATGTGATCATGAGGATGTTACAACAGTTGCAAGTGTGAAAACAGTCATAATACTTTTTTCAGCTGTTGTAACTTTGAATGGTCACTAAATGAATGGTTGTAAATTGAGGACTATCTATACATCTCATAAACGTTACATGTTTGTGATGGTCCCAAAAGTCCGAAGCCTTCGCATTAGAATGCTGAAATCCTGAATGAGATCTGATAAAGTATTTAACATCTGCATGAAATTTGGGTTGATTGGTGGAGGGAACTATCCTAAACTCAAATATCCTGGTCCCTACAGGAGAACATTTGTGATTTGTCTCTCACATGCCCACATTTCTCTTAATTCCTTATCACTTGATTGCTGGAAGTTGAATGTATGGATGGATTTCGTTAGAAAATACAGTGGTCTTAGATAGAATGTTGCCTTGCATCATTCAAAAAAAAAAAAAAATACCATTCAGACCATAAAGTTGTCACTTCTAGTTTACTTGCATGCTGTATTTATCATGAGTATAGCTTAATTAATCCAATATTCTGAGCCTGTATGATTTATTGAATCATAATACAGCCACAGACTTCGTCTAAAATACATGTTAGTTTAAAGTATACATTTGGTTCCCTTGTAAGCATGCTCTTCAATTTGCATCTTTGAAAATGGAAAAAAAAACATATGTACTAGTACAAAATCAGTGAAAACAATCTACTGTTGAGGAAATGATAATCACAGCTACATTAAGCTCCCTGATAGAAGAGGAGGATTCAAACAAGAAAAATAGACTCATCCAGGACTAATTAGTATATACTTCGATATATCATTATGTTTCTAGTGCAAACCTTTGTAAAGAATTTCCATTTATCCAAACCTCTGATTGCCTCAATAATTTGATTAGTCCAAACCATTTAGAAAAACCAGACAGTACTGTAAGGATGTCAAATATTTAAATTGTTATTAACACTGGAGACTTAAATCAAAGCTTTAATTTGCTTTGATTTAAATCAATCCTCTCTTCATTTTTGTTGACTTCTGTGGGGGCTAATAATGTCAGAATTCTAATGTCAGAATTCATGCTGCCGTTAGACAGTTCACTGGTTAGGTATTCTACCTGGCAGAATGTATCAAACAAATAGCAGCCAGTTTCATTTTTCTAAGTATGTAGCCGATCTAAATTATCCATATATTACACAGAGGTTGGCACATTTAAATTGAAGTCTTGCTGAAAAAAAATATGTGCTGTAGGATATAAAAGATCCTTGTTGCATTAGTCATTGTGAAACAATATCTTTTCTGGAACAGTAAATTATCAAACAAGGCTTCTCATTGCCACTGCAGTAAACACTCTGATTATTTTATGGCTTTGTCTCTCTTGATGATTGTCGATTTACAATTTTGAAAAAGCTGATCCTGTTGCAAGATTAACAGAAAACGAGATAAAGCACAACTTTATAAAGCAATAGAAGGTTTGGCTCAGTATTGGAAAGCATCTCAAATTTCTGCTAAAAAATCAAAAGGAATCATAAGGCATTTAAAACACCAGCCATTTGTAAAATGATCATGTAAATAATAGCCTCAGCTTCATCTTGCAGATTACCTGAATTCATTTTTATGCTATATTTCTTCCTAATGAACAAAGAAGTTTCAGGATATTCATAAAAAATCAGGACTGGATGAGACATTTATAATCATCACATGGGAGATGTAATTTAAATTTAATTAATTATTTTGTGCTGAGGATTACTTGCACAGACCGACGAAGCAAATTAGATGTCTGGTGTCAAGGATGCCCTCCAATGCAGATATTCAGGGTAGGTTCACCCTAATTCAAATCAACCATTTGATTTGGACTGTCAGTTTGATTGATTCAAGTATCCACATCAGTCTGAAAAACAAAGTCAAAATTCAATTCAATGCTTTTATTTTGGGAAGAAAACAGCACCTGCACAAAAGCCTTTCTAAACCATGAAAGTTATTTCTAAGAATCCAAACTTATCTAACTGAACTATTAAAGTTAATTCAACTTGGAGATTTAATCAAAATGAATCCAAATTTCTGAATCAAAACTATGCTTCAAAAAGGTTTTTCACAGGGAGGTACTAGTAAACATCTTCTCAAGATGTTCTTGACCTCCAAATGCCTTCATTTTTTACCACTGGTAATACAGATAGGTCTGGTGGGGATGTGTATCCCATAACATCTGTAGGGCCAAGTTTTCCATCACTGCAAGAAGATATTTATTACCCAATCTTAAAGAAGGAAGGACTAAGGCTGAATATCAGTGAATTGCTTATATACACCAAGTGACTTTCTGCACTAGCAATTTATAGCATTATCCAGCTTTTATTGAGTCAATATAAATCCTGTCTTCATTAGTGATTTATCATATAGCGATGTCTGCGTGACACTATAAGTTGCTAGCATGGAAATACATATAAGGATTCCTGAAATTTCTAATCATGACCTCCTGATCCAGGGGTCTTCAAACTTGACCACTTTAAGACTTGTGGACGTCAACTCCCAGAATTCATCCTCCAGCCATGTTAGTGCAAGAATTCTGGGAGTTGAAGTCCACAAGTCTTAAACTTGCCAAGTTTGAAGACCCTTGTCCTGATCTGTAGTCTAAAGTCTTAAGTCTAATCTTCTCTAACATTTTAACAAAGCACAGTTTTATTTGGCTTTGATTAAGTAATATGGAAAAAAAGAGTTGCTGGAATGATAAACATTTTGGCATGATCTCTACTGTGTGCACCAGAGGGACAGGTTCAAAATTAATGAGAGAAATGATTTTTTTAAATTATTATTTGTGCAAAAATCAAGAATACAGTTTTAAAACTGCTTATACATTTTGCTCTCCCTTCCTTTGCAAATGGGCACATACACATCCAATTAATATTTTATTTTTTTAAATATAGTTTTTAAAATTAATTTATAATATGACATACAAAGACAATACAAAAGTAAATATTAGGAAAATTAGCGAAGGAAAAGGGGAAGTGGATAGTGGGAGAAAGCAAGGGAAAAAGAAAAAACAAGCATTGATTTCCGACTCTTTGGTACAGTAAAATAAGACATTAATATTTATCTTCAACTTTTTATTTTTTCATAATAATATAAACTAGCCATTTCTATAACAAAAATATATATCTAATTGGTAAAACCCAAAATATACCCAATTAATATTTTAGACTTTGTAAAAACATTGATTGTAATGGTAGAATTGTGGTTCATAATTCTAGTAATGTGGACACATCTACCTCTTTCTCTCCTATAATAATAACATTGCTATATATCTGCTACTCACTAAATCTATACATACATACATATATATACATACATACATACATACATACTCCCTGGATTGCCAAAGTTTGGACCTGATTTGGATCAGGTATCATCCTTCTCTTGGAGGAATGGCTGACCTCTAGAAGTTGTGAAAGTTCCAACACTGGAAGTTTTTAAGAAGAGATTGGACAAGCATTCAACTGAAAGATGTAGGGTTTCCTGCCTGATCAGGAATTGGACTAGAAGACCTCCAAGGTCCCTTCCAATTCAGTTATTCTGTTATTCTTTGCCTCTGTCAAAAAAAAAGGTAATAGTCAATGCTGCATTTCATAAGTTCATTGAATTGGTGGGAAGAAGCTAAATGGGCTAACTAAGGTTACATGGGAAAAGTAAAAAGAAAAAAAACAGTTCTGTAGCCTTTTGAAAAAGCATTTTGGAGACAACTATGACCTGGAATCTCCACAGATATGGGCAAAATAAAATGTTTATAACAGGACACAAATCACATGCAAATGTAGTCTTAGAAGTTCCATCCCTGTTAAAAAACTCTCTTCAAGTGATATCATGTACATATATTTGCCACAATGTTTTTCAAATTTGGCAGTTTAAAGATATATGGACTTCAACTGTCATTGGGGAATTCTGGGAGTTGAAGTCCATGCATCTTAAAATTGCTAAATTTGAAATAAATAAATATATTTTCCAGTTTTAATATCCCTTTATGGAAACCAGAAAAACTACTGGTCTTCTGTTTGCCACTGAGTATTTTCATAAATATTCTACTTTACCTGCAAGCTGAATTTTCAAAAAGCAATTCCAAGCTATGACAACTGAGGAAAAATAGAAGTTGAAGGACAAGGTCCTTCAAGTTTATGAAGAGATTGGACAACCATTCATCTGAAATAGTATAGGGCAGTGATGGCTGATCTTTTCCATGTTGCATGTCAAAAGTGCGCAGATGTGTGTGCCTGCACACGCTCACATGTCTGCACTCATGATGCAATGTGCATGCGACTCCACCCACTCCCTGTGCATGCGTGCATGACCTATGCGTGCACCACATGCCTCTGTGCATGCACAAGCAACCCCACACACATTGCATGCCTCTGCGCATGCTCAAGCATCTCCATGTGTGTGTCTCCCCCCACAGTTGTGCGGCAGATCAGATACCCAACGATCAGCTGGCTGGTGGAGAGGCGCATGTGCATGCACAGTGGGGCTCTTCTGGGTGACCTCTCATATGCCAGCAGAATTGGCTCTGCATGCCACTTCTGGCATGTGTGCCATAAGTACACCGTCATAGGTATAGGGTTTCCTGCCTGAGTAGCAAGTTGGATAGTTGTTGTTGCTATTAGTTACGAAATCATGTCCAACCCATCAGGACCCCATGGACAACATTTCTCCAGGCCTTCCTGTCCTCTATCATCTTCTGGAGTCCATTTAAGCTCATGCCAACTGCTTCAGTGAATTCAAGTTTGCCAGAAGACCTTCTAACTCTATTATTCTCCTAGGTATTGCTTTTACTATTTGATTTTAATATAAATATCCTTCTAAATACACTTAGATGTGACTACTGGATACAATGATTTCTCTCCCTGTTACTATGACTGTTAGTATTTAAGATTAGACAGATGCAAGAATGATGAAAAAAGAAGTAGAAAGATGGTTAGTAAAAGAGATCAAATTAGAAATTAGCCCCTCAAGAAGGCCAGTACATAAACTGGTCCTGCCCAGAAATATGCTAGTTGTTAATCAACCAACATTGATTATCCTCTTCCTCTTACATTCAAGCAATAATATCAACCCAGCCCTGTTATTGGGCACAGTTGTCACCAGCAGCAAATTATGGGAGCTTTTAAGAAAAAGCTTTGCTCTGTCCAACTTGCCTTGTTCCTTGTAAATTAAGCTCCTTCATAAAAATAAGAAAAGACCTGGTCCCTTATTCAACACTGAAGAAAGATTAAGATGTCAATTCAGTTGATATTTGTCCATGGACAACATTTTATTCTTCATCTAGGGATGGCTCTGAACATAGATAGATAGATAGATAGATAGATAGATAGATAGATAGATAGATAGATAGATAGATAGATAGATAGATAGATAGATAGAATTCTTTATTGGCCAAGTGTGATTGGACACACAAGGAATTTGTCTTAGTGCATATGCTCTCAGATATAGGTAGTCCTTGACTTGGTCTTAGAACAATTGCTACCAGAAAATTTCTCTTTAAGCAATGCGGCCATTAAGTGAAGTATCATGCAACTGCACATAATTTTACAATCTTTTATGCTATGGTCATCAAGTAGAACATCATACAACTCTGACTTGCATCTTCTCTTTTCCACTGACTTTGCTTGTTGGAGATGGCTAGGTAGATTGCAAATGGCAACAACATGAATGCATAATGCTTGTATTTTAAGTACAAGCCAATTGTTAAGGACACAGGTTATGATCATATGACTGCAGAGGTGCTACTTATAAATGCAGTAACTTGTCATAAGTCAGTTTTTTCAACACCATCCTAATTTTGAACAGTGCTAATTGAAAGATCCCAATTCAAGGACTAGGTGTAAAAAGAAAAAAAAAACCATTTTTTAACTTCAACCATGGTCATATTGCTTTTTAGCCATAGGAATTGCCATTGGTGACACGGAGATTAGAAAGTGGATACTGTTTGTTTAACAGAATGCAACTGGGTCAGTTTGATACAGTTCCATTGATTTCCTCTGTTCCTTTAGTTATCCTATTTCTCAAGCTTTAGTCTTGCCGAAGCAGCAGGAGCAAATTAAAGTGACTGGGTCACAGCCAAGAAAAATAGCTTATTACCCTTTGCTAAAATTGTGCAGTTCACAGACTCAGCATGATGAAAACCAGGAAATTTTTCTACTCCTTCTCTTGTTTCCATTACTGAACGACACTTTTCTAACAATGTTCTCTTACCTGTCACTTCATTTATGCCAACTGTCTTATTTTCAGCTACTCAAGTCCCATTTTTCATATTGTTACTATCTGCCACATATTTTAATAGGCCTTGTATGTCTACTTTGACTGCCAATGCATTCTTATATTTTGTGCCCCTTCAATCTTCCTTCTCCTCCTCCTCTTTTCCAAGTTGATTGAAATGGATTAAGTCTGGATACACAAGTTCTGAATGCCATTGATTAAGATGTTGAAAAAGTACCGTAGTGAACAACAGATCTACTTATAACTGTCCTTCACATAGATGGTAATATCAAGTTGGTGGATCATGGCTTTTTGAAATAGAAAAAAAGTCCATTGTAGATTATTTTTACACCTCTAGTTCTGCCTTGGTAAAGTCATCTCCAGAACAGAACAGGATAGGGTGCATGAAACAATTAATTTATCAGTATTTATGTTTCTAATGTAATGCCAGGTATAGCCAAGTGCCTCTTTTTACAAAAAAAAATACTGCTGTGACTCATACGCATGAAAATATGTATGCTATTCATGTATCAATAATATGGCAATTCCTTGTGGTTTTAAAATATCAGAGACCTTTTTTTTTAAAAAAAATCCTTTATTCAGGTGAGTTGCCAGAGTTTTTTTGAATTCCCTTCTTCAGGAATCCTTTGGTTTTACATTTATAGGAATGACTGCACATCTGCTAAACAGCAATTGTTTACAAATATGGTGCTCCATTACTGGAGTTTATCAAGAAGAGATTGGACTGCCACTTGTCTGGAATGCTATAAGGTCTTCTGCTGGAGCAGGAGGCTAGACTAGAACTCCTCCAAGGTCCCTTCCAATTCTGTTCTCCTGTTATTAATTGCCAATTACAAGGGATCTAGAATAGCATTTTCAAGCATATTCTTTATGGAAAGCTATAGATAGGCCTAAAATGCAGAATAACATGAAAGGATTTCCAGTAATTATAGGAGACACATTTGATGGAAGATGCCCAACATTAATGAATATATTTATTTGTTTAGTCATTTATTCATTGTTATTCGTGCTAGATATTTTTATACCAGCCTTCAGTGCAATTGATTCAATGAATAAATCAATTCCATGTGATTTGCAAGAAAGTATAATAGAATTCCAGTGTAAATACAAGTCAAACATAATAAACTACAAGTTTTCAGGATAGTCCATTGAGCCCTAAATCAGTCAATGAAATTAAAGCTGTTCATTTAAATTGATTGAAAATTTAACAATATGTTGGCACTGAAAAGCCAACACTGCCACTTGTAAAAAATGATTCTCTAGTAGAGTTTCATTAATTCACATTTAGAAGAACCTATATGTGAATCTCAATATTCTTATAGCAAATATTTTGTTTTGTTTTGTTTTCCCAAATTTTGTTCTATTCTACTTTACTAATTTATTTGATTCTTTTTGTTAGTTTTTATTGTTTTTTATTTTTATTTTTTTGAATAATTATTTGAATAATTAGCTAACCTGACTGATCTCAGAGAAGCTAAGCAGTGCCAGACCTGTTAATACTTGGACAAAAGTCCAGGAGAACATTTTAGGATTCACTGGTGACATGGAGGGGACAGAAGGCAATGAGGATCATTTTAGTATTGTTGCCAAAAAAAAAAAAAAAGCAATATGAAGTGCTCCATAGAGATACCAGATAGAAGTTCAGTTTTTTCACTTAGCAAAACCTAATTCTACCTTACAGGATGAACAAAGGTCATAAGAGCTCTTAGATACTTGATGTCTCTTCTGAGAATGTTACAAGCCTCACCTTGAGCTCAGAGTGTAAATTATCTGTTGCAAAGGGATTTATGATCATTGTGTTTCTTGCTCCACCACCATATGTTCACTGCAGTAAAGTTGCCTCTTTGAATAGATTCTGTCAATAAGAAAATACATGTCAACATTCTGTGAACATCAGTTTTCTATGATTACAGAGGAGAACAAAAAAAAAATGACGGGGAACAGTTGTGAAGTATTTTCTCTAATAGAAGTTGGTACTTTACAGTGATCCTTTACAGTTCTTCACAACTGCTTTGCAGTGAGGGCATCAAGTTAATTTTGTGTTATAGTGAGAATGACTGCTTACTGTAGTAATGTTCAATTAAAACAATGCATTCTTATAACCTTTTAAAAAAACAAGGGATTTCCACCTGCCTTGCTTTGAAGTCGATGTTTCATTTTATACTACATTCTTGATTTATTCTGAAAGTCACGTCTTAAATGTATATGGGTCACTGTGCTTCCATGAAGTGACAGAAAGGAATAGCTTCTTCAGCAAACCCCTTTCATGTAAAAAAATTCAATTAGATATTGCTTTCTTTTGACATAGGGAGACTGCTACTATCAAAAGGCAGGTTGGAGGCTTCTCAATGACCCTGAAGAAATAATATGGGGAATGCACTCCTGTTAACTTACTTCTCTTAGGCACCTAGGAAATGCTACAAAAAACTAGGGAACTGCAAAAATGACAAAGAGCTACCATTAATAAATTAAAGAACTGAAGCTTAGGTTAAATATTTCTTTCAGTTCTCTGACTATGTTCACTTGATTTTATTGAAACACAATTGTTTTCTTTTTTCCTTGGGAGGGAGAGAATATGCCCATGGAGTAGCTTTTCTCAGCCTTGGTGTTAGAGTTTGCAGCATTAATGCAAGTCAAAAAAACACAGAGATGACTGATTCAGCAGGATCATTAACTTCCTTATATACATAATAATATGAGTAAAGTTTACAATACCATTTGTAAATTCTTTCAGTGTAATATAAGCAAAAACACAAGCAGCAGCTCAGAGGGCTCAGAACAGATTACTAGTTTCAGCAATCAAGCAAATCTAATTTCTCTTTCTGTTCTGTATTAACATTCTTGCAGACTTGTGTTCTGATTGGTCCACCAGGACCGCAACCCGATTGGTCCACTGAATGACTGTGATTGGAGCGCTAAGAATCTACCGCGATTGGCTGAGCCGATCGCGGGAGATTCAAAGCGCTGCCATTGGCCACCGAGCCGCTGGCCGGCTGTATAAAGCCAAGCGGCTCGCACACTTTAGCCATCCTTGTTCTGAAGCTACAATAAAGAGCTGATTGTTCACTTTCGCGTCTCGCCTCTTATGTGACCCGATCCACCGAGCTAACACTGGCGATGAAGGTGGGATCGTGAGGCGAGGACCAACTAGCACGTGGCAAATGGTGCTCTACGACCTGCAAGATGGCCAGCACCCTGCCGCCCGCTCCGTTCAACCCAGCAACCGAAGACTGGGAGTCGTACATCGATCGCTTCTAGATGTTCCTGGAATGCAGCAACCTCAAGGACGCCAACGGCCAGAGGAAACGGGCAGTGTTTCTAACACACTGCGGCCCCATGGTATTCAAAATGGCCAAGGCGCTGGCAAAGCCCACTGACGTCAAGGAGATGGACTGGGCTGACCTCGAGCCCATCCTGCGCTGCCATTACGCCCCTACCATGCCCATCCTCATCCGTAGGCACGACTTCTACCGCCGAGATCAGTGCGAAGGCGAGACCATCAGCGACTTCGTGGCTCAACTGCGGAACCTGGGAGGCCCCTGCGAATTCCCCGACCTGGACCAGGCGCTTCGGGACTGAGTCGTCCTCGGACTCAGAGACCCCGTGCTGCAGAGCCGGCTGATGGCCAAAGGCAACATCTCCCTCGCCGACGCCCTCACCGAGGCTACCGCCGCCGAGGCCACCCGCCAATCAGCAGCCCGGATGAGACAAGCCAACACGACTGAACGGCCACCGACCAACGAAGCGACCTCAGCCACCACGAAGCCCGGGGAAGCCAGCCGCCGAGAGACGACCACGCATCATGGTGACTTCGAACCCCAATCCGACACCGAGGACGAAGACGAGGAAATTTATCGGCTACAGACCGAGCGCGACGCCGGGACCACAGGGGACGTAAGTCGGGTTTCCATTCCGGCGGCGATCACCCCCGCTCCGAATGCCGTTTCTCGACGCCATTTGCCGGCATTGCGAGAAGCGGGGGCACATCGCCAAGGTGTGCCGGAACAAAAAGAGCTACAGCCCCCAGCGACGAGGAAACAGCCCACGATGACGAGACGGCACCCTCCCCCCAGGCACCGAGACCGCCCGACTGAGAGCCAGTGGAGCCGCGACAACCACAGCAGACGACTCAGCGAAGCACAGCGGCATGAGGAAACCCACCAGACGGTCGTCATCAGCCATTCGTCAACCCTGGATGCCCGAAGGTACACGTGGCACTGTGCATCGAGGACCAGCCCTGCGAGATGGAAGTGGACTCCGGGTCCTACCTCTCAATGGTCTCTTGGCGCACAATAAGCGCCTAGTCCCGACCATCTGCCGCAACGAACTAGATGACCAGAAGCTAATCCTGAAAGACTACCAGGGAAACCGCATCCCTGTAGCCGGCATCGGGCATTTTAAGGTCACATTCAAGAACCGCACCGACATCTTGCCACTCACGATCGTGGACCAGGACCGCCCCAGCTTGCTCGGCCTGCAATGGTTCTCCCTGCTGGGCATCGAGGTGACGGGCATCCATCACACAGACGAGGCCGACTGGGAAGTGACCCTCGTAAAAAAATTCCTAGAGGTTTTCGACTACTCGCTAGGCAAGTACCGAGGGCCCCCTATATCTTTCAACCTTAACCCTAACATCGCCCCAATCTGCCTCAAACCTCGGCGAGTGCCTTTTGCGCTCAAGCCGAAAATCGACGAGCAAGTAGACAAGCTCGTCGCGCAAGGGATCCTAGAGCCCATCGACCATGCCCGTTGGGAAACGCCCATAGTCACCCCCATCAAGCCTGATGGCTCCATAAGAATTTGTGGGAACTACAAGGCCACCCTCAATCACGCGCTGCAGCAAAGCGCCTACCCCGTCCCAGTAGTACAGCACCTTCTGCACTCACTGGGGGGAGGCCGGGTCTTCGCAAAACTCGATCTGGCACAAGCGTATCAGCAATTGCCGGTCGATGCGGAGACAGCCGAAGCACAAACAATTGTTACACACCGGGGGGCCTTTCGGTGCAACCGACTCCAATTTGGAGTCAGCGTCGCCCCAGGAGTCTTCCAAAGCCTCATGGAAAGGCTCCTCCAGGGAATAAAAGGGGTGGTTCCCTACTTCGATGACGTGCTGATCGCAGCCGCCAACAGAGAACAATTGGAGACCTGTTTAAGGGCGGTGCTTAGCAAATTCAAAGACGCCGGCCTTAAAGTCAAAAGAAATAAATGCCAATTCCACACCGAGAGGGTCGAATTCCTGGGGTACCTTCTGGACCGGCACGGAATACATCCCACCAGGAAGAAACTCAGAGCCATCAAGGAAGCCCCCACACCAACAAACAAGGCGGAACTACAGCCGTTTTTGGGACTGCTTAATTTTACAATGTTTTCCTACCCCAGAAGGCGACCATGGCGGAACCCCTACACCGGCTACTCGATAAAGCGGCCATCTGGACCTGGGGGAAGCGGGAGGAGACTGCGTTCCAACAAACAAAAAACCTGCTGACATCAGACACAGTCCTGATCCAGTATAGCGAGACCCTCCCACTCACGGTAACTTGCGACGCATCCCCTTTCGGCATCGGAGCAGTCCTCAGCCACACCCGACCCGACGGGAAGGAAGCACCCATCGCCTTCTTCTCCAGAACGCTAGCCAAGCCGGAAAGAAATTACAGTCAACTGGACAAAGAAGCCCTCCCCATCGTCGCCGGAGTGAAAAGGTTCCACGAGTACCTTTACGGTAGGAACTTTTCAATCATTACGGACCACAAACCCCTGCTCGGGATACTTGCGGGGAACAAGGCCACCCCGAACATCCTGTCGCCCCAGATGATGCGGTGGTCCGAGTTCCTTGCCGCGTACTCGTACGAACTGTCACACCGGCCCGGCAAGAACATTCCGCACGCAGACGCACTAAGCCGGTCACCACTACCTGACCTAGACGACGACCCAGCGCCCACAACGACGACCCTGCAAATCGAGACCCTACCCAGCCCACTCTTAACCGTGCCATACATTGTTCATGAAACAAATAAAGACAAACGGCTGGCGCGGGTATTGAGCTGGGTAGAGCGGGGGTGGCCGGAAAATGACGGCGGCGAACAGTTCAAAGCATTCTGAAACCGCCAAACAGAGCTGTTCTCACAAAGGGGGTGCATACTCTGGGGAGACCGGGTAGTCATCCCGGAAGCACTACAAACAGAGTGCTGGCAATGCTGCACGAGGGACACCCGGGGATTGTCAAGATGAAAGCCCTGGCCAGAAGCTACGCTTGGTGGCCAGGGATGGACAAACAAATCGAGACATGGGTCGCTGGCTGCAGCAGGTGCCAAGAGTCGAGAGCCACCCCCCCTGCCGCCCCGATCATGGAATGGGAAACCCCCAGAGGACCATGGTCGCGACTACACATAGACTTCGCCGGGCCAACCAAGGGGCATACGTTCCTCATCACCGTAGATGCTTACTCCAACTGGCTGGAGGTAAGCACCATGAGGGCAACAACAACAGAAGCGGTCATCGACAAACTCAACAGACTCTTTGCAACGCATGGGCTACCGGATGTCATAGTGTCGGACAATGGGTCACAGTTCACGGTGCTGGCATTTGAAAAATACCTGGCCGAACGGGGCATCAGACATGCCTTAACCTCGACGGCTCATCCGGCGGCGAACGGTAGGGCGGAACGGATGGTCCAATACACAAAAAAAAACCATCCAAAAAATCGAAACCGGCGACATCCAAGAAAAAATAAACAAGCTATTCTTCATACAAAACATCACGCCGAGCACAACCACGAACAAGAGCCCAGCGGAGTTACTGATGGGAAGGAAACTGAGGTCCCCACTGGACCGACTACACCCCACCTACAACCCAGAGAAACCCCCAGACTCCTCCAGCCGGTACCCGGCGTTCAACATCGGGGACACGGTCTACGCAAAGAACTTCACGGGAGACCCCCTCTGGGTACCTGCACAAATAACACAGGTAACCGGGCCTTGATCATACAGACTCCAAACAACGGACGGAAGGAGCTGGAAGTGGCACATCGACCAGCTATGGTCCAGACTAGCCGCCAACACCCCCGACGCCTCGGCAACAACAAACACAGAAAGCAGAGAGGGAAGGGAAGCCTCAACAACCAAGCTGGGGAACGACAAAAGGCCGGAATCGTCAACGGCACACCCCCCAACGCAAGCCGAACACCCCCCACCAGAAGACAGCAACATTCAAATAAACCAGCCATACTCACCAGTAGACCTTGAACTGTCGCAGACGGGATCTTCACCTGGAAGGTACAGCCAAGCCAGCTCAACCAGCCTGGAAAGACCAAGCGAGAGCAACAGGAACCGCAACTCGACCAACCCAGGTAGTCTGGGCGGGAGTTGCGGCAACAGGCCCGGCTCACCCTTCCAGGCGGTTCCATCAACGAAGTTGAGAACAACGCGGAGCCCGGCCGAACCGGCCGGCGATCACACACAGACTGAACCACGCAGGTCAACTAGACAGAGTCGGAGCCCCACCTACCTGCGCGACTACGTCACGACGCTGCGTTGGACGAAACCATGAGGGGAGGGGTGTTCCATATTAACATTCTTGCAGACTCGCGTTCTGATTGGTCCACCAGGACCGCAACCCGATTGGTCCACTGAATGACTGTGATTGGAGCGCTAAGAATCTACCGCGATTGGCCAAGCCGATCGCGGGAGATTCAAAGCGCTGCCATTGACCGCCGAGCCGCCGGCCGGCTGTATAAAGCCAAGCGGCTCACACACTTTAGCCATCCTTGTTCTGAAGCTACAATAAAGAGCTGATTGTTCACTTTCACGTCTCGCCTCTTATGTGACCCGATCCACCGATCTAACACTTTCAATTCTCAGCAAAACGCTCAGAACCAAACCACAACCAGGCTGTCAACTCCCATTGGCTGGTCTGTTGTCATGCTTACTTTGTTAACCATGTCTCTGCCAGTTAATGAATATACTCTGACACTTGGTAGCTTGAAGATGTGTGGACTTCAGTTCCCAGAATCTCCCAGGTGGCATACATGCTGAGGAATCCTGGAACTGAATTCCAGACATCTTCAAGCTCGAGAAACACTGTTGTAGTGGCAAAAGATACAGAAAAAGAAAATCACTACAGAAAGTCCTTGATTTACAAGTCCTTGATTGTTACAACTTTCACTACCTTGAAGTTACAATAGTTACTGTGGAGGGAACACTCCTTGCACTTAAAATCATCACAGCGCTTCCAAGGTCAGGTGATCAAAATTTGGGGTAATTGGCAACCGGCATGTGTTTAGTGAATGGTACAGGATCTTGGGATCATGTGATATCCATTTGCAACCTTCTCCGCTAGTTTGTGACAAGCAAAGTCAATGGAGAAAGCCAGGTTTGCTTACCAGCTGGGTGATTCACTTAACATATGCCATGGTTCACTTAGCAATCGTAGCATGAAAGGTTATAAAATCAGCTTAGCAATGGAAATTCTAGTCTCAGCTGTAGTTGTAAGTTGAAGACTACCTGTAAGGAAAATCACAGGATAGCGGATTCTACTAATGGAATCACAGATCAGGTTGGAAGTGTCAAGCTACTAGAAAGTAGGTTTTTTTTGTTTGTTTTTGTTTTATTTTATTTTCCAATATCAGGATTATCTCTCTCTTATTATCTCCAAATACTACAATTATCTCCTACAATCTGGGCATGGGGAAGGCCAAAACTGGAAAAAATGGCTGAGAAAAGTGTTATTACGAATTTTTAAGATTGCTGACTCCCATATTTGCAGAATTCAGAACTCATTTTCTGTAGCACCACCACATGGCTGCGTGAAAACTTCTTCTGAAAACTGGAGCTTGCACACAAAGTAAAATGGAATTGGTTGAAATTTATATTGTTGATTCCACACTTTGTGTTCATGCATTCCACTGAGAGGCAATAACATGTTTGCTTTACAATTCTCACTGTTCTTATAAATACATCCATTGATCTTATTTTAAATGCCAGTCTCATAATTTGTCAAGTCTGTTTTTGCATTCCTGGGAGCAAACAGCATCAACCACCACTGGCCAAAACCAGCTGCTTCCAGCCATGGCCAAATCCAGCTACCTTAAGCACAAACTCTGACAATGGAGTGAATTTAATAATATAATTATTAAATTATATATTTAATAATAAAGATTATTAAGTAAATAATCTTACTTAAAGATTATTCTTTGATGGGTTAGAATTTATTTTACTTCATTTGAGATTACTATTTTTTATCTGCTAATATAATTTTTATAAATAACTCAAGGTAGTGAACATATCTAGTACTAGCTTGATATACATGCTTCGCTACGAAACTATGTGGTTGGGCTTAGTTTGGGGGGAGGAAAATAAGGTAAAAAAAAAATTCCGCCTCTGTCTCCCAGCATCCATTGGTATTCATTTGGTTAGTATCCTGTCGGTATGTAAGAGAGTTGAGAGCTGTTTGGAAACAAACAGTATTTGCAGTGTGAGCAAGGAGATAGCAAGGAGCCTAGGCGTGGCTTAGTTCAACTCTTCTATACTGAAGCTGCTTGTGCTGTGAAACTAAAATTGAAACTGAAACTCCTCTTCCCAGCTTGTGTTTTGTGTTTGGAACAGATTTATTTTCAGATGGGGAGGGGGAGTAGAACGCCTTAGCATCAGAGCATGTTAATAATAATATATGAAATACTAATGTTCTGATGGCCATTTCAAAAAATCCTTTCTTAGTGAGCACCTAGAAGCCAAAAGGAACACATGTGCCAAATTTCAAGTTTGTAGGCTTTACGGTTCTGGAGATTTTGTGATGATGCATGAGTGGTATTTCACTTTTACATATATGAATTCCTACCTCTTTCAATTTTCCCCATAACAATAATCCTCTGAATTGAGTTGGGCTGAGAGAGAGAAGAACTGTCCCAAAGTTATCCAGCCAGCTTCCATGCTTAAGGTAGGACTAGAATTCACAGTCCCAGTCTCTAGTCTAGTGCCTTAACCACCGGACAAAAATGGCTCTCTATTCATTCTGTTTGTCTGTCTATCCATCTGTCTACATTCCTCCATCCATCCATCCATTCATCCAGAATTTGAATGAATTCTGTCAGATCACCAATTTTGCTGGCTTTCAGTTTCTTACATGCTGGGTCATTGGAACAAAATAAAGAATACTTCTTTCCATTTATTATTTTTAAAAAGTCCTTGTAACACAATACAAATGAGCAAGGAGAGATACTGACAGATTCTTCCCACCTTCAGTAGTCTGATCTCCCTTCCTTGAAAGCCAAGTTCATTTGCTATTTCAGTCACTATTAGCTTTCTTTTTTATTTTTCCAAAGAACAGCTGGAAAAATAAAAGTCAAAAGTTAGAATGTTGCTTAACAGCTATCTCTTTCACTCTACCCACCACTACCGCCCCAGGAAATTCTTGGGGCTCTTCTCTGTGGTAGCTCAGGAATGCTTCTCCCCACATTAGTTATGCCTGCTGCTGGCATTATTATCCTTCTGGTACTTATTGTTATTCTTCCATGCCTCTTAATATAGATCCATGTTAACCTTTTAACTTCCAGTCCTGCAACAAAGTTTGGTAATCAAGCTGTCTGTGGATTGCATTTTTACCATTTTTCTATCATAATCTGTATTTTTTTTTTTACTTCCTCCCCCTAAAATTGCACCATGATTTATGGGAATATTTAGCAGGCTTGGGAAAATTATTTTTTGAAGAATTGCATTCATATCTTTTTTTAAAAATGAATGAAACAAAGAATTCAGAGTGTTCTATCTGTTTGTCAGTCAGCACAAAAATGGTGGAAGAGCTTACTTGGAATTTGACGGCTAAAAGTCAGGCTCAGGAAATCAAAATAATATGTCTCTCTGTGTGAAATGTACTCAGTCTTGGTCAGGTGAAAAAAGAAATACTAGTGTCCTTCAGTTCTGTGACTGAATGGCAAAATTCAAACCTTGGGATTGCCCTAGTAGCAATTGTTACTTTAAAAAATGACATTTTTATACCTTTTTGAAAGATAAAACATTCTACAACAGTGTTTTCTAACTGCGGCCCTCATAGGTTATGTGGATTTATGTCCCAGAATTCCACAGCCTGCATGACTATTGAAAATTCTGGAAAATTTTCACGTATGTGAAAACCATCAAAGTGGGAAACATTTTTCTACCTGCTGAATCCCTTTTCTCTATCTTCTATCTGCAACCACCAACTATGGGTAGTCGGGGATTGCTTTAGTTCATTTAGTTTTGGCTGACAGTTCTTCTTAGTGGCATAATAGAATTTGGAAGGCTTGCCCTTCGTCTCCATTTCCTCTCAATTCTAAATGTATTAAAATATAAGAATAGTTAATCTTTTGCATGAAGTCAGTTGGGCACTATTGACCAGACAGGTGCTGGATAAATATAAGATGGCCAGATGTCTTCTAACCCCCTCCCCCATCCCTTTATTTCTCCAAGCAATACATAACCTTCAGGTGTGCCAGCAAAGCAATATTCTGGCATGACTTGGGTGGTAGATGAATCCCTATATAATTAACTACCAACCTTCTACTGAAGCTTTTTTTTTTCTGGATCTGTCTTTCTTTCATCTTCATTTGTGAGACTAAGAGAATGATTACACAGCAGTCCATTTCAGGACAATCAACTCTTCAGACTAACCTTGCAGATGAGGCATTTTAATACAATCATTAAAAACCACCTGGATTGGCAGAGAAAGCTAAAAGATATCACACACAGTCATAACTTTTCTATCACACATGGGCAGCTGCAGACTACCAAAGAATCTAATGAACTGGGAACAGACATTAAGTCTCTGCTGGTTTTCAGAATCTTCTGTTAAAGAGCCTGGAAATGAGTCAAGGGTTTCTTGAAATGAATTTCCATTCTGGGTATTCAACATCTTGTTACCAAAAACATCTGGACTGAGGTATAAGGTTGCAACACATGCATGCAGGTTCTTCGGTCACTGAAGCCAAATATGAATGAATTTGTAGAACAGGATTACACAATACAATCCATCTGGTACCTTTGGGCCTCCCTTATAAAAATGATGGATCTGGAGAAAAGCCAAATTCTTCAATGGGAGGGAAGGCAACAGAGCATTTTGTTTTATATTTGGCTTTTTTCCTATATATCATACTTGGTCTGTTGAACAAATCACAATACTGAATTTCCTGCAGAACAACCATTCTACATTCCTCTCCTACCTGACAAATTCAATTCAATGAATAATTAAGGCACACTTACTTATTTTCAAATTTTCTTTCAAGGAATTTCAGGAAGAAAAAAAAAGAATTATGAAGGGCTGTTTTTACGTTTATCAGTGGAAGAAACACCGAAGAGTTTTGTTTGAAAGAATATCATTTCTTTCAACATGTAGCCATTTCTATAGGGATCTTCAGCTTTCTTGGCTTTCCATCTTCCATTAACTCCCAAAGAATGAGATCTTCAGGAATTCAGGTGCTTGGATTTAATGATCTAAACTTGATAGTCTAAAGAAAGACAAGGGAAGGAGAAAAATCATAAATGCAAGTTTGATTCAAAAGTGGATCCAATTATGCATAAAAAGTAGCAGGGGCCCTTTGTTGGATATATTCAAATGGAGTTTCAGGGATTCTTTAATGTGGATTCCACATCTAACTGGGTGTTTGGACCTGGTGGCCTAAATCCCTTCTACCTTTAGGATTCAGTGCATTCACAAACAAGGTCCTTCAAGAAAATGCCACTTCAAGCAGTGGATTCATTAAGTATTTCTCTTATGTTTTGGACCACTAACCTTAGAAGCTTCCCCAGATAACATAGCCATATTCCTTTTTCTACATAAGTTGACAAGACCCTCCAGTCAATCTTAGTATATGTTATCTTCAAAGAACTTAATATAAAGAATAGAAGAAAGTACTTTAGAATGAAAATCATCACATTTAGTCTCCAGATGTGTTGATGTCAGTTTTTATTTGTTCAAGAAGTTAATAAGAAAGTATTGATCATAAATTTAGAGGAGATTTATGGAAGTTATAATAGGTGTATAATATTATTGATCAGCTCCTTAATAATATGGATGGTTGCGTTAGTCTGTCTGACAAATATTTATCAGAATTTATTTCTTTGTTTAAAAGTGTGGATGCCACTGTTTTTTTACATATTTTTAAATGATGTTCAGATTTATGTAGACCCAGAATCAACTTTTCTATCTACATTAACAACTAACTTAGCTTATAAGGACATGTGAATCAGTAATTAGCATAGCCTTAACATCATGAAGAATTTTTAACCAACTCACAATTCCTTTTGATTTTTACCTATTGTAACAACAGCTTACCATGAGAGAGTTAACTAAGATTTTGATTAAAGTTTATTTTAAATTTTGAATTTTAAATATCTGCTCCCAAAGCAAACTGATAAATTGAAAATATTTGTCCCCTTCTTGACCATCTCAGCAAGTTTAATCATCTTTTCCTACTTACCTATCTATTCCTCCAGCATGGGTAAAATTAAATGTTCCTACTTTTGAGCATATAATAAATAGTCTTGCTGCAGCTGTTATATGTAAAAACATATGTTACATATTCCGTATTTTTCCAACTACTTATCCACCAATTGAAGACAAAAATCTCTTATTTTGTTTATGAGTCTTTAAAATATTATAGTCTATAGTTGATTCCAAAAAAATTCTTCCAATATTTTGGAAAGTTCTAGTTTACCTTTTGTATCTACAATCAAAGCTACAATTAAAATGCGGAAGAATTTGCAGCTTCAAACATGAACTTCTTACCATGTTTTAATGTCTGAAATCTGTATAAAGCCATTTTTTCCCCTTTGTTGACACTGGAAACTTACTATAACTTGCAATATTTGATTGCATGATGGAAGGGCAAGAGGGAAGAAACCCCAAAAAGCTTATCTGACTGAATACATCTTCAAATCTGAAGAGTGTGTCCATGCACTTTTAAGCATTAATAAGAGACTCAAAAGCAATGTTATTTTTAAAAGTTCTACTGAACATTTTCAATGTTCTCCAAAGTTTAATAGAATCCTGTTTTCATAGTGCAGAGGACCCCATATTTTCTTTCTTTCTGTTCAAATTCCATGTCTGCCAGTCAAATTGTCTCCCACTGAGACAATTCCAGCCAAAAGACAGCCAAAATTCTGCACAGAAATCTCCATGTGGTAAAACCTGCTTAAATGAAGTATATATTTGCTTTGTTGCAAGTGCATTAACCATACCTCCCATTGGGGCATCCAGCAACCAAGACACTTTCAAGTGCATTCCTTCCCTTCTAAATACATTCTAATTTTTAAAAATAAGTGCAATACAATGCTGTGATGGACTCTGTTATGATCGTTTTGAACTGCATTTTTTAAAAAAACTATTTGACACCAAATGAATTTGAGAATAGCCCTCTTGGAGATTTTCATTCTTCTTGGAGATATTATTTTCCAGACTGGAAGTTAATTGCATTTCCTCCAATATTCTTTTGATTAACTAAATACAGTCAGATGGAAAAGGACAGTTATCTATTTATCCATTGTAGGCTTTTAGGATTAGTGATACTCCATTCTGTTAGGGAGTATGTTCTACCTCATAAGAATCCATTTATCTGATTCAGTGATGAATCTCATGAATAAAATAGAAATAGGTCTTAGATTTATATATCACTTCATAGTGTTTGTACGGCCCTCTCTAAGTGAGTTACATAGTCAGCCTATTGCTCCCCAAAATGGAGACCAAAATCTTGGTCTCCATTTTACTGACCTTAGAAGGATGGAAGGCTGAGTCAACCTTGGGCTGGTCAAGATCAAACTGCTGGCAGTCAGCAGAATTAGCTCGCAATACTGCATTCCAACCACTATGCCTGCACAGCAATGTACCTCCAAGCTAAAGTACATCTGATCTTCCTTTATAAATACAGTTTTTCCCCACTGTAAACCTCAATGCTAGTGCATTTTGACATTTTTTCCTTTCAGGAAATATAGGGTTGCTGGAACTACTTGCAAAGTTCAGCTAGATTTGAATCCCCATTTTATCAAGTCTGTGCAATTTGCAGGAAGAGTCGGACTATGTGAGGAACTATAACCATTGGGCAAGATAACATAAAGGACTTTCCATCTTGTCTCTTTTAATATTTAAGCCAGAGTCATATTTGACCTTTCACTAAGCGGCTTTGTCTCTCATGGCACTTACTCCCCTGGGCCATATGACCACAAAACAGAAAAGAAAATGGTAGCTACTTTTCAATCTCAGTGGATAAAGAGATCAACTTTGAAATACCCAGCAGGATTCCAAAGGCTTCTGTTTGTAATCCCTGTGCTGACAAAGTCATTTGATAACCTGGCTGGTTTCCAGAGAATTTCTGTTGTGTTTACAGGTGTCAAATAGATGAATCGGTGAAAGGAAACTAACTCTAAGTTGTTACTCTACAGACAAGGCAAGGAGTTTTTAGTTATCTAGTTAGTTAATCCAAGACCCTGCATATATTCAGATGTGGTGGAGGAATGACCTTCAAATGGAATGGTTAGCCTGGTCAGCATATACTCTGGCATTCCTCACACAGAGTAGCATTCCAAATGCCAAACTATCTGAGAAAGTACAAATATAATAATATTGTATCAATCGGATTGCTTTTTATACTGTGTTAGGAAAGGTTGGATCATGGTATGAACCTGTTCATCTGGAAAGGTTGAGAGATTAGCCCAGCATGAGTAAGTTCTTTAGGTTGCTTTCATAGACTATTTTTCCTTCTCTCTTTCTGGCTGAAGAGAAATGTAAAATAACCGAAAATGATATAAGCACTTGGAGCATTTTATTGGTAACTTGATTTTTATCTTCCTCAGATAGAAGAATCTCTGATTTCTCTCTAGTCCTCATCCTCCTTGATCTATTTCAAAAGCTCTTAACACTTTAGCTAATCTAGCATTAACACACCACACTACTCTGCAGTTCTTATCTTGGGTGTCCCAAGACTTATCATTTCAACAGTTTGATCCTCGTCTCCAACTTTTTTTTTATTGTTATCGTCTCTCACAGAATAATTCTGTCTTCTATATGTCAGAAGCACAATCCCACAATATCTAGTGTAACTGGAATCTCTTCATTTTGTATCTTTGCTTGATTCCCCACAACTTTTTTCATGCTTCTTTAAAAAAAAAAAAAAACCATACCAATTCTCAATAAGTTAAAAAAAACAAAACAAGCCAAACTGGATATTTTCCCACCTTTTCCCAGATGAGCTTCCTGGTTCATTATAATAACTTGAATTCTGGCTTGCGATGTTTACTACCAGCTAAAAGTTTCATTTCAGCTGGCTAACATACAGCATTTTATATTACATACATACATGCTCTTATATATTACAGCAATGTAGTCAATGGATAATCCCACACAATTCAATAGGGTTACTGTTGGCAAACTCTATCCAATTACAGAGGTAGTTGCAGAATTAATTATAGGATTCTCATAAAAGTTATAGCCAGAATGCACTTTCCTTGAAATAGAATAAAAAAATTATAGAAAACCAGAAAATATATATCCATAAGCATGTTGTTTTCTTATCAACAGCCAAAAGTAGCTCCCCAGTGTCTTCTTCCAGTATCCCAAACAATTTCTCAATCTCAGCAACTTTAAGATGATGGCCTGGCTGGAGAATTCTAGGAATCAAAATCCATGCATCTTAAAGTTGCTGAAATTAAGGAACACTGAGAAAAGATTATGGATCCCTCTATAACAGGGGCATCAAATTCAAGATGCTTAGATCTGGCCCATGGGACTGGCCTGGAAATATCAAAGGACCAGCCTCATGGCCCATTTTTGGCTGGCAGAGTGCTGCAGAAGTGCTACGCAAGGCCCTCTAGCAATGCATTTTGGTTGGCAGGGTGCTTCAGGAGGTGTCCATTCCCCCCACCTCACTCTCTTTGCCCCTGCTGGCCCATAGAGGAGAACTACAATGCTGATCAGCCCTCAAAAAAAACCATGCCCCTTCTGTTAGATCGCGGGAATGAGACTCAGGGCACCAGCGTAGTAACCAATAGTCTTTATTTCATTCTAGAGCACTGAAGAAACCATGGAAGCCCTTTTACAGTTGGGCTGCTCACGGCTGTGGCCAGTAACAGCTCTTCAAATTTCCCGCCGCCACGGACCGACCAATTGCAGGTGAGTATGTTAATACATAACACCCTTCCCCAAATGGTCAGGTCCAACCAATCTGAGCCTCATCTACCGTACATAATCACGTAGGTAGGTGGGCCTTTTATGGGTTCAACCAGACCTGTGCAACTCAGTCATGGTTTGGTCTCTGTGCTGTTTGGACAGATCTGTTGTTCCTCCCATCTTTCTTGGAACCTCCTGGAAGGTTGAGTTGGCCATGCTGCTCCCACCAGGAATTGCCTGGCTGGTTGAGTTAGTTTGACCACTCCCGCCAGGGGCTGCTTTCCTGTTCCTGTCTCCCCAATCTGCCTTCTTCCCTGGTCTCAGGTACGTGCTTGCATTCTCCAACCGGGGCTAATGTTAGTAGTGGTTGTGGGGTGTTTGTAGTTGTTTGTAATTGTCTGTTGTTTTTCTTGCTCATGGAGGGTCTCCCTCTCCCTCTCTCCTTGTGTTTTGTCTGTTTGAGGGCTCTCCCCCCTCTTGTATGGTTGTGTTTTGTTTGCTTGATGGGTCTCCGTCCTGCCCTATGGTTCTGTTTGAGGGGTCTCCCCCCTCCTCCATGGGTTAGTTTGGGTCACCCTTCGTAACTCTAGATCTGAGCTGGTCTATGTTTCAATTCCAGCTCCTAATGTCCACAACGTCTACCCTATATGAACGGGGTCCGGTTATCTGGATTATCTTCACTGGTATCCACAATGGTTTCCCCATATGGTTTTTTGTGTATACTAGGTCCCCTCTTTGAAATGTGCGGCTAGTTTTGGAGTCTGCTGTTTTTTTTCTGGGCTATATGTGGGATGCAGTCTGTCTAGGTGTGATCTTAGTTTCCTCCCCATTAGTAACTCTGCTGGACTTTTATTTCTTGTGGCACTGGGTGTCATGTGTTGTATGCTTAGCAGTTTATCTATATTTTCCTGTGTGTCCCCAGGCCCTAGCTTTTGTAGTGTTTCCTTTGTGTAATGCACCATGTGTTCCACCATCCGTTTGTCGATTGGTGTCCTGGCACTGTTAGTGCATTCCTTATCCCATGTTGTGCTAGAAATCCCTCGAATGTTGTTGCTGTGAATTGTGGCCCATTGTCAGATACAAATAAATCCGGCAATCCGTGTATTGCAAAAAGTTTCCTGAGCTGTCTAATGATGGCTTCTGTTATGGTGGAGTGCATGATGCTTACCTCTAGCCATCTGGTGTAAGCGTCTATGACTATTAGAAATGTGTATCCTTTGGTTGGGCCTGCAAAATCAATGTGTAATCTTGACCATGGTCTCCTTGGTGTATCCCATTCATGTTTGATGCTGTGGGGGGTGTTGGCCTAGATTCCTGGCAGGGTTTACATGTTGCCACCCAGCCCCCTATTTCCTTATCCATTCCTGGCCAGCATACATAACTCCTTGCCAAGGATTTCATTTTTACAAAACCTGGGTGTCCGTCATGTAGCATTTCTAGTATGCTTTCCCTTAAAACATCCAGTGTGACCACCCGATCCCCCCATAGTACGCACCCCTTCAGCATTAAGAGTTCTTTTTTAAAAAAACAAAGTTTTTATTTTTTACAACAAACATATGAACAAAACATAAAAACATGAAAACCTCTTTCAATTATATACATACAGTGTGTCAGTTGGTTACGATCTTTTGTGCTATCCTTTTTTACTCACAAGTTATATAAATTCTCACCTTATCGATCTAGCTTGTGCTTATATAATATTAATTATTAAACATTCATTTGACTATCTTTCCATCATTTTATATGAGATATTCTAATTTTCATTATGATTTAATCTTATACATTTCATCCAATGATTATATATTTTATATTGTATTATTTATCAGTCTATTAACTTTTATTGTAAGGCTTACTAATTTATTTTTTTACCATATCTTTTTATCTAACCATTGATAAAATAAATCCCATATCATATAAAATTGTTTATCCTCTTGTTCTCTAATTTCAAATGTCAATTTACTTATTTCGGCACAGTCCATGATTTTCTTAATAATTTCCTCCTGCATAGGTATTTTTTCCTTTTTCCAATTCTTAGCAAATACAATTCTAGCCGCTGTTAAAACATTTACAATCAAATATTTCAATTCTTTACAATATATTTCTGATATAATTACCGATAAAAATATCTTAAAGTCTATGTATTGTTTTGTCATTTTTTTCCAACCATGTGTGGATTATAGTCTAATATATTTTTGCATCCAAGCATGTCCACCACATGTGGTAATATGAACCAGGTCTCTGATGACATTTCCAACATTTATCTGATTTATTCTTGAACATCCTCACAATTCTTGTTTGGGGGTAAGTGCCACCTGTAAAACATCTTATACACATTTTCTTTATATGCAGTTAACATTGTCATTTTATAATTTTGAGACCACAATTTTTGCCATTTATCTAAATCAATCCCATATCCAAAAATTTTCCCCCATGCAATCATTTTTTTTCTTTTACTTGTTCTTCCTCTGATTTAAACACTAGCAAATGTCCATAAAGTTTTTTTATTACTTTTTATCTTTTACTTTTTTTATAGGAGTGGCAATTGCTCTTGCTTTTTCTTTTCAATTTTTCTATTAAGTACTCTAAGATGAGCAGAAAAATACCAGCCTCAACTTCTTCAATCCTGATTTCTTCCTCACCATCTGGAGGACAATGATCAATACAGGTAATGTTACAACACGAGAAGGAGGAAGAAGTGACACTGCAGATGATTATGCAAGGAATTCAAAAGATACAAGTAAAAACAGACAATATTAAAACGAGAACGGAGAATATTGAGCAAAGAACGGAAAAGACAGATGAAAAAATTGAAAATATTCAACAGATGATGATGCAATATGAGAACAGAATTAAGAAAATTGAAGAACAAGATGTACAAAGAGATAAGAAGACTGGAGACATGGATACCTGATTGAGTGAAGTGGAAAAAGATAAGGGCAGATCTCTGCAATCATTGGGATGGGAAATTGATAGATCAGAATTCTATTTTAGATTTCAAAATATAGAAGAAAAGGGTGAAAACCTTGCTGAAATGATGACAGAAATGCTGGCAGAAGCATTAGAGGTAACTAAAGAGAAGATGATGGATGGAATGGATGATGCTTTGCGTGTCTATACAAGATATGTGATGAGAAATAAACTGCCAAGAGAAATTCATATCAGATTTACTAAGAAAATAATTAAATCACAAATACTGCAGGCAGCAAGAGAAAAAACACTAAAGCACAAAGATAAAGAAATAGTGGTACTGAAACAGTACCGAGAAGAATGAGAAAGATAAGAAAATAATATTTATTCTTGACCAAAGTGTTACTTAAGACAGGAATAAATTACAGATGGCTGATACCTGAAGGTGTCATGTTTACCTGGCAGGAACAAAGACACCGAATTGATACAGTTGAAAAAGCTGAGTTATTCTATCTGGAATATTTTAGAGGAAGGGAGGAAGATACAAGAAAAGAAGAGTTGTTAATTGAATTTCAAGAGGAATGTACATCAATAATTGAAAAAAAAAGAAGGAGCCGTAGGTGGTGTACCCAGAGAACAATGGGAACCAAGATCTACAAGAGCAACAAATCCTTCTTATAAACTCTAAAATGGATGAGAAAAATTAATTACAATTAATATAAATGGGCTTAATTCAGTTATTAAAAGAAGAAAAGTATTTCATAAGTTAGAGAAATTAAAAATTGATATAATCTGCCTATAAGAAGTACATATTAAAAAACAACATGATTACATATTGAAACAACAAAAATTAGGGAAATTATTTACAGCATTGACACACTGTAAAAAGAGATTAGAGATACAATCCCTGTGGAGCAAATATATACAGATGATGATGGAAGGATTTTGATGGTGGAGATAATGGACAATAATCTAAAGACACTTTTAAGAGCAATTTATGCCCCAAATGATAATCAAGAAGATTTTTACAGGAAATTACATAAGAAAATAATTGAACTCGACTATGCTAATATCTGTCTGATGGGAGATTCTAATGGAATAATAAATGACAAATTGAATTATAAAACACAAAAAAGCAAAGAAAACTAGAAAGACATTGCCAAAATACTTCTTTCAAATAGTAGATGAGAAAAATTTAAAAGATAAATGGAGAGAGAGAAATGCGGAAAATAAACAATATACCTTTTATTCAAATGGACATGCATCATGGTCTAGAATAAATATGATATGGATGTCAACAGAATTGCTTTCTAACATACACGACACTGAAACAGAAGCAAGTACCTGGGCAGATCACAATCCAATAACACTTGTATGGAAAGGACAAATAAGGAGATCTAAACTGACTTTAAATAATACGATATTAAAGGAAAAAGACTTTCAACAGAAAATTGAGAGCATTGACTATTTTCTTTAAAGAAAATTCAAAAGATGATATCATTACAGAATCTCTGGGACATGATGAAGGCTTATACAAGAGGTTTGATAATGGACTATACAAGGAAAAGAAATATAAAACAGAAAAAAATCTTGAAAATATTGGAAGATGACTACAAGAAGTTGGAAAAAGAACTACAGAAATTTCCACAAAAACAGGACATTAAAATTAAAATGGACATAACTAAACATAAAATGGGGCTAATGGAAAAAGAAGAAATAGCACAAAAAATTAAAAATGCTAAGCAGAACTATTTTGAAGATGCAAACAAACCAGGAAAATGGCTAGCATATAAATTGAGATGGAAAGACACTTGAGAAGAATAAATTGATAAATGAACAAGGACATGTATGGAAATGCAGAGAAGAAAAAAAATCATTCAAGATTACTATGGAAAACTGTACCATCAAGAGAATGTTCAGGAAGAAAGAATTCAACAATACTTACAGGAAGCAAATTTGCCCCGGATACCCGAAGATATTGAAACAATGTTAGAAAGTAATATAACAATGATGGAATTAACAGAAGCTTTAAAAAAGCAAAACATTGGGAAAGCACCAGATCCAAACGGTTTGCCAGTGGAATTTTATAAGACATTCCAGGAAACATTGAATCTTCACTTATTAGAAATTATGAATGAAGTTACGACAAAAAATAAAATACCCAAAACATGGTCAGAAGCATATATCACACTTGTACCGAAGGAGGACACAGACCCACAGCAGGTTAAAAATTGCAGACCTATATTACTATTAAATTCAGATTATAAAGTTTTCGCTTCAATTCTGGCAGAAAGGCTGAAAAGATACTTAAACAAGTTTATTCATTCTGATCAAAATGGATTTCTGCCAAAGAGACAGATTAAAGATAACATGAGAATAATTTTAGATACACTAGAATACTATGAGGCACATCCTGAACAACAAATGGCTCTGATGTTTATAGATGCACAAAAAGCCTTTGATAATGTGAATTCGCATTTTATGCTGTTACAATTGGACTAAATGGGCTTTGGTAAAAAATTTACTCAAGCCATAGAAACGATATATCATAAACAAACTGCAAAGGTTATGATAAATGGAGAGTTAACAGACTTTATAGATATAAGAAAAGGGACCAGACAAGGCTGTCCACTGTCGCCTCTGTTGTTTGTGTTAACAGTGGAAGTGCTGAATAGGAACATCAGAGAAGAAAAAGAAATAAAAGGAATGAAAATTAACAACAAGAGTTCTGTTTGTCTATTCCAGAACGGTGTGGCGGTCTCATCAATCTCAGTCTCTGGCCATCCTTTTCCTACCCAATTTAAAATTTGCGCCAGGGTTTTGTCTATGGTCATTTTCCTAGCGATGTCTGCTGCTGTTATGGGTAGGTTTTCTAATGTCTCTATTTGGAGGATCAATGTGGTTGGTGCTGGGTCATCTTCTGTGTCAGGTAGAGGGCAACGGCTAAGCACGTCAGCATGATTTATGTCTTTTCAGGGTTGGTATATTAATTTGTAGTTGTTGGCAGTCAAGAATTCCAACCACCACATCATTCAGGGTGACAGGTTGTTAGGTGTAGCCTTGTTCCCTGCCACGATACCCAGGAGTGGCTTGTGGTCTGGGACTAGTGTGAAAGTTCTCCCATAGATATATTCATGGAAACGCTTTATTCCAGTGACAGTGGCCAAGGCCTCTTTGTCTAGTTGGCTGTAGTTCCGCTCCAGCTTTAACAGGGTTTTTGAATAGAATGCTGTGGGTGCTTTTTTCCATCTGGTAATATGTGGCTGAGGATAGCACCGACGCCGAAAGGTGATGCCTCGCAGGTTAGTGTTATTGGGAGTGTTTCACTGTATTGTATTAGTATGTGGTCTGATGTGATCAAGTTTTTTATTTCTTGGAATGCTGTTTCTTCCCATCGCCCCCAGGTCCAGGTTGCTTTCTTGTCAAGCAACCTGTGCAGTGGTTCCACTATGGTTTCTTTCTGTGGTAGAAATATATTATAAAAGTTAATGAGTCCTAAGAAAGCTTGCAGATCAGTTTTATTTGCGGGTCTGGGGGCTTCCTTGATTGCTCTGACTTTACTTTCAGTGGGGTGGTTTCCTTCTCTATCTATAAGGTATCCTAGGAATTCAACTTTGCTGTCGGCTAATTGGCACTTCTCCTTTTTTACTTTTAGTCCTGCCTCCTTGAATTTACTTAGGACTTCTCTTAGGTGGTCCTGCAATTGTTCTTTGTCCTTGGCTGATACGAGGACATCGTCAAAGTATGGCACCACCCCTTTTATTCCTTGCAATAGGTGTTCCATTAAGCTCTGAAACACTCCTGAGATGACACTGAAGCCAAATTGTAACCTGTTGCATTTGAATACCCCCCTGTGTGTTACAATTGTCTGGGCTTCTGCTGTTTTGGGGTCAATGGGTAATTTCTGGTAGGCCTGTGTGAGGTCTAGTTTCATGAAGATTCCCACCCCCCCAGGGAATGTAACATATGCTGTACCACTGGGACAGGTATGCACTTTGTTGGAATGCGTGGTTAAGAGTTCTTTGTAGTCTCCGCAGATGCGCAGAGGCTCATCTGGTTTAATAGGCATAACAATTGGGGTTTTCCACTTTGCGTGGTCAATTAGCTCTAGAATCCCTTGTATGATAAGTTTATCCAATTGCTCATCAATCTTTGGTTTGAGTGCGAAAGGAACCTGCCTCGCCTTTAACCTTATAGGGACTATGGTTGGGTTTAGATTAAAGGAAATTGGGGACCCCCCAGTACTTGCCCAGCTCTCCATCAAACACATCTTGGAATTCTTCCATCAAGTTCTCTTCCCACTCTGTCTTGGTAATACTGTTTATTACTGTGACTTTGATTCCTAATGGTGCAAACAATTCGAGTTCCAGTAGGCTTGGTTCGATTCCGGTTGACTATGGTTAGTGGAAGGACTCTGATGTATTTCTTGAATGTTACCTTGAATTTTCTGGTGCCCACTATGGCTATTTTGTTTCCTTGGTAGTCTTTCAACGTCAGTGTTTGTCTTTCGAGTCCTTCCCTGTTTATGTTTGGTATTAGTCTTTTTATAGTGTCCCATGATACCATTGACAAATATGAACCAGAATCCACTTCCATCCGACAGGGTTGGTCCTCTATGGTTACCTGGACATAGACTTTCCTGATGTTCATCATGTTGGAGTGGCCAATGGTCACTGTCTGGTGTGTTTCATCTCTTCTGTTGCTTGCCTCTTTTCCTCTCCTGTTCCAGTTGTCTTGGTTCCAATGGCTCCCTGTTTGTTTCTCCCTCTCTCTCGAGGGGGGGGGGGGTTCCATCTTTGTCTAGGGCCATAGTTTTTTCTTGCTCGGCATGCCCTAGCAATATGTCCCTGCCATTCACAATATTTGCAGATTGCATCTAAGAAACGGCACTTGGAACGTGGATGATTCCCCCCTCAGCCGGCACATCGAAATTCCTTTCTTTTTACATTCTGGTCCCTTCTGCCCTGTTCCAAATGAAGTTGATTTACCCCTTCTCCTTCCTCATTGTCTTCCAATGTGGACTCAATGGCCTCATGGTGGGTTGTAGTGGTGTTTTAGGGATTTCCGGTGGCGCTTTATTCATTTTCTGAATGGCAGCACCAATTTCTGCATTGCTTCTGCTGCAGTAGCCTCTTCTATTGCTTCCTTGAGTGTTAATTTGGGTTTTGTTAATAATCGACCTTGTAGTGTAAGATCTCTCGGTCCCAGGGCCACTCGATCTCTCATGGCCTCATCCATGTTTAGGAATTCGCACACTCCAGTGATGTCCCTCAGAGTTGCAATGAAATTGCCGATGCTCTCACCTTCTTTTTGGTCACACCAATAAAATTCATGTTGTTTGATGAGGCAGGAAATGGTTGGTGTGTAGTGAGCCCTCAGTATTCTTTTCAGGTCCAGCCAGGCCATCGTTTTCACGTCGGTGGGTGCTGCTAATGCTTTGGCCACCTTGAATACAGTGGGACCACAATGTGTGAGGAAGACGCCTCTCTTCCTGTGTTCAGATATGTTATTGAGGTTGCTCCCTTCGAGAAACATGAGGAATCAGTTGATGTACAATTCCCAGTCTTCTGTTGCTGGATCAAACGGTGCAGGTGGCGTGTTGTTTCCGGCCATTTCGTCTCGATGAGTTGCCGGTGTTCGTCGGTCACCATGTGCTCACTGGTTCCCTTTGTCTCAGTATCCCACCTTTGTCACCAGTGTTAGATCACAGGAATGAGACTCAGGACACCAGCGTAGTAACCAGTAGTCTTTATTTCATTCTAGGACTGAGTGCCGAAGAAATTGCGGCATCCCCTTTTATAGTTGGGCTGCTCACAGCTGTGGCCAGTGACAGCTCTTCAAATTTCCCGCTGCCATGGACCGACCAATTGTAGGTGAGTAGATTAATACATAACATCTTATGTATAAGAACACAGACAGTCCTGAATCAGGACAAGGTTCACTTCTGAGTAGCATTCCCAAAATTTTAATCAGTGTATAAATCATATGTCACTACTGTTTTGCTAAGAAGGAAGTAGAGACATAGAGACAACTTTGCTGAAAATTGCTCTTCTACAACTATAATTTAGAGGATGCTGCTCCAACACAAAGGGAAAGTTGTCCGACTAATAACCTTTGTAATGTCTATCCATCATGAATGCTTGTTTTTTATTCCCTACCTTTATTATTTTTACAAATAACTCAAAGTGGCAAATATATCCTAATATTTTTCTCCTCCTATTTTCTGCACAACAATCTTCTGCAGTAAGTTGGATTGAAAGAAGTATCCAATTTATCAAATCCTCTCTTAAAGCTCTCCAAGTTAGTGGCCATTAGGCATCATCTGGTAATGATTTCCACAAATTCATTATCCATGGTGACACAGTGGTTAGAATGCAATATTGCAGATTGACTCTGCCCACTACCAGGAGTTCGATCCCGAGGGGCTCAAGGTTGACTCAGCCCTCCATCCTTTTGAGATCAGTAAATGAAGGCCAGATTTCTGGGAGCAATATGCTGAGTCTGTAAATTGCTTAGAAAGGGCTGTAAAGAACTGTGAAGTGATGTATAAGTCCAAGTGCTATTGCTATGACCACAGTTGGGACCAGATTTTCCATTGCTAAACCAGGTGTAAGTGTATTGTCTCCTATTTTACAATCTTTTTTTTTTTTGCTATAGTTGGTAAGTGATTCATTGCAGTTAAGTTAATCATGTAATTACTAAGCAATTTCATTTTCCCTCTATTGACTTTGCTTCTCAGGAGTGAGCTGGGAAAGTCACAAATAGCAATAGCAATAGCACTTAGACTTATATACCGCTTCACAGTGTTTTACAGCCCTCTCTAAGAAGTTTTACAAAGTCAGCATCTTTCCCCCAACAATCTGGGTCCTCATTTTATTGACTTCAGAAGGATGGGAGGCTGAGTCAACCTTGAGCCAGTGAGACCTGAACTTCAGGCAGCTGGCAGTCAGCAAAAGGAGCCTGTATTCTAACCACTGCACCACAGCCCAAATGACAGTCACATGAGTTCAGTATAATGCAACTATCATAAATACATGCATTAATCCATACATTTTCATCTTGCAACAATGGGGGCTATGTTATAACAGTCAAAAGTGCCAGGATCTGTTGTAAGTCACTTTTTTTCAGTACTGCTGTAATTTTGAACAGTCACTAACAAATGGTTGTAAATTAAGAACTACCTATACAGAAGTTATTTACCACTGACTTTTAACAGGATGCTTTTCTGAGTTCTGATTCTAGTTATATTCCCACTATTAGTGCTGCTACTGCTGTCTGCCTCAGCTTTGCCTTTGTATATCCTTAGGAGAAGATTGGGGGCACAAAAAGATCAAAAGTTCTTTCAGGTGCACACCTGATTGTATCTTCTATGCATCCAAATTTGTCCCTATCAGACTCTTGATGAAAACAACATGCAACTTAGTTAAGAACTTTAAACCAATTATGGATGAAATGGAAACTAATGGATGGCAACCTTCGTAATATTCAGCCAGTTCGCACCGGTTCAGGTGAACTAGTAGCATGGATTTGGCGTGGGTCACCGAACTGGTAGTAACTTCTGGCTGGTGACGCCCCTGACCCGGTCGCCTGGTCCCAGAAAGCTTCCCTAAGGCTGAGAATGCTCTAAAACGGAGCGCAGGGGAGTGCTGCATGCCCCACCTATACTCCATTTTCTGCCTTCCTGACCCCAGGGAAGCCTTCTGGGAGCAAAAACGCTCCCCCAGGCCCAGAAATCCCCCAAAATGGGGGGTCCTGCAAAAAACAAAAAAAAATCCATAACAAAACCACATCCATCCAGTCACATGGCCATGCTCCTAGCCACGCCCACAGAACCGGTAGTAAAAAAAATTGAATCCGACTACTGATGAAAACTAATCAAGGAGAGAACCAACCTAAAATGGAGGAGAAATGTCCTGACAGTTAGAACAATTAATCAGTGGAACGACTTGCTTCCAGAAATTGTGGGTGCTTGAACACTGGAGAGTTTTAAAGAGATTGGACAATCTGTCTGAAATGCTGTTTCCTACTTGAGCAGGAAGTTGGGCTAGAAGACCTCCAAGGTCCCTTCGAATTCTGTAATTCTGTTAATTTATTCCTAATAAAATAATTTCCTAAAAGAAATCAACTTGGCTTCCAATCAAATAAGTTGAAAAGCTGAAAAACTATACATGGGAAAATAACTTTTGATCTATGAGATTTACCAAAGCTTTGTTTAAAGCTGACAAATAAGCCACTTAACATGCATGATAAGACTCTTCAGGGGCATATCTGCTGCAATTGAAGTTGGCTTGAAGTAACAAACAAGCCTGTTCATGATTCTATCACTAAGATAGGAAAGGCCACAGGAGACCTGTTAACATGCCAGTTTATCTAAGAACAGCTGTAATATAATTGATGCATTCATTTTTCATCTCCTGGCAGAACTAGAAAATGGCTCTCATGCAAAAAGTGCCACATTTACCATGCTTCAGTAGAGTGTATTCTTACAAGCAGTCATCACAAATATGTGAGCCACTTCAGATTTGTGGTAAACAGGTAAGTACATATGTCATGATCCATTACTTATCCATGCCAAACCTGTTAGGAAGAACAACAAATAGGAATTCCCCTTTTTTAATCTTTACATTTTGCCTGCCAGTCTGAAGAAGAGAGTTGGCCTATAGTTTTATCCCTAGGGTAATTAACTGCTGTTGCTATGGTGCAGAGTTGGAGAACTAACAATCTTCCCAGAGTTGATGAATTACAACTTCAGCAGCTCCACAGTACCTGGGAGGTTGCATATTTTCCATGGGTATCAACACTTTTTGCACATCTTTATTCTCATGGAAGGTTTGGGGTGACATACCAGTTAAAGAGTAAGTCTGTTCAATAAGAATAAAATGACTATAGGATAAATCTGACACCACCCATTAAATCAGTATTTTTCACCTAGAAAGCTTGCAAGATAGCAATACAATAGGACTTAGATTTATATACCACTTCACAGTATTTTACAGCCCTCTCTAAGCGATTTAAAGTCAGCATATTGCCCCAACAATCTGGGCCCTCATTTACCTACCTTGGAAGGATGGAAGGCTATGTCACCCTTAAGCCTGGTGAGATTTGAACTGCCAAATTGCAGGCAGCCGGCAGGCAGCAGAAGTAGCCCACAGTACCACTGTGCTCTAACCACTGCGCCACTGCAGCTCTTATGTGAACTTCATGATATGTGAACTTCAATTCCCAGAATTCCCTAGCCATCATGTTCAAGCTGCCAAGGTTGAGAAACACTGTACTAGATGAAGGGCACTGCTACCTAGTGATTTACCACCTAATTACAATTTCTATCTTTGGATCAATTGCTACAGACTATACCCAGAAGTACATATGATACCCATTTTGCTGACAATTTTGGAAAGAAGTTAACACATTTTCATTTAGCTTATCTTTTGTCCCAGTCAAAAGATAAGCTGAAATTGTGGGCAGTTTTCTTAATGTTTTATTTAATTTATTTTTGCTGTTTTTGTCAGAATTTATATTTGTTGCTATAAGGCACCCAGAATCTTCCAAGTTAAAATACTGTAAGATAAATAAATAAGACTTTCCCTCTAGGAAAACCTATACATATGTAGGAGAAGAAAAGCCACAGGTGTTTTCCCATGTTAGAAACTCAATCATTTCATAGGTATGAAGTTTCAGAAATTATTATTGTTTATTTATATCCAGCTATTATTTTTATAAATAACTCAAGGGCAGCAACATATCTAATTCTACTTCGACGTCCTATTTTCTTCACAACAATTCTGCCTAGAGGATTGGGCTGACATAGAGCATGACTGTCCTAAAGTCATCCAGTTGTTTTTTTTCATTCTGAAGGAAAGACTGGAACTCACAGTAACCTGATGATTGGTCCAAAATCACACAGCCAGCTTTCGTGCCTAAAATGGGACTAGAACTCACATTCTTCTAGTTTCTAGGTCAGCATTTGACCAAACTGGCTCTCCATCCACTTTCTTCGTTTGGCCCAACAGAATAACCTCAAGTGGACAAAAATAAATTAGTGTAGAATTAGTTTAAAGCAGAAGAGATTAGAAAGGCAAAGCTTAAGAATGAATCCCCTGAAGATAAAGCTTTATCAGAATAGCAGAATAATAGAATAATAGATGAATAAAGAACAGCAAAGTTAGAAGCAACCTTGGAGGTCTTCTAATCAAACTCACTTAGGAAATCCTATACTGTTTCAGATAAATGGTTGTCCAATCTCTTCTTAAAAACTTTTAGTGTTGAAATACCCATAAATTCTGGAGGCAAGTCATTTCACTGATTAATTGTTCCAACTGTCAGAAATTCCTCTTTAGTTCTCTGTTGGTTCTTTCCTTGATTGGTTTCCATCAAGTATTTTTTGTCCTGCCTTCAGGTTCTTTGGAGAATAGATTGACCTCCTCTTCTTTGTGGTAGCCCCTCAAATTTTGGAACACTGCTATCATGTCACTCCTAGTCCTTCTTTTCATTAAATTAGACATACCCAGTTCCTCAGGGGTGGGATGCTGCCAGTTCAGTCGAGTTCTATAGAACTGGTAGCTATGAAGAGCTGCTGACCCTGAACTGGTTCGGTGTTTGGCCCATCCACCTGCCTGGTCCTTTATTCCCTGCTTTTCTCTCCTCAGCTGCTTTGCAGGAAACAAGAGGATTTTCAAACACTGAGCACCCACCCGCAGCGCTTGTCAGCTGTCCAGGCAGCACAGCTGATGATTTCTTATAAACACTATACACACACGTTATGATTGTCCACAGTTTGGAGAACTGGCAAGTCACTCAGTTGGCTGACCCATTCACTCCTTATCTTGCATGCGAGCCATCCAACTTGTTCAGTTTGGTAAGTTGCTATTTTTCCTTTTTTTTCCCCCCGGCAACCATCAGTTGTTCTGCTCCGCTGGGAGATTTAGATTAGCTAGAAAGCAGGAAATCTTTGAATTTCTTGCTTTCTAGCTAATCTAAAAGCAGAGCCAAACTTTCCTTAGGACTGAAGATTTTCTGTGCAGACTCAAGTAGCCGATTGCAGATAAATATATCTCTAAGTGAATTTGTGATTCTTTGAACAACTCAATCTGCCTGCCTGCTTTGCCTGCTTTTGGTAAAAGTTGCTCTTTTCTTAAATAAAAAAAAATCAAAATTTACATACATGGTGTGTTGTGAGTTAATTTTGTGAGTTTGCTTGCTAGCAAATTTATGAGTTTGCTTGCAAACAAATTTTATGTGACAGACTCAGGTAACCGATTGAAGAAAGTTAGAACTCTAAGTGAATCTGTGATTCTGTGAACAACTCAATCTGCCTGCCTGCTTTGCCTGATTTTGGGTAAAGATTACTCTTTTTTTATAAAAAAAATCAATATTTACATAAATACGTATAATATTTACATACAAGCTATGTCTACCCAGGCACATGACCACCAAGCCACACCCACAAATTAGGCCACAACCACAGAATCAGTTGTTAAGAAATTTGAATCCTGCAACCATTCTTTATATGTTTTAGCATCCAGGTCCCTAATCATCTTTGTTGATTTCCCTGTACTCTTTCTAGAATCTCAACATCTTTCTTATATTTTGGTGACCAAAACCTGATAGAGAAGATGCTGGTTTCACTGTTCATGTATCTCTAAAGAACATTTTGCATGTTTTGCACAGGTAGCCTTTATGTTTTCTGAGCCACTGAGAACTTGCTACTAACATCTATCTTTTTGCGGAAAAAAATACTTGTTTATTCTTCCTCTGAAAATGTCTTCAAAATTCAATCAAAGTCAATAATATATATTTAAAGCAGTGCACTCCCTCTGCATCTGACCAAAGAGGTTTCTTGTGATATTTTCCTAATGTTGCCCAAGTAATTCTAGATAAAGCTAGTCAGATAGACCATGAGGATGTATATTATAAGACATGCTTCAGAAAACTCATTTTACAATTACAAATCATTAGCTATTTGTGGTATCTCTGGAAGGAAATATTTTTCAGAGGAGTAACTGTATTAGCCATTTGCAGCAAATATTGTAGAGTTTTGTGACATATTGAACTCAAACTTTATTTCATCTTTTCTATTCTTTTCCTAGTTTGTACTAGTCTTCTTTTAAATGTGCTTTTTTATTAAACAGTTGGGAATGAAATTAATCATTTTTCTTTATATTTGGTATTATTTGTATGTTTTATTAAATTCATCTTGGGAAGAAGAAAAGAATGCTGTCTAATTGCTTAAACCGAAAAACAAACTGAACAATTACTAAGAATTGAAAGTTCAGCCTGTTTCTGACCTATTCCAATTTCACAAGTATTTATCAAGAGGTTTGTTGAATCTTATTGCTTTAGTAAACTGCAATTTTATTTTAGTTTTAAAAGAAGCATAAAAAAGCTATTCACAATGCTTGTGATGGTCTTTTTTCTTTTCAAATTGTATTGTTGTCAATACACACCCACACAATGCAGATTATTATTTTAATTTGAAGGAAATTTAGTCTGTTAAAATACAACTAGATGAAACTTCTGAGTAGCCCTATCAAAAGACAACAGGAAGAAAAGAAAAGAAAAGAAAAGAAAAGAAAAGAAAAGAAAAGAAAAGAAAAGAAAAGAAAAGAAAAGAAAAGAAAAGAAAAGAAAAGCATTGCTTATAGTGATAAAAAAAAGACTGGACAAAAGCTAAAAAAAGGAGAGAATGAAGATAAGCAAATACCCAATATAAAATTGGTGCAATCATGATGGATACAAGTATAACCCTTTTTGGAGATTAGATGCTGCCTTTTCATTAATTTGTTTATTTCAGGGGTCAGCAAGGGCAAAGAGATTTTAGTTTGGGGAGAAAGGCCAGAGGTATAGTCATTTCAAAAGTGTGATCCTGCATACATTACCAATGAAATTTCTAAGAACAATGCAGAGTTTGAGCATTTCTTGTAGTTATGGCTGTTCTACTGCATGATTTATGCAGGACATAATATATGTGGTAAATACCACATCATAAGGAAAGTGATAACCATTCAGAGGCCATCCATATGGAGCAGCTTCTCACACCTCTCCAAGTTTGAAACAAAGTGATTTGAGCCTTTGACACAAAGAAAGAAACAAGAGGGACCAGAAATATATGCACGCTCAAGGAAAAATAGTATATTGCATGATATGAAGAACAAGGAATGAATACCTCTCCCAACAGGCTCTTAATCCTTTCTATCTTTCTTTGTATTTGACTTCCTTGCCATCCTTCCAGCATTCTTGGTTTCACTCAGTGTTATTTTGCTAATTTGTTTTTTTCTTGCTTGACTGCATTCTACAAGTTGCATTCTGGGACATCATCTTAACATACGATCAACTTTGTTTTGGAAAAGTATCCAGAAAACTCTGTAGTCAGAACACATGAGATTGATATTAGCGGTGACCATTAGCTGAAGTCTCTCTTCTTCTTTGAGAGCTGTATGCAACAGAATTTCATTTTAATGTATGCCAATTAGTGAATATTGAAAGTGATATATAGTTATACTAAGTCTGTAGAAGCTAATTAAGGATGATTTGCATCAGAGAGCAACAATTTTGGGATCAAATTCCTCAAATGGGATAATTTATAGAATATGTCCAAAATCTTGTACATCCCATGACCACCATACATATTTCTTGACCTGCACATCCTATTTCCCTTACACACACATACACACCACTCTGCCTGATTCACGTGGAATCACTTGTGCATCACACATCATTCCCAATCCATATCATCGTATACCCTCTTATTCACTCTCCCCACCTGATAGAGGGGAGAAGGGGAGGGAGAGAGAGAGAGAGAGAGAGAGAGATAGTGGGAGGGAGAGGGAAAGGGGAGCAGAGGGGAAGAGAGAAAAGAAGGAAGGAAGGGGAGAGGGAGGCAGGGAGGGACAGTGGGAGGGAGGAAGCAAGGAAGGAAGCAAGGAAGCAAGAAAGCAAGCTTTATTCTCCCTGATAGCTTCCCACAAGGAAATTCAATGGGAAACTGGCAGGAAGTTGAAAGTCGCTCTGGCTTCCACTGTATTTTTGCTTGCCTACAGTCATTCTCTTTTTCTGTTTTGGTAAGGAAATATCTCATATGATGACCCAAATGGGCACACTATTAGGGCCAGTGGAGGGATTCAAATAATTTAACAACTGGTTCTCTGCCCTAATGATTTCTTCCAACAACCAGTTCACCAAACTGCTCAGAAAGTTTCTCCCGAACTGGTGCGAACTGGCTGAATCCCACCACTGATTAGAGCCCTACACTAGTAGAGTGAAGGAAAGCAAAATTAACACCTTTCTTTCCACCTGCATACCTCTGAAACATTCCCTTTGACATTAAACCTCAAGAAGCAAAAATAATTCCATTTTTTTATAAATGTGGGCTAGGATGTTCAATCATTCTGAGGATTAAAGAAGTAGTATTTGATTTTGGAGTGACTAATAAAACTTCCAACTTTGGTTTCTGGTATAAATACTAAATATTGCTGAATCATTTCAGATTAAGAATGAGATAAAAATAATTTCCCTGCACTTTAATTTCTTTCTATTATTTAGCTAACAAGAATTGATTAGCACTTCTTAGAAATAGATGAACTATTCAAATAAATAAAAGGCCAATGGTGATCTTCAAATAGTAATATACCAACAAAACTGGATTTGGGTCTTAGTTCGAAATCCATATACACAGATGTTATGTCTCACCTTTCCACGGAAGATGAGAAGTCCCAAACCCCAACCAAATACAGGCAGGCAAGAAGATTCAGTATTTACAGAGTTAATTCCTTTAAGCAGGCAATCACACATGCTGCCTGCCAAGTCCGACAAGATAACCACAAACATTAATCACGAAAGCTTTCAAGAAACAAGATACACCGAAGTTCGACAGAAAATTCACACTTTATCCCGTACAGAGTTCTCAGAGAAAACACACCCACTTTTATCCCCTGTGGGGTGTGTCTCCATGACTCAGCTCAGTCACTCATTTGTCCATGCCTCCTACGCTGCAGCTCACACTTTTTCCTGCGACGCTGCCTAGCATCAAGCCAGCATTCGTCTGCTTGATTCTCTGTCGGAGGCTGCTCCGATATGCCCTCCTCCTCCTGATTAGCCTCAGGCTGTTCCTCTCCATTATCTGCCGAAACCTGAGGCATAATCAGGGAGGAAGGCATTGCCGAAGAGGTAGGTCCTGGGGAGGAAGGCATTCCCAATTCCACCTCCTCATCCACCCAGTCTTCTTCCTCTAACAATGCAGACTCAGGACTCGGAGCCACAACACACAGATTTCAGAGTTAGATGAGGCCAGTTGATTGCACAATCTTCTTCTTGCTCTGATTGAAACCATGAGTAATTTTGACCAAGATATCAAAAATAGATTGCCAAAGTGGTTTTAGTCACCAGGAAACTACCAGATAGATTTCAATAATATCAAGTTTCTTGAAAATAATTAGTGGATGACATTTTATCTTATTTAGTCCATTTTGAGCATCCACCATCCATTTCCAACTGTATAGCACTGAGTGTACCATAACTTATGAAATAAAGATCTTCAAGATATCTGTTTTTGTTACAGTATTAATGTTAGTTTTAGTGCAATGTTTTAGCATTTTTCACATAGATGATTCATTGGATCCTATCTAACAAAATGAAATTCAATGGTGAAAAAAGTATGGTTCTTCATTTAGGCAAGAAAAAAATCAAATGCATGGGTATAGTAGAGATGGTGCCTGGTTCAATAATAGTAACTGTGAAAGATATCTTGGGTTCCTAGTGGACAATCACTTAAATATGAGCCAGCAGTGTAACTGAGCTACCAAAAAAGCCAACACAGTCCTAGACTGCATTAACAGAGGGAAAGAATGAAGATCATGTGAAGTGTTAGTACCGCTCTATAATGCCTTGACAAGAATGCCTTGATGCCTTGGGATACTGCATCCAGTTTTGGTCACCATGATGTAAAAAAGATATTGAGACACTAGAAGAGCAATGAAGATGATTAGAAGACTGGAGGTTAAAATGATTGCAGGAATTGGGTATGTTGTGTTTAATGAAAAGAACTAAGGGGTAACATGATAGCAGTGTTCCAATATCTAAGGGGATGTCATAAAGAAAAGGGGGGCAACCTATTCTCCAAAGCACCTGAAGTCAGGACAAGAAGCAATGGATGGAAACCAATCAAGAAAAGGTCCAACCTAGAACTAAGAGGAAATTGCCTGACATAACAATTAATCAGTGAAACGATTTGCCTCCAGAAGTTGTAGGTGCTTCAACACTGGAAATTTTACAAAGAAACTGGACAACCATTTGTATGAAATGGTATAGGGCAGGGGTCTTCAAGCTTGACAGCTTCAAGACTTATGGACTTCAACTCCCAGAATTCCTCCTCCAGTCATGTTAATTCAGGAATTCTGGGAGTTGAAGTCCACAAGTCTTAAACTTGGCAAGTTTGAATACCCTTGGTATCAGGATTTTTGCCTGAGCAGGGGGTTAGACTAGAAGACCTCCAAGGTCCCTTCCAACTTTGTTATTCTATAAACCACAATGAGAGGTCCATACAAGATGCCATTAGAGCAGTCTTACTTTTGTCTCCTCTTTCAGGGATCATTTTACCTTATGAGTGATATAAATGAAGAGTCATAAAGGTGTACTTAGATCTTCGGCTTTCCCTCATAGATTATCACTTCCCCATAGACCTAACAACTCTTTACATCTGGAATAAAATATTCTGCTCCTCAAGTAAGTGATATTCACTGTTGCAGTAATTAGTACAAGGCTTTTGCTAGAAATGGAATACTTCCCTTGATTTTATTACTATGTGTCCTAATGACTTATTTATTAGTTATTAGCATACCACATTAAACATTGCTAATGCTATTGTTCTTATTCTATCTTTTAGAACCATTATATGCCTGAATTGAAATGGATTTTTTAGATTATTAGATTTTATAGACTATTGAGTCCAATTTATAAAAATCCATTAAACCATCTGGAACAAGTTGGTATTTGGCATCCAACAGATAACTTTCTGAAAGAGACCAACAGCTGATGTTCTGACAGCCCTTATGTTGGCTCTCTCAGCATCCTGGGGTGTAATGTGCCTAGCCCTGAAAACCTGAATTTCTTTGAGATAATTCCTTCCAATAATTATATCAGTCCAAGGTTATATTCACCCCACTTTCTTTAGTGATGTTGTTGTTGTTTCTTCTTCTTCTTCTTCTTCTTCTTCTTCTTCTTCTTCTTCTTCTTCTTCTTCTTCTTCTTCTTCTTCTTCTTCTTCTTCTTCTTCTTCTTCTTCTTCTTCTTCTTCTTCTTCTTCTCCTTCTCCTTCTCCTCCTCCTCCTCCTCCTCCTCCTCCTCCTCCTCCTCCTCCTCCTCCTCCTCCTCCTCCAATAAGGGTTTCACAAAGTATTAAGTGACTCCATTTTCTCTCTGTTCCCTATTATTTGATTTCCACTTTTTCCTGCACTTCTGACCAACACTCCCCTTTTATCTAAGGAATACCTCCCAAATCCCCAAATTTAGTGTATTTTCAATTACTTGCTAGCTTTGTGCCATCTTGAGCTTAAATATTGTGTATTTTTTTTAATTATTCCAGGATTTCTTTTTAACTATCGACTCTGTTTCAGTTCCCTGTACATGTCATTTTGATTGTTTGTTTCTCAGCTTGATGTTCTACCCATTTAATTTTTTTTCCCTGTTTCCCTGTTCAGAAGGAATACTGATTCCTGTGCTTTCAGTACCATATTTTCTTTTATTTCTACCTTTGTCTTGTGTACCATTTAAGATTACAGGAATATTCTTCATCTCTCACTGTAGTTCATTCAAACTTGTTTCCTGAAAACTAAGGAATCTAGTCCAACTCACTACTTCCAGCTTTATTGTCGTGTAATAATCTTTAAAATGGCTGTTTTCCCTCTATGCTGCTGACATTATCAATTGATTCAGAGGTGGTATTCAGCAGGTTCTGACCAGTTCTGGAAATCTGGTAGCGGAAATTTTGAGTAGTTCGGAGAACTGGCAAATACCACCTCTGACTGGAGATTTTACAGTATCCTTCCCCTGCCACACCCACCAAGCCCACAGAACCAGTAGTAAAAAAAATTTAAATCCTACCAATCAACCAATTCTTCTTTCTTGTTTACATTAATGTAGATTCAGAGTAGCAAACCTTTTATTTCTTCTTCCATATTCTGAAATATGTGATTACAGGAAAAGAAATTTAATCTGAAACATCATATCAGTTCAGTAAGATTCAAACATTTTGCTTGAAGGAATGATTCAGACAGAAATAGAAGATACAGATTTTTCAATAGCTCTTTGCACGTGTTGTCCCTGTGTCCTAATATTTAGGGTTGGTTTTTTTTCCCATTGATGTGCTCCATTGTACTTAATTTTGCAACCAAGATTGATATAGTATCATCAACTATGCTGTGATGACATCACTACTATTTAAATATAATTTTTTTCTTAACATAAATCTGTAGGCAATTTAGTTTATAATCCTATACTTTGAATGAATTCCATTTTGGTCACTGGTCTGAAGTTCACTCTGTGCTTGCAAGGAACATTCATCTTATATTTCTAATGAGCATGCATCATTCAGTACAATCCAAACCTTTCTGTTTTGCAGGACAAAGTCTAGAACTGAAGGAGGTAATTGTCACAGCTGCATGAACATCTATGATAGGAATTGAAATCTGAAATGTGGCAGATGTAGGATTATGATGTAAGCCCCCCCACACACACACGTGTGCATGTGCATGTAAGTGTGTATAAAATGGATAACACTTGTACTGTGATGCTCTATGTATCTTTTGACAGATTTTAATTCTTCCTACAACCTCCAGTGGATAGATACGAACAAAACATACTCCTTTTTAAAGCATTATAATATTTATTTGCTTATTTATTTACTTAAAATCCTTCTAGTTTGCTTACTAATTGAATCTGAAGCTCTCTGTGACAATTCAAGGAATTAAAATACTAATAGTTTCTAAAACACTTTTTTCTTTTCCTTTTTTTTTAAAAAGGCAAAGAAACAATGCAAACCAAAACAATTGCCTTTTCATAAATAGTTGTTCTGTATAAATGTATTCTCAATTCTGCTTCCCTCTTCCTCACTCTTTTTGGTAGTTCTACTCTCAATTTTATTTTTAGCCCCATTTTGCTTTGAAAAAAAAACAAAGCAGACACCTGTTCAGGGAAGTGGGGGAAAACACTGTGAGAATCTGGAGCTGAACAGCAGAACAGCTGTGGTGATTGTGTCAGAAGAAGTAGGGCACCCAAGAAAAATTTTCCTCAGCCATCTTCCATTCCATTTTTCACAGCTGATTGACTCTTGGATCTAAATTCGAATTCAAGTTTTCTTTGGAGGAGGAAAATAAGATATTTCACATAACTCTGATGAGGTTTTATTGCAATACATTACATGTTGCAAGCCTATCTTAAGAAGAGACCAGGGGTGATATCCATTTTTGAAATTTATATTATTATTATTGTGTATGGTGAGAACATGATGGAAGAGAAGTAAACATAAACACCCAATCCATATAATTATATACAAAACTTGTTTGGAGATATCACAGTGGCCTCATAATTTGATGCCCAATACAGCTATCCAGATGCTCACCTCTGGTATTGCAGATCTTCTAGGGAACCAGGGAATCTACGTCATGAACAATGTTGCACAATACATTTAATAGTTTGAAATGTATAGAGGGAATGTAAATATTTGAAATTTATAGAAGGAATGTAAATATTGTCAAATGTATTGTAAATAAAATCCTCTGAAATTACCAGGCAAGGATAATGGTCTTCAGCACCCAAGGAGAAGATGCAGAAATATTTCTTTGGAGTATTTCATTTTAATTCATTTTGTTTTACTTAAATTTGGCATAGCCACCAACTCTGATGGACTCTAGGTGGTGTAAAAAAAATCCCCAGAGTCCATAAAAACATATAACTTTCCGTATAACTTTCCAAGAATTGCATGCAATCAATAATCAAAGTGAAGTTGGAATCAGTAATAATAGGCAGCTGAGCCCCTAACCTTGTGCTCCTTACCACATTCTTAAAAGTTCAGGTTTCTGTCATCCTTTAAAATCATACCAAGCAAACCTATGAAGAAAGTAAATGGCCATTCATATGCAGACTAACCCCATCTTCATATAACCCTGAAAAATATTTTGTAAAACATGAAGAACCATGGCCATTTTGGTCCACTGTTTAGAAAAAGATACCATAGCACTTCTTGCAAATAGTTTCAAAGGATGCTCACTTTGTTAAAGCAGTAGCACACATAGGCACCTCCTAGAGCAGTGATCACCAACCAGTGGGCTGAGGCCCACTGGTGGTCCACAAGAAAATTTTGATGGTCTTCAGAGAAACGTCACCCCCAAAGCACCCCCCAAAGCAATTAATCCAGGCTGCACGGGAATACAAGGCTTGCATCACTAGCATTGCAAACAACATGAGGTAGTGAGGGGAGGGGGGAAAGGGCTGAGGGGGGATCTTGCCTCATGTGCCTCACCTGGTCACCGGGCTGCTTCTTTCCATTTGTTTTTTCTTCTGCTTTTGGCTGCATGCAAGGAAAGCAACAAAAGTCTTTCTTTCTCTCTCCCAAACTCTGCCAGAAATGAGTCTTTGGGATCCTGCAAGGTATCCTGCTCCAAGAGGCTGTGCCGGCATGACAGGTCTCACAAAGACTCATTTCTGGTGGAATTTGGGGGAGAGAAAGAAAGACTTCTGCTGCTTCTGCTGCTTTCCTTGCATGAAGCCAAAAGTCTCTCTCTCTCTCTCTCTGAGAACAGAGCTGGAGATGGTATCCTGTAATCCAAAATAAAGAATGATAGATTGGTAGGAAAACGGGGTGGGGAATTTTCCTGCAGACTTTTGGGGGGATTTTCCCAGGTTCTCTGGTCCGTGGGATTTTAAATTATGAGTTTGGTGGTCCCTGAGGTCCAAACGGTTGGCAACCCCTGACTTAGACTCTTATGCAGCCTGAATATGTAGCTGTCATTTGACTGAAATTTCTAACTTGAGATGTTTGAACATATCAGTTCTTGCCTCAAATGCTGACAATCTATAATATTGACATATTGATAGTACATTACTGATTGGGAAAAGAGCCATTAGTCATCCCTATTCACAACAAAGGTGACATAGGAAAAATATAGTCTACTCTTGAAATCTTTTTGGCTGACAGTGAGATGCCCGCACAGGAATTTTAGCTGTCACTGTTTCTTCCTATGCATTTCTCAGTCCTGCAATACAGGAATGCATTCATGATTCACTTCATTTTATGCAGGAATAGTCATTCATTTCCATTAGTGCTCATTTTGATGCTAGACAAAAACCATTTTTGGCTACTTTTCATGCAGATATCATGACTTTCACTCATGTCATGACTTTCACAGACCCAGCAGTACTCTTTCCTCAAGGACTTCCCTGGCAATGGTATGGAATCGGTATGGTCCACCAAACAAATCCTCTCCAAATTCTTTTATAATTGCCATAAACATGTCAATCATTACCAAACAATGCACACCAAATGTGATCTGTGTTTACCGTCTCTTCATTCTATTCTTTCCCCATTCTTTTTTTTTAATGGATTCAAAATTTCATTGATTTTAATGTGACTCGCTTACCCTTAAATGAGCCAATATAGATTTGCATCATTAAATATATTTCTAGGGACAACTAGTTGCAGTAAATGAAAAATCTCAAGTCACTTCGTCAAATTCTTCCATAATTTGGGGGAAAACAAGACAACTCTGCTGATGTGCTCCTTCTCACTTTGTCAAGTTACATTTTCTTTCTTGGAAAAAACAGCTAAGTCACTGAGTTCAAGAAGATATCTTGAATGCTTGAATACAGAGCCTTGAAAACTTACAACTTACAGTTATTGTGGGTTTAAATTCTTTTTAAAAACTTATCTTATAATTAGCTCATGTTGCCTATTCTCAGATAACCAAATAACTCATTTCCTAGTTTCCCACAATGTCCCATATATCCTAAATATTCTTTGGCATCATCAGGAGTGGGTAGGGCGGGCACAAATCCATAATTTATTCAGCAGAACACGCAGAAAATCAAACAATCTGTTCAAAGATATTTCCTAATCAGCACGGTCCTGTCCACAACATTTCTCTACTTCATCTTTGCAGGGACATAATAATGTTCAACATGCTTAGAAACTGAAAGGACAATGCAACAGCTCTAATAAATATCATCCACAGGAGGATCAAAAAGAAGAAGGTAATGTTTATAGCAGCACATTCAAAACCTTGCCTCTTTTATCAATGTGTAGACATTGTACGAAGGCTTGTAGCTTTGATCATACTATTGCCATGCCATCTTGTCTTTTTTTATCTCCCCTGCAGAAGACAAAAGCTCTACCAAAGACACTTGGTGATGATAGATTAGAAGCATTAAAACACAAAAGAAAAGAATTCTCAAATTATTCATTGACATTCCATAGCTGGAAGTAGATTTTAACTTGAGCTCATTATCCTAGTTAAATATCTTAACCACAGTAACTTCCCTAAATAGCATATTCTTCCTCTAAAAGGCACCCCAAAAGTCATCCCTGACCTCAATTATGTTGCACATTTCACATAACTCTTAAAGATTTAAGACTTGTGGGTGGGTGTGCACCCCAAAAAGAAAAGAGCATGGGAAAAGTAAAGAATTGAATTAAAAATATTCCTAAAGATTACAGCTCTGTGTGCCAATGTATTTTCTCATTGTCTTGAAAATTCTGATCTGAATTTTGATGTATCTTCCAAGGAGGCATATAGTTCTTTTCAAAGAGTTGGTATAAATTATTTCAAAAGTACATTAGTATCTTTCTAAATGCTATCAATCTCTTGCTAAAACCTAGCATAACAATTACTGTGTCATCATAGTAATCTAGTCCAGTTTATTAAAATGGATTATCGTTACTAATTTTCTTTGTATTTAGTTCTGCTTTCAGACTCTATATTAATATCAATTAATTATAAATGTTTTAATGCATTGAAAATTAAAGAGATATGTGACATATATCACATGATACATATATTTTGCATATTTCAAGTTTTTCCTCTGATTTGGAGCTATGCAGTTCTAAAGTAGGTCTCAACTTATGATCACAATTAAGCCTAGAATCTTAAATTGCTGACCCAAACTATCATTAAACAAGATACCATGTCACCTCTTTGCTCAATTAGTGCATTTCTGCTCGGCCAGGTTGCAGTGGTTAAATGATTGCTTAGGTCATAAGTAATTATTAAGGCCATTAAGCTGCAGGACCCATTGCAAGTAGAGAGGCCTAGGCATTCTTCCCATCCCACCATGCCTGGAAGGCTTTGACTAGTTACAGGACCTAGTACAAGGGTGGGATTCTACCGGTTCTGTCCAGTTCTATTTCTAAAACCTCATGGGTCTATTGAATTACTGCTGTAAGAAAATAATTAAAACTCATCGATCTTTTAATTATAAACATGAACACCATGACACCATCTAATTCCAAATGCATTCTTGAAAATTTCAGCTTAGGTATACTGGGAACTCTGAAGAACTTTCAAGAAGACAATAACTTCCAAAGTGTTGCCAAGAAAACTCCAGACATGTGTCCACATAGTCATTAGGAGACCAATTTGACAATTCAACTGTGTTTTTATGTTTGACTAAGATCAAACACAGACTGTAAGCGGCTACGAATTTAACCTAAACATTACTTATGGCTAAACACAGATTTTATTGGAGGTGTACTGAGAAAAGAATTCCCCCAAAAAAACCCTAAAAGACATAGGTTTTCCAGATGTCTAGTGAAGTTCAGGTTCTTTTTACTTTCAAAGTGATGATGTATCAAAATACTGAAATGCTATTTATAAACTCTGTACTTTAAATATTTATAATTTTTGATACTGGGCTGAACCCCATATTATTTTATGGGTCCATTATCAAGCTTGTATAATTAACTCATGTATGTAAATCAAAAGATCTAAAACCAGTATTTCTGGTAGGAAGTGAAGGAGGGAGGGAGGGAGGGAGGGAGGGAGGAAGGAAGGAAGGAAGGAAGGAAGGAAGGAAGATCAATTTTGTTCCATATAATTGGAAGTATCTACTAAGTATCTGCAAAAGAAGTATCTTTTGCAGGCAAGCAAAGGTAATATAAAGAATTACTGCTACTGTGCCATTGACAAGTTATACACTCCATTTTCCTTAAATATATGAGTGGATAAAAATACACAGCTAATTAGTGATACAAATCCCTATCATCTGTTATTTCAAATTCAATCTGGTACATTTGCTTTGCTAAAAACACTGCAGAGGCCTCTTGCTCAGCATTAAATTATTTAAAATCACACACTATTTAGACCAGCTTCTTAGCAAGACTTAGACTGCTATAGTTAGGCACTGTGGAAGCTGGGTCTCTGTAAATTCTCTTCTTCTTCCATTCTATCTGTGACCAGATGTATCAAGATACCATTCTACAAATGAAAGACAAAATGCAGTTTTGTCTAATTCCAGGTTAGCATATGTTTGCTAATCCAATTTTATATTGTTGACTTGAGGTAGAAATAACTACTTTCCAGAGTTAGTTAACATAAGAGATGGTTCTTATCACTTGCTTCTTTCTATAAAATTGCCCACGGTTCAACTAATGCAACCTGTAATAGGACATGCAATTTAGCACCAATCCAGTGCTCTTACTCTGTTCTTTTTGTAAACTAAATCCAGGGCCAGTCTACAGAATTTGAAAGCAATCAGCTCATCTGCAGTGTACAATTTCTTCAACAAGCCCTGTAGAACATCTGTTCTTATAAGGGGCATGAAATGGATCTGAGATGGGAATTGGACACTGATGGAAAAACAACTGGCTTTGTAAAGCATTGGTTTTCCTTAAGTCATTCTGGAGTCAGTAGGGTCTCTTGTGGCCCTATTCAAGCATTACAGTCCTGAAAGGCTAGCTCTTATAGAATAAGAGCTTCACAGTAAATAGAGCCAGGTGGTGGCTCAGTGGTTAAGACACTAGGCTGGAAAGCCGGTAGCTCCAGGTTCAAAACCTGAGTGCCATGCAACCTAGCTCCTGCTTACCTAGCAGTTTGAAAGCATACAAATGCAAGTAGATAAAATAGGTACCACTTCAGTGGGAAGGTAAAAGCATTCCATGGAGTCATGCTAGCTACATGATAGTGGAAATGTACTTTACAAATGGCTGGTTCAATTGCCTTGAAATGGAAATAAGAACTGCCCGCTATGTCAGCAATGATTAGTGGGCCCCATTACCTTTTAACATGTTATGGGTCACATTTATGAACTGTTTTATTCTAAATATGAGGATTTATGTTATTCCAAGCTTCTTGGTATTCAGGGAAGAAACATATCCTTCCTAGGATTGCTTATTGTGTGCAATAGACCTTATAAATCCTTGCATTGGACTTTGTTTTTGTTTCATTAGTCTAGGTTGGATCAACCAGTGGTGGGATTCAGTTTTTTTTACTACCGGTTCTGTGGGCATGGCAGGGGAAAGATTCTGTAAAATCTCCAGTCAGAGGTGATATTTGCCGGTATTTGCCGATATTTCTCCGAACTACTGAAAATTTCTGCTACCGGTTCTCCAGAACTGGTCAGAACCTGCTGAATACCACCTCTGGGATCAACCCATGAATGTACACATTTTGAGATAACCTCTGTCTATTCCTAGAGTTGTAAACTTGGCAAAGAATTACAAAGTAGGAAGTGCTGTACGCAGTTATGAATCTGAGGATTTAGACTGAAGAGTTAAAACCAACCAATTTCAAATATATTTCAATGTTTACTTAGCTACACTCTATACAGACAAAAAAATGTTGACCTTACTAGTAAAAGTTAAATAAAAAAATTAATTAGGTAGGGCCAAATTTTTGAGAACTGCCATCACAGAAAGGCCAAGAGATTCAGAAGAGACAAGAGTCTGTTGAGAATTCCTCTAGACTGGCGGGAGACAGGAAAACGTGGGCTTAATAATGTAAGCAGGATTTGTTTAAGTTTATAAATCTACTCAGATAATAGAGGGCATGTGATTGGAACATGCTGCAGGCATTATATCAGTGCTAAATATTATGATAATGATGGAGAATATGCAGAAAGGTCTCTGATATCTGAGGTCTAGATAATCAGATCACTGCAAATTAATTTTTGTGTTAATACCAAGTGAATAATATCAGACATATGGCTTGGAGATGGCACATTTTCAGAACAATTATACATCAACATGAAAAAGAAAGAAAAAAACTGTGCTGAAGATTCCTCAACAGTAACAACCATGTTAGCTGTAATATATATAAAAAGAAAAGACTGGTAATTGGTTTGACTAAATCCACATCCTTCTTTCTCTGTAATACTATAGAATAATTGTCAGTTAGGTTATGCCTTTAACTCTAAACCAAGGCAACTTAAAACAAGATGCTACTGCCATCTTCTGTTCTGACTCATTCATGCTAAAAAGGGAAATGAAATTTCTGTTAAAGATGCAGTAAAGGAATTGTGACATAGTGACTAATGTAGAACCCAGATATAAAAGGCACCTGTGATATTTTTAGAAAATAACTCTAAACAAGAGTCATTCTATTCATCTGAATTTCTCCTTAGATGTTGTCTTGAACTGGAACTAATACATTCACCATCCTCCATCATTTTGTTCCTATTTATTTTCAAAAGCTCTTTGCATCTTTTGAAGTCCACTCTCAATTTTCAGTTTTCAATTTTTTCCCATTCATCTGAATTTTCCTGTTCTGTTTCCAATCCCAAACAAATCATATTTTAATGCTATGACAGGCATTTTTTCATGGTATTTCCTCAAAGTGTCGTAATCCAATTATGTAGGAGTAAAACACCATATACAAACAAGCTTGACTCAATAGAAGATACTAGAAGCCTGCATTTACTTATTTATTTGGCAACTTTTTTATGAGGGCACATATGAACCTTGATAAAATAGTCAGAAGGCATCTAGAAGGCATGAGACAACTACAGTAATTGAAAGCCATGGCATACATCAGCAAAACTGTGCCTTCTGATAGAAATACTAATTATAATACAATTTTTTTAGAAAATCTCCCAGTTGTTTGGGATTTTGGAAAAGTGAATGCCTGGCAGATTCTTTGATCCCTGATTTTGACATGTATACATTATATTGGAGGCAGAACTAGCTTTATCTACTGAAATCTTATTTATTCTCTCCCTGATAACAATGCAATGTCATTGTTATGTAATATTATGTGGTATAATTTTGTATTATATTCATGGAGTAAATTTCTCAAACACTGGGTTGGACTAGGGGATCTCCAAGGTTCTATGTTCTAGAACAACTGTGAGGGCTTGCATGTTCTCAAGAACAGACCTTTGTTAATTTTCATTTGTATTCTACTATGTTGCTTGCTCTGCAAATCCACACCCAAACCGGGTTTGTTGCTTTCTCCTGATGATAGTTCTCTGTTTGGGTTTTTATTATAGGAAAGCCTTCCCTGGATCTAGTCGTGCTTTAGAGAGCACAATCTTTCAAAATTCCTTGGTCAGTGTGACTAATGCTCAAAATTCTGGAATTAGAAATCAACTTAATTGGACACTAGTAAAGTTGTGAAAGGCTCTCCTAGAGGCACGATATGTCTCTTTTTTATTTTCTTTCTGTGGATGTTTGTTTATTCTTTTATCTATTACATAAGATAAAAGGCTTCTGCTTCAGGAGCTCAAAGTGGCATTCTAATAATCTTGTGAAGTTGCTGGACTTCACAAGAGAGAGAATAACTAGACCAGAAATCTCCAAACTTGGCAACCTTAACATTTGTGCACTTCAACTCCCAGAATTATCCAGCCAACATAAGAATTCTGGGAGTTGAAGTCCACAAGTCTTAAAGTTGCCAAGTTTGTGGACCCCTGATTTAGACTGAAGTCTCCCAAGAGCCTCTATTACCATGGGTGTATTTAAACTTGAGTTGTTCTTAGTTCAACAGCAACAACTAAACTAAACTGCCTCTAATATCACAGTGTACAGATCCTTGTGAATAGCCTTTTGCAAAGTACAAAACTGCATACAATTGCATGTATTCTCTTTGGGAATGGAGTTAATGGGGAAAGCTTACAACAGAACATTTTGAAAAAACAGAATTGGCTCACTGTGATCAAATCCAAGGCTTATACTTTTCACAATACAGAGCAAACTTGAGTGTGAGCCAACAGAACACAATAACAGACCAAGGCAGTTAAGCACCTTCGAACCCTATAATGAAACTATAGCAGGACCTATCCCAAGGATAAATAGTGAACATGTGGAGTAGATGTCACCACAAAGAAGGAGTTCTGCTTCCAACACATTTCTATTTAGTTATCTCAGATGTTATAAGAAGATATTGAGGTGCTGTATTGTTCAATTTATACTGCATACTCTAAATTAGCCTTTTACATTCAGATGCAAGGAGAAATCATTTCCTAAAACCAGAGGTTTTTTTAAAAAAATAACAGAATAGATGGATATGCCTTATCATTTCCCTCTCAACATTTTTTAAGATGGTCTAAGGTAAAGGTAAAGGTTCCCCTTGCACATACACACTAGTTGTTTCCGGCTCTAAGGGGCAATGCTCATCTCCATTACAAAGCCGAAGAGCCAGCATTGGCCAAAGATGTTTCCATCGTCATGTGGCCAGCATGACTGAATTCTGAAGGTGCACAGAAGGCTGTTACCTTCCCACCAAAGTGGTCCCTATTTTTCTACTTGCACTTTTACATGTTTTTGAACTGCTAGGTTGGCAAAAGCTGGGACAAGTAATAGGAGTTCACTCTGTTATGTGGCGCTAGGGACTTGAACTACTGAAGTATTGACCTTTCTGATCAACAAGCTCAGCATCTTAGCCACTGAGCCACTGCATCCTGCCAAGGCCTACCACAGACCAAAATATCTCTGTTATGATGGCTGCACTCTTTCTCTGTGGGCAGTTCCTTTCAGGGTTTTGCGGGGCCTGCATTCAAATTGCTAGAAACTCCAATGGGTCTCAGTTTTTGGTACTATCCCCACATTACTTATATTTATATGAAAAAAAAAAGAAATGTAGGGAAAGTCAGTCAATGTGCTCCTGACAACCTGAGCTGCCTTGAGGCTGTGAGGATTAGATTGAGGTGTGTAACAGGGAGGGGGAGGCAGAGCAATGGATATGACCCAAAAATCATATTTAGTCTTTGGGAGGATCAAATTAGCAATTCAAAACAAAATCAACCAGAAAGTTATAAATGTTTAAAAATTAAATATTGGCGGGAGGAGGTTATTATTCTGGAAAATGCAAAATATAGTTGGGGATCAGTAAGAGATTGAAACGTTCCTAACTACAGTTTCATTTATGCATTGACAAATATGGCAAATAGAATTAGGAAAAGGCCCACCTTGGCAAGCTATTTCTCAGGACAATTCCCACCTCTATATATGTTACGATTATAATGATTAATGTGCCATGATTGCCAATCATATCATTTACATAGTATGTTATTAGATTGCTGGAGAAGTGTTACCATCTTTATAATCTTCAGTTAGATGGGTAAAAAGAAAGATTTCTGCATAAATGCCTTAATATAAAATTTAAAAGATGTATTATTATTTGTTCATTGGTTATTTATAAATTTCTGATTTCGTATTTTCATTCTCACTATAGACCATAGATATGCAGTTTGGGGTAGTGGTTAAAGCATCAACCTACAAATTAGAAGACCAGGAATTCTAGTCCCATTTTAGGCTATATATATATGACTGGGTCATGATAAATCAGAACAGAAGCTACCTGCAACAGTAACCAAGCAAAACCCTAGATAAATGTACTGTATTAATTTTAACCTAACCTTTGATCGTTTTGCTGAAAATTTGAAAGTTGATGCAACTGTATTAACCTATCTTATATTTCTCCAATTTAGTCACTTCCACTTCTTTTCAGTTACAATTCCCAAATCTGAGGCAGATTTCTTAAAGAAATTTATTTATTTTATTTATTTATTTGTTTATTTATTTGTTTATTTATTTATTTAATTTATTTTGTCAAGCATGTATGAGAAAACAAGTATAAGTATGAACATAACATATAAACATATAAGTATAAATAGGTATAAGTATATACATAATAAATGAGTAAGAATAAATGGGAACAGTAGGACAGGGACGGTAGGCACGTTGGTGCGCTTATGCATGCTTCCTTACAAATTACAAATTCTGGTGGTGGTGGTGGTGGTGGTGGTTACAATTTCTCTTTTTATGGGTCAAATGCTACCAAGACCATAAGTTCCTAGTCAACAGGTATTCCTAGAGTGACAGTTTGTTTAAAAAGTTACAATGGCATTGAAAAAAATGACTTTGTCCATTTTTCACATTTACAACCATTTCAGCATTCCCAAACATGATCAAAATTCAGAAGTTTGGCAACTGATTCTTATTTACGATGGTTGCAGTGTCCAGGGTCATGTGATCCGTTTTTGCTACTTTCTGACAGCCAAAGTCAATGGGGAGGCCAGATTCACTTAACAACCGTGTTATTAACTTAACAGTGATTCACTTAAAGAAAGAAAGGTCATAAAATGGAGCAAAACTCACTTAACCACTGTCTTACTTAGCAACAGAAATTTTAGGCCAAAATGGTCAAAATTTCAGGATTACCTATACTCATCAGTTTATCAGTTTTCATTTTACTGGCCCCTAAGAATACTGCATCTGATTGTGCTGCTAAGTTACTTCCACTTAGCAATATTGGCTTCTGTGTTGTTATCCATTTCATTTCCAAAACATCAAGAGGAAAAGCTTGCACAGAAGGGCTGACATTTCCCATTCTCCAAATCTTCCTTCTGCAAAAGCTGCCTTAGTGCCAAGATACATAGGAAATCTGTAGATCTGCTGTGGCTCGGTCCTGATTTGTTTATTTACCTTGGCATCAAAAGGGTGTCTCCATTGAAACAGTTGGCAAGCGCTGCCTGAAGCAAAGTTTGCAGATGCTGATCACTCTTCTGGTTGGCTTTGCTTCTGAATTATTCAATGCTTTTTTTGCTTTGGGGACATCAAATGCTTTAGAATTCTTACTTTATTTATCTTGATAATAATTCAATGTGGTAAATGTAGCATTAGTTTCCAAGCAATGGATAGAAACTAATAAAGGAGAGAAGCAACCTAGTACTAAGGAGAAATTTCCTGACAGTTAGAGCAATTAATCAGTGGAAAAACTCCAGAAATTGTGAATGCTCCAACACTGGAAGTTTTAAAGAAGAGATTGCACAACCATTTGTATGAAATGGCATAGGGCCATGATGGTGAACCTATGGCATGAGTGCAACACTTGGCACACGAAGCCATTTGTGCCGGCATGTGAGCTGTAGGCAAATTTACCTCACTGCGCATGCACGCGCCTCCCAGCTAATTTTCAGCTACTTGAGGCCTTTTTCGGCCTCCCGGAGGCTTGAAGACAGCTTCTGCAGCCTTTGCAGGCCAAAAATTAGGCCCGTTTCATCACTTCCTGTAATATCGGAAGTGATGAAACAGGCCTATTTTTCGGCCTGCAGAAGCTGTTCTCAAGCCTCTGGGAGGCCAAAAATCAGCTGGGAGGCACGGTGTAGGTAAGGGGGCGGCATGGGGGGGGGGATTGCGATCACATGCACAGGGGGCATGGAGGGAGCACACATTGCCTTCTGAGTGCTGGCACGTGAACACGCATGCATAAACAAGTGAGCGCACAGTTTTTGACACAGGAGCCCCAAAAGGTTAGCCATCTCTGGCATAGGGTTTCCTGCCTGAGCAGGGAGTTGGATGAGAATACTTCTAAGGTCCCTTCCAACTTTGTTCTTCTGTTCTGTTCTGTTCTGTTCTGTTTTACTCTACTATACTCTATTCAAATTTTGGTGCAATCAGACATATATACAGTACATGAACCTAAGATGAATCATGCAAGATTAAACATTAGGAAGTCCATTTAGTGAAGTCCATTTCTTTCCAATAACAAGCATTAGCATCAACCACAATACAGGCAGTGATTGACTTACAACTTCAATTGAGCTTAAAATTTCTATTGCTTAAGCAAAGCAGTAGTTAAGTGAGTTTTGCCCTATTTATGACATTTTTTGCATAGTTATTAAGTGAATCTCTGCAATTATTAAATGAATCATGCCATTGGATTCCCCAATTCATTTTGCTTGCTGAAAGCTGACCGGGAAGGTTACAAATGATGATCGTATGATCTCAGGACAGTGCAACCATCATTAAATACATGCCAGTTGCCATGGTCCTGAATTTTGATTACGTGACCATGGTCATGCTAAATCAGTAGTCATTAGTGTGAAACATGGTCGTAAGTCTCTTTTTTCAGTGCCATTGTAACTTTGATTGGTCATTAAATGAATGGTTGCAAGTCAAAGATTAGTTGTCTACCTGTATATATATGAAAATGGAATAAATTATTAATGGATTGGTAAACAATAGTTTATTAAACCATAGCTATATAAATAAACCACAATTAGGCATAAGTTAGGCTCTTGAAAACTTTAAGGAGAAATACCCACTATCTTTATCTTTCAGTAATGTCCTTTGTTTCTTTACTTTCCATTTTCTATATTCTCCTACTCTTGCTGAGCAATCTCTGTTTCTTCCATTTTCTCTTCTCTCTGAGAGGGAGGGAGGGAGAATAGTTACAGACATATATAAAGTCTGTTCTTATCACATGCTCAAACCATGCAGCTTATAACTGATAGTAGCTGAGTTTAATAAGTCTATGAACTCAGCCATAGTTCTCATATGAAACAGAGTGATTGATTTGGACCATTGCTTTATAAACCAGGATGAACAGAGTCAGGCATTTGGCTCTTCCTGACAAAATCTCTAATCATTATGAATCATTAGAAAATACACTCCTTTTCCTCTGAAGCAAACAAATATTTCTATTCCATTCTTATCAGTTCTGCATTGTCCCTTCTATTAGCAAAGCACATGAGGAGGAACACTGCCTGCCAAATCCTTCATCAACTTCTCCACTTATTTTTGCACTTAATATTTCTCCATCTGCATTGCTCTTTTTTTTCCTGTTTGCTTTCTAGACAGTGTTCTTTCTGCCTTCAAGTGTGGGTGTTTGTATGTTGAATCCAAATGAAATTAGTACTCTGTTAATTGTTTGTGTGCCATCACATAAATAAGGTGTCAAGACTTAGCAACCTCATAGACCTTCCTCAGGATGGTCTGTCTCCTTTTGGTTCTTCCAATCAATTGGTATACATTTTTATTAATACGGCACCATGCGTACTATCTTTATAAGATCTATCCCTACATATCAACGCATTTTTGATAGAATTTTCTTTTCATCACTAAGTTCTTTTTAGGGCCTTCAGATTGATGGTAATATTCCTTTTCATAATCTTTATAGCAGTATACAGTTTCAATTTTGCAGATTTGAAAAGATTTACCATCCAAGGATATTCAAACTAATATATATTCAAGTACATACTGCAGCTGCTAGGTACAAGTGAAGTCTTTCAACTTAGTTGAACTGACATGGTCTGGCAAAAAAGGGAGCAGTATATGGGAATGCCAATGCACTATAGCCAATATGAATAGCTTAGTGACAAAGACTCAAGAAAGCAAGAATAGCATATACCTAGCAGACCAGACAAGAAAAAGAAGGCAACATGTAGACAATCTCAAACAATATTTCTCAGCAGAAGTGAGATTGCTGAAAACTTCTGTACAATGCTGGAATACTGAACATTCAGGTAATTTAAGAACTATTCCCAAAAGCTAACAATAGTGATCCTCACTTCCAATTTGCCCTACAAAGGGTTTCTACAAAGAGGCTTCTACAAAGAAGAGGATGTCAAATTATTTTGCACCAAAAGGGAATATAAGAAGAAATGATTGGAAACTAACTAAGAAGAGAAGCAAGCTAGAACCAAGGAAAAATTCCTAACGGTGAGAGCAATCAACTAATAGAAACTCTTGCCTTCAGAAGTTGTGGGTGTTCTATCACTTTCAAAGAGAAACTGAATGACCATTTGTCTGAAATGGTATAGGTTCTCCTACTCGAGCAGGAGGTTGGACTAGAAGGCTTCCAAGGTCCCTTCCAACTCTATTATTCTAAGCCCTAATGTGAATGTGAGCTACTAACCATTTCTCAAGGGGAAGAAAACAGAACATCATATTCTACCTGCCTTCAGCTTCCCAAGGAAACAGTCTCCAGTCATAATTTTGGCAATTACATTTTAGAGGTCACAATTATCTATTTCCTTCCCTTGAGAAATGGTCAGTAGCATTCAGGTATGAAACTGTCTATTGTTGTTATTATATTATTTGAAATTTGCATGGGCACATGCGGTTATTGTATTTCTCTTAATCAAACTCTATCTGAATAGTATCTGAGAGGTTTCTGTCTTTATACCATAATTTCTTCATTGACATGAAATCCATTTGGCTTCCTTTGAGTCATGGGGAAGGGAGGGGGGTATATGTCTGTATTTCCACATCAAGGAAAAGGAGCATCCAGGAAAGCTGCAGAGTGATAGAGTTACATGTATTGGGAAATAAAACCAGACTACTTCAGCTATTTCATGGCAATAAAGTCAAAAACACAGCCAAAAGAGATGTTAAATACATTCTAAAACTAAAAGAAGAAAGAAAGAAGAAAGCAACAGTGGAAGCCCAGGAAACTGGTGGACAGGTTTTGGCTCAATTGTAAATCAATTTATGTAGAAGAGAAGGAACATGAGGATATAAAAAGAGGAAAGTAATATAGCCAGAGGAAAAAGCAAGACACATCTATTCTGCTTGGACAAACACGGAAAAAGCTGTCAAAACAAGGCATTACATTGTTGTCATTGATATTGATGGTACAAAGCTGTCAAAGACCCTTCAGTGCACAGACATGCATTCATCCCATTATTTTAAAGTTTACAAACATTTAATGGCTTTAAAAGACAAGAGTTTTCATTGTTTACTAGGAAGAGCCATCATAAATCTGTCCTGGACTGACTAACTTGATCTGATCAGATGACAAACGGATTGGAATTACCAAACTGTTCTGTCTGGTTAATAAATAACAGGCATATCTTTAAAGCAATGCATATTTTGGTTTGGTTACTCAAAGAAAATGCAATGGATATTAAAATGATTTAGTCTAAGAATGCTTTTCAGATTTTCATTGATTGTGGGTAGGGATCAGTGGTGGGATTAATTTTTTTTACTACTGGTTCTGTGAGCATGGTTTGGTGGGTATGGCAGGGGAAGGATACTGTAAAATCCCTAGTCAGAGATCGTATTTGCCAGTTCTCTGAACTACTCAAAATTTCCTCTACTGGTTCTCCAGAACTGGTCAGAACCTGCTGAATACCACCTCTGGTAAGGATATATTTGATCTTAGGTTTTATTTCAGTTTTAAAAAAGGAGAGAAAAGCCTGTTATTTGTAGAATGACTTTAATCCTACAAATAATATAAATGATCTAGGAAGACTGAATGAAATGGCATATGGCATATGTGAACTGGGTTATCAAATGCTTTGGCATTATTATATTATGTGCAATGCAGAGGGAGGAGAAGGCATAGAAGTTGTCACCTCAAAAATCCTGATTCTTCAATCATAAACAGAATTTTGGCACAGCCCTGAACCTTCTTTATTGCAGCATTGCCACCAGATCAATACCTATCTATTTGGAGTCTCCTTTTCATGATAGGAAACCAAGAAAATAAACCAAATTGTTATAAAGCCAACCGAGGAAGAATGAAATTATTTTCTAGATATTACAGCTCTAGTTGTGCAGGACACTCCAGAACTGATGGAAAGTGTTCACTAGTCATGAAACAAGCTAATAGCGGCTTGTGAAAATTGACAAAAAGCACAAACATAGAATGTTTTGTTTCTTTTCTTAGTCTCTAGGCAGAAAGAATTAGAATGTATCCACCCAGTGATTTCATCAGTTTCGAAATGGCAAAAGTCATCTATATGACTGTTTAACTGCAACTAAATATCCTAAGACTGTCCTTCCTATTTCAGCAGCCTTTCCTTCCTCATGGGTTGAAGTATGTGCCTGTCCAAACTGAATGGAATGATGGGACCTGAAGTTGAACATATCTGACAAGCATCTAGGTGGAAAAACTACCTTTGTTTGTCTGGTTTATTCTCTATTGTCAGGAGCCTCCTAGAAAAAGAAGCACAGGTTGTGTCTCTTTTGCTGTACAACAAAAACTGTACCTGTTTCCTTTCCAGTGGGCATTCTGGCTAATGCTGGTCACTGCAGCTTTTCTTTTAACAAACTTTTGGTGCCATTGAAGTCGATGTTATGACCTGTGGCTTTCATGTGTTGGACTAGTGAGGAAGTATGTTCCAACACATGAAAGCCACAGGTCATAGCATCGATTTCAATGGCACCAAAACCCTACCTACTATAGAAAACTGCCCAGCTACAGAATTATCAGAGAAGCCATAGAGATTGAAAAAAGACCTGAAAGTATGAATAGAAGAGATGATTCCATCAGACTGTCAATTATTTGGAAGCCTGCATGCAAAAACAAAAAAATCTCCACACAACAAGCCAGGCAAACACCTGGGCACAAATAGATCCCCCCTGATACCTCCAGCTCAAACACACCCCAGCCAGGCACCCAGATGAAACCTAGCTTCCTAATAGATGATAGCCGTCCATTTACTCAGAGCCAAGCTGCACTAAAAGCCTCCAATACAGGAACACAATGTTGCCAGCCAATCAAGACCAAAAAAGCCACAAAAAAGACAGAAGATATTAGAAACACCAATCAAGCAGAACACAGCAAATTCCAAGACCAATAAACACAGACCAAGACTCCCAACCAATCAGGATGAAGAAAAAACCATTCTGGCACAGCAGTAGGCTAACCCCAAATTTAAAACTGAAACAACTGTATAAGTCTGACTCACAGATGAATACAATACAGAAGCCTGATGATGGCAGATGAGATTCTGCTGAAACGTTGCTACAACTTTAAAAGCACAACTATAATGATATGGGAAAATACCCGAACAAAGCTGAATACCATACATGTAAGTACCCATGAAAACTTAAGAATATATATATATATATATATATATATATATATATATATATATATATATATATATGTGTGTGTGTGTGTGTGTGTGTGTGTGTGTGTGTGTGTGTGTGTGTGTGTGTATCTTTGGTTGTTTGGGTTTTCTCCGCGTAAGATTTGAAGTATCTAGGCAGCGTTTCGATGAAGTCTCATTCATCATCTTCAGGCTTCTGTCTTCAGCTCTGTGCTTCTCTCGGAGTGAGAGCTAAAGACAGAAGCCTGAAGATGATGAATGAGACTTCATCGAAACGTTGCCTAGATACTCAATCTTACGCGGGAGAAAACCCAAACAACCAAAGATCCACATGCGAATACCATGAGAACCTCAGAAAACATATATATATATATATATATATATATATATATATATATATATACACACACACACACACACACACACACACACACATACATATACATACACATACACATACACATACATATATACATATATACAGAGAGAGAGAGAGAGAGAGAGAGAGAGAGCAACTTTTACCCCAAAAAAGGCAAAGCAGATTGAGTTGCTTGCAGAATCATAAATTCACTCACAGATCTACCTTTCTGCAATCTGCTTCCTGAGTTTGCACTGAAAAATAGAAGCTTCAGTCCTAAGGAGGTTTTGGCTCTGCTCTCAGGCCACTTCTCCCCCACCTCCAACCCCTTGAATACCACCCCTGACTGGGTCTCAGGAAAGCTTCCTGGGTGAAGACAAAGCAGTACAACAGCGATTTAGATTAGATAGAAAGCAGAAATCTGACAGGAGTGGGGAGGGCCCAGTCAGTGGTGCAATTTGCTGGTTCTCCAAACTGCACAAAATTGTAACAACCGGTTCTATAGAACTGGTCCGAATTGGTAGAATCCCACCCCTGATAAGATATCTGTAACTAGTATTTTTAATACACAACCCAAATGAGCATGTATGTTTATGGACCATATACTGCATATATAAACCATGTAGGAGTTTTTTACTGAAAGACAAGTAAAAAGGGGGGCGGGACCTGACCGTAGTACCTTATATAGGTTGTGATTATCAATTCTTTTGTCTCTTCAATCCATCATGATTACTTTTTCCACAGACAGTGATTCCCAGAATAAAAATATGTTTCATATTAACTACAGTGATTTTATGACCTGGTTTGGCATGTCTTAATTTGCAGCCTTTCCCTGGAGGTATAGTAGAACTTTCATAGTATATCCAAGTAAAATATTTTGTACTGTAGTGACTTCACATGTTCACCCAAAGCAATTTAAACTGGAAAGTCTAAAAGTCAATGGAAAAGCTAAAATATAGAAAAGGCATAAAACAACAAGTCGGGTGACATCAAGAACTGTGGTAATGTAGCCTAATGGCAAAAGAATTAGAGAGTTAGAGATAGAAGAAAGATTGGGAGAAAAAAAAATGGATTTCTGATAACTCTAAATGATTCAGGAGAGGGGAAATGTACATATTATTACATCCGGCACAAACTAGGCTTCCTAAAGTCTCTACCAATATATGGCATAGACATGAGTGGGTGATTTCTTTAAAGTTTTCTAGGGGAAAGTGATAATGCTAACATCCCTCTGTCATGATCCCTTCCCATAGGATTAAAGTACAACACAGGAAACCTAGAAATGTTGGAAATTAATTGGAAATACGAGCAGCTAGAGAGGCTGCAGATAGCCAGAGAGATGGCTGTGCAATGAAAGGTCAGACATTCACAAACCCTGTCCTTCATAAGAATTGGTCTAAAATTCTGCTGCAAATGGGTATAAATACCCCACACATGCACCCTGTTAGAAGTTCCAGCATGAATCTGGAAGCTCGGAAGAAAAAAAGCTTCTGATCCCAGGGATAGACCCAGATTGGGTCCTGCAAAATTCTCCTGTCCTTTCAAAGAATTCCTCAAACAAATTCTCATTCATCGAACCAAATAAAAATTAGTACTGACAGGAAAAATACAAGAGAATCCTCTGACTATCACTAGGGCAAAGCATGGTAGCCTACAATGAAAAGGAGTAACTTCTAACAAATTCACATAGTGTTTAACATTAGTAGACAATTTTTATCCGTCTCCCTATCCCATGATAAACATTTGAGCAAAAACATATCAGAGAGATACGATGTTACCTGGTTTGGGTAACGAAATGTCTGCAAGAAAACAACCAAGCTCAGAAGGCACCAAAGGACCCATCATTTGAAACCTGAGCTATAAATATTCTCCTCTATTAGTATTATATTTAAGTCTCATTACCAGATCTGTTGAAGATAGTTTAACACACCAATTCAAAATTTTCCAATCGGATCATGCCACCAAATATGTTTGGGCTATAACTACTAGAAATACCAGCCATTATTGCGGTGGTTACATTTCCAACACAGTTTGATAGAACAGTCAAGAAAAGCTCTAGTAATTTAATTCCCATTGGTTTTTTTTCTCTAAATATGATTAAACACTGGAGGAAGACTTGTATGTAATATTTATCTTCAGTTTGACATTAAATTTATTAGTGTTGATTTGAGCATTATGTTCAGTCAGATTATGAATTTCTGGTTTTTCTTCTAATGGCAGCATTTCCTGGAAGAAAAACAATTAATGTTAGTTTAAAAATTCTAAAAATTTGTTTGTTTTCTACATGATTCTAAAACATCATATGGAAGCACTTTGGTTTCTTATATATTTATAAAATTCATTTTATAATACAGAATTAAAATAATATTCTATAATTCACTTATAAATGTTCATATTTTGTTTGAGTTCAGTTCAATACTAAGAAAGATTAATTAGACATAAAAGTGAATTTTCAGAAAAAGGGATTGTTAAGTATATTGAAGCCTCTACATAAGAGCAGATGTTATATGTTACTAGTTGGACTGACACTGTGAGAATTCGGTTCAGTGAAACTTTCTGACTAGATAGTTGGGTGACAATAAATTTGGGGTCAGGGAAAGTCTTATGTTCCATCTTAAAGTAAAATTGAGATACTAAGATTTTATATTCTGGGCAAATCAAATAATAATCATCTTGTAGAATGGAGCAAGACAAGGAAATTTTCCAACCAAGCCATACAAAATTACTAGAATGCATAGTGTGAACAGACAGATCAGGGCAATTGTTCTGTCCAAAGCTTCAGATACCATAATTATGCACACACTTATTTTAAAAGCAAGTCTTGTTTTATTGCAACACTGGGAATTATTTTCATTCCCAGCCAGTAATGAATCGCAAACAGTCCCTCAAGATAAGCACCCACCTTTCTTTCCTATGAAGGCTTCCAATAACAGAAGTGTCAAATGAACTAGAAAAAAAAAAAAACTAACCAAAATACAAAGAGCTTCAAGAATGAATTTGAACCAAACGAATGACTTTGCTTCCTGCAAAGGTTATGTCATCTTTGCCTGCCCTTTATACCTTATGGGAGGGACAATCACCTCCCAGCCTTACTCCCGAGTCACTCCTTTTGTTCCAGCTGCTCTCACCTTCTAGCAGGTCTGGGTACACATGCACTGAGAACAGGCTCCCCTGGGTCCTCTGCCTCACTGCTGCCAGACTCCGAAGGCTCTGGAGGAAGCACCCCACTACTAAATGGTCCTGGCCCATCTCTGCATTGGATGCAGGACCCACATCCGAGTCCTCTCCAGACCCCTGGACTGATCCCCTTTCTTCTCCACTGTGCAATTCTGCTGCCATCTGCACAGGCTGTGGAGAACTGCTGAGGTAATTCCCCATTAGGAGAATGAGCGCATACAGAGAGAAGTACTTGAGAGTAGTGTTTGAATAATACACACACAGCACACAGATACACTGTACAGTAAATGTAGGTTTTTACTTCCAGAAAGGTTTAAGCAAAGTTCAAAATAAGCAGTCCAAAAGCCATTCACAGGTTAAATCAGTCAGTTTTCAATCCTGGGATAATCCAGTAACAAAGTCCAGTGTCAAAAACAGTTCAGTATCAGACTTACATTAAATCCAGAAATATCAGTCAATTAGGAAAAATGGAGGAACGGCAATACTTTCCAACAGAAGGAAACAGAGATACACTCACACACTCTTCTGAGACTAAGACTAAGACAAACCAGGTTTCTGGCTCCATCTTATGGCCGTTTGAGAAACCACACCTAATTACAGTTTTGCATTTTTTTAAAGATACAGTTTTAAAATGTTTATCCTGGTTTATATATTTCTAACCCAAATAGCTGTTAGGTGACTGATATTCCTAACAAGAACCACAACACAAGTTGCCATATTGTGATAAATCCTAGAAATACAGATATGATGTGTAGGAGAATATGAAGAGAAGTTCAGAAAAATCAAAGATTTTGAAAATATAGAGGCTGAAGAAGGTAACAGTCTATTGCTCTGATGACAAACCTATGGCACGCCCCAGCTCAGCTCGGCCATGCATGTTCATGTGGCTTCTGCCAGCCAGCTGGTCTTTGGGTCTCTGCTGCACATGCCTGGGGGAGGGATTCATGTAACAGGCAGGGCACACATGGGATGGAGTGCATGCAAGGGAACATGCACACATGCATAGGGATGTGCATGCATGTAGAGGGGTGGGCATGCATGCATGAGGACAGGGCACATGCAAGGGGAACATATATGCATTGTGTATTGGGGAAGTGCATTTGTACTTTGGCATTTGATGCCAAAAATGTTAGCCATCACTGGTCTATTGAGAAAAGATGGATTTAGACCATTGAGGGGAATAGTCAAGGAGGATGGAAGGAAGAAAAGAGCAAAGGAGCTGAGAAGTTGGTTGGAAGAAGGAAAAGGACAGCAAAAAGAGAGCTACTCAGGATTAACATTTCAGGAGACAGAAAGAATAGTTTGGATTGGATATAACAAAGCAGCCAACCTTCTACTAGAAGGCCTGTAGCAAGGTTGAACTCATCCCTGAAAGAAACTGGAACATCTCTATTCACCACAGAGAGAAACCTGCTCCCTCATGGTCTTGGACTTGTCAAGTTAAAAATATAGAAATCTGACATGAAAAACCCAATGGCTTTATGGCTTTCCTTTCTTCCATGCTTTCCCTGGCAGTTTTGTTCTTTGGTTTTGTTCCAATGTTTAAATCCACAGCCAGCTTGCTGGAGCGAATGACAAGTGACTTGGTGGGAAGACAAACAAGTTTGTTCAAGCCCTTTTTGACAAATTGCTTTTTTTTAAGCTTTCCGTTGGCTTAAGCACATTGTGTTCTTCTGCATCACCGCCTTGCAGAGCCATATGTGGAAATAATAAAGTATCCTCCTGCTTCCCAAGATAGGGGAGAAGTTGTGTAGCCAAACCAATGAAAGAAAATACTATGAACTGATTAACAAATATGGTTATACGCAGCCGTACAGGGAGCAAGCTGCAGACCCAGAGTGCAGGAAACATTAGTCAGCACAGGCAATGAATAACCTCCCATTATAGATCATCAGGATTCTTTGCCAAGGAAAGACCAGCAACAGTCTAGCTAGAAAGCAAAGGAAGTTTGCAAGCAGTTTTTTTTCCCCTTAGCATTATATTTCCAGCTGCTGAAATGGGATGCATATATATTGAACAGATTGCTGGCTTGGTACACAAAAGGATCCTGTTTTGTCTCCTGCACAAAACTGATGGCACTCGGCTCCCGATTGGCACTCACAGGAGAAAAAAAACAATGTAGGATACTTCCAAGTAATGTATTTTACATACGATGGTCTGGCTCGCCAAACATGAGGTTACATAAAATCTTGTTTGGCATCAGTTTACTTTAAGGACACAGCACCATCTAAAGGTTTCATGAAGTAATGGGGACAGAAATCTCTGGCGGAATGAATAATTATTGGCCCTATCACTTCCCACTTTTTAAAAAACTGTCAGGGGAAAATGCATGTACAGTCTTTATAAAAAAATCAAAACATTTGGTTGTTGTTGCTTTGACAACTTCTACCCATGGAATATTTTCGCATGCATACTAGGGGGGAAAAGATTTGCACTTATTTATATCTCCAGTATGCTAATAGATGATAGAAGCAACCTCATCTGTACCAAGAAGAGTGGGAATAATTTCAGTTTTTCTTTCTTTTCTAAGATTATTGTGCATTTTTAACGTAGTATTATTAGCATTTTTAGCATGGGTACAATCTAGATTTTACTGAAACTTCCTCTATAAAAGACCTGCAAACAGATGGAAATATTTTAAAACTAGGGCACCCCTAGGGTGTGCATGTAATATTTCTGCTGCATGAATTGTATTGGTACCAATTTATGTATAGATCCAAGCAGGATGTTGGTTGTGACCCATTAAAACCCTTCATGCCATAGGACCAAGTTAACCAAGGGACTGCCCCAACCCAATTACATTGAACCACCTATTTGTAGACTATATTAAAGAAGGTAGACTATATTACAGATCCTGATAATTAAAGAGTTCTGACTGATGGAACCCTCTCTAGGAAAAGAGCCTCCTTTGACATATAGTCCCCATCCTATGGAACATGCTGCCCCAAGAGTTCCCACTCTTATGGTCTTTCGGAAGAGCATTAAGAACTGACTCTATCAACTGACATGACGATACAAGAGTGATACCCAACTCTTGGTAGTTTGATGGACATTTACTCCATCTTTTCAACTTTGTTACTTTTTGTCCCAAGGGTGCTTTTTCAAAAGGCAACTGGACTTTCTTGTTATTCCTTGAAGACACTTATCACTTAGCTTCTTCAGTTCAGAGAACCATGACCTGAATGCTAAGAATCTCCATAGATATTTGTTACTTCTTGTAAGGATTTTATGGTTTTCATTGGGGTTTTTTATTTGTAAAACACTCAGTGTCACAGTGAGAAGAGCAATGTAAAATGTAATCTATCTATCAATCAATAAAGTATAGGAAGGACTATGTTGAATCAATCCATCAATCTATGCCCAACAATGTAATTGGGATAAGCACAGAGAAGTCCTGAGTTTATCCACCATGTTAACAACAGCCAATATTGAGACAATTGTTCTCTTTAAACTTGAAAATAGCAGATAGACTTCCTGGTTAGAAGAAGCTATAGCCCAACTTTCTCCAATGCAACCCTCTATAGTTAAATTGAGAGTTCTGGAGTTTGTAACCACAGTACTTCTGAAACCTATTCTTTATGAATTTATTTAATTCATCGTTGAACCAAAATTTCATTTCTTTGCCAGCATAAAACCATTCAGTGGTAGAGTGTTCCACAGTGAAAAGGGCTATTCTCCTTGACTCATTGCACCTCCCTTAACAGGTGGATCCTGAGCAGACTTTTGCTGGTGCGAATGGGGCAGGCTAGTTTCATTGAAAGAGGGCCACAGATTGCAATTATTATAAAATAATGGAAAATATATGCCTCTCTCTACTAGAAGGTAACTTCAAAAATGTTGGATACAAAAATAGTGAATATTAAGAAAGCTACATATACAAAAAGTGTCAATTAGAATGTATTGCAAAATGCAAAAGGGCCTATATCAAGAGAAATGCAGTAAAATTCCTGAAGTTAGGTATATATAACAAGGAAAACTTTGTGATAGGACGTCTTGTTATATTGATTTGCATTAATTAATTGGTAGAAAGTAGTAGAATAGGCAAACGATATGGAAGAGCTTGGCATGAATCACACTAAACTGCACACTGTTATTAAGCTGGTACTGATACATGGTTTGAACATTTCTCTTGGGAAAAAAGCAAAGCAAATCTAAACTTTTTAATACACTTGCTTCTCATTAGTTTGCATATATCATTCATTCATTCATTCAATGTCTATGCAGATTCTTAGATTCTCAATTCTGAAGAAGCTTCTTGGAAATAAAACATTTTCAAGAAAAAAAACCCAAGAAAATCCAGTTGTCTTTTGAAAAGCACCTTTGGGACATTCATTCACTCACTCATTTATTCACTCATTCCATTTCTATAGCTGACCATCTCAGCTAAGTGACACTATTAAAACAATTAAAAACATAAAAAAACTGAAGAATCCATACATACAACACATGTAGAAGACAAGCAGGCACAGCTGGACAACAGAGTTAAATGAGACATAAGTTTAGACTCCTTCAGTTGCCACAAACAATCCAAAACCAGCCCTTCTTATATTTTATTGGCCCTTATCTAGGACCAATTTAGTGCTGGTCATTAGTTGAACAGATTGTTTACAAATAATTATTTACTTTACAAATAATACCAATTCTTTGTACCTGTCATCAGGTGACATAGTGGTGATTTTTAAAAAAATATCTATCAATTGACCATATTTATATAACCACCTATCTCATATCATGATTCCAGGTGCCTCACAACAATCCATAAAAACAAGAGAGATGATTTTACAGTTAAAGGGGATGTTCCATATCTCTGAAACCTGACTCTTTCTAATATGCAACACACACACACACACACACACACACACACACACACACACAAAAACACTATTTTCCCTTGAGAGTGAATTGAATCACGAGAAGCCAAGGAGGCTGCTAGCCACTGGAGAAATATTCACATATCTCAGTTTCACACAATCAGTAAAGGAGAAATCCATTAAAATTCTCTTCTTTGAAATCCATTTCAAAACAAACACTTTTCCATCAAATTAAACAATGGTGGGTTAAAAAAAGAAGAGGAATATTAGATGAATTTTCTGCCCAGCAATAGATAAATTTATTTATGCTCATAAGCATCAGAAGATGGCTTCCTGAGGTGCTTGTTACTATGACAACTAATTTTTGCTGTGGTTTTTTTTAAACCAGTGTTCTTTCCACTGTTTTTCTTTCGCCTCTTTGCACAGATGGAAGATATATTCTCCATTTCTGTGCTTGACCATAGTAGCACTAGTTTTGAATGACACATAAAGGAAGTGAGTGGAAGAAATGATTCAGAAGTGCTTTGATTTGGATAAGTCCTGCTTGGAAAGTGGTCCTGTCCTGGCCTTGAAGGATAATTATGCTGGGCTGATCCCTTAAGCTATATTTGAGCTGAGGAAAAAATTACTATGTCCCCAGTCTGTCCTAGCATTTTCTCTTCTTTCTGGTTTCCTTCCCTTATTCAGCTGCTTTGCCTGTGTGACACATGGCTTCAATCCTGGTTGCTATTAATAATATTTCATTTTTGGTGCAGTGTTTTCAAGAATGCCAACTACTTTTTTGGGGGGAGGGGGCAATCTTCTATCACAATTCTTTCAACAAACTTATCCCCCTCCCCCACTCCTGGTGTGCCCCAGATGTTTTGGGTTGTAATTGTTATTCTTCTCAGTCAGCTTGGTTGTGTCATGCCTTTTGCTGTGATTGTGATGAATGAAAGAATAAACATAAGTACCTTATAAACTGGCAATTAATTACATTGTGCTTAGTATCTCACAAATTGGTTTCTCACATATTTTAGGAGCCATCTATCAGACTAATGGTGGTACTAATTTTTTCAAAAATGTTTTCGCTTACAAGGATTCTTTGTGGGGAGGGGGGAGAAACCTCCAAATACATTTTATGCTAAGATGTGATTGAACATTTTCAGCGGTATTTTTTTTTTAGGGAAATATAATAAGAAAGATGAGATTAGGGATTTGCTCCAGTTTGACATGAACACACAGAAATACTATTAAGAGCATTAAGGATTATTTCTTTTATTTTTTCTGGAGCCAAAAACATGACCAACTTCTACCCCAACATTTTCAATGTAAACAATGTTTTGCCCCTTAATTGTCATGGCAGAACTGCAGACATAGCAAGAATAATTTGTGTATGCCAATAGGGTACAGCAACCCCAGAAAAAGAAATGGAAGAAGGGAAAAAGTGCTAAAAGAAATAGTCTATCTGGATTGTTTGGTGACTTTGGATCTTTTGGGAAATTTTTTTTCTTTGTTTAAAAACACTCGGGTGGTTGTTTTGGGAAAAATTTTTCCTCTTTACAATGGCATCATCCTTGGATGAATCTAAAACTGAATATCCAAAATATAAAAAGGAAGAACAAGACTGGAAAGATACTTTGGACATTCTTTTTCAATCTCTAGAAATGGCGGTGCGTTCCTATGGAGAATTGATTGCGCAGCAGGATAATTGGGACAAAGAAGAAACTATTTTTGATGAACATGTGATCCTATTGGGGGAGAAGAAGAAAGAGGAAAAGGAAAAAGGGATTTTAAAACCTAAAAAAACAACCAAAAAAGATAAAAATGAATTGAAAGGTGGATATAAGGTTAGAAAACAACAGGAAGGGGGAAAGCAGAAGAAGAAAAGGGAGGTGGAGAGACAAAGGGGTAAAAAGGGTAAGGAAAAGAATAAGCAAGGGAGAAAGGAAGGGGTGAGAAGTCTCAGTGATGGGAAGCAAGATTTAAAGAAACAAAATTTATTTAGAGACAATGGGTAAATCTAATTGAAAAAGGGATTCTGTAAGGTACATAAGATTGTGTTATTATAGGCATTTTTAGAATAAAATGTTTAAGATATAAATGAGTATTAATAGGTATGATTAAAATGGTTTTGACAGGGGTACTAGCTATATTATATATTTATAAATTTGTTTCTTTGTTGTTCTTTCTTTCTTTTTTCTTTTTCTCTCTATATAATATATTGTGTGACTTTAGGATGTGCTAAACAGAATCCCAATACAAGTTATGTTTGATATTAAGTATTATTAGGTTAGGGGAAAGAGTTAAAGGCGTCATACTCCAATTAGTGTACAGGAGAGGTTTTGTTTAAAGAAGAAACTCTAAGCAGGGATAAGACAGTGTCAGATCCCTTCCATTATTGCTTCCCAGCAACTGGTATAAGATACTACCTGTGATTTAGGAGGAAGCATGCAGCCATCAATGGCAATACAGGTAGTCTTTCTTTAATGACCGGTTGCTTAAGAACTGTTCAAAGTTACCTACAGGAACATACACAGACACACACATATCCCAGTTTTGATAGCTGCACACAATCCCCTATTGTCACATGACCAGATTTTGGACATTTAGCAACCTGCTCACCATTATTATTGGTTATGATATTCTGCATTCACATGCCTGCAATTTATAACTTTTTTCCCCCAGTTTCTGACCTTTTCAGTAGGTTTCTGGCAAAACACTCATGGGAATACACACATTCATTTAACAGCCATGGCATTTGCTTAATGACCACTGTGTTTGCTTAATGACTAAACAATTGTAGGTCTGGTCATTGTAGGTGCCTCCAATTTTGACAGTCATGGCTTACAATGAAAATTCCAGGTTTCATTATGGTCATAAATTGAGGATTACATGAAGGGATTGAGAACCAAAATTTATGAATCTGACGAGCCCCATTTTAAAAACAATTAAATTAATGACTATCTGGGTATTACTATGTATAATAGGGAAGTATTTTCTTTTCTGAAACTTCACTGTTAGTTTCAGTAAATGGTTTCTGAGCTCTAATATTGTTAAAAGGGGGGGGGGGAGATGCTTCTTATCAATCAAATTAAAGATGACTTTTTAATTTAATTGGATGAACGTCTGAAATCACAGCTTCATGAAGAATACATTTGTCCCTTAATTTAAGCCAAATGCTTGCTTTTATCATTTGCTTCTCTTTATAACTTTGGGACATGTTTTATTTTTGATACTCCTTTCCTGTGATTTTAGAAACAAATCAACTGAGATTAGAGGCATTTAGCAAGTGAACATTCATAGAGTGAAAGGGAAGGGTGTCTTCATTCAATATTTCTACATGGATGATACTATTACTATAAATCAGGGGAAAAGTGCATATTTCAGTTTCACAAATTTTATTAAAAGGCACAAGCTTTCACAAATACCAGTCTTTTTATCAGATGCACAGAGCAGCTAACCTAATGTAGGATTTAAATTGGAGTGAAGCCATGAAGATCAAGGAAGATACATCAGTTTGGAAGGTTCAGGTTACATCTGAGACACATTATAAGTCCACTGCATTAAAAAAAACCATTGTGTGTTTTGAGACTTTCTAGATAGCTTGAAATCTCTTGACGAAGGTACTCATACACATGTATGTGAATATGAAGCCAGAATACATAAATATGAATCAGATATTCACATACATCTAAAGGTTTCCAGCTGTCTCAGAAAATTGCAACAAACACAATGAATTTTTAACACATTGCAGTTGTTAATTGATAAGATAATTTTAATCTTTCTTATATATCCAAATCTAAATAACACTACTTTCCCTTATCCTGTTTTTGTCCTCCAACCTCATATCAGTTTAAATCCTACATCTGTTAAGCACTCTATGCTTCTGATGACATGAGCTGCAGCTTAGAAAAATATAAGCCTTTTAATAATATTTGTGTATACAGTTCTCAGGATAGAAGAACAGGGAGTAAATCAGCTGACTCTTTAGCCGGCAAAGAATAGAACTGTTAGCCTAATGTTTATATTGCATACATTTTGCTGTTGCTTATGCTTTATCTTAATCTAATCATTTAAAGTGAGCCGAAGAAAAAGAAATACATTGGGAAGGAAAAGAAAGATAGAAAAAGGTAAACTAAAACATGAAGATAAGAACAATAAAATATTTTTGGAAATACTGTTCCTGACTCCCCCTTTTTTAAATTCCCCACTTTCTACTTTTTGAGATATTAAAAAGCATATGACACAGTATTGGAAGTGTTTGTGACTATTCAGGAAATATATGGGCAGAGCTAAGCTTTTAACTATATTTGGAGAACAAGCCGGTTATGTAAATAGTCTTCTTCCAATGCTTTGTCATCTACCTAAAAGGGCAGTTTATTCTAAAATAAATATTTAAAAGTTTGGGGATACTATTCATCCATACAAGGACAGGGTGAGATGCATTGCCATTTGGTGATTTTGTTCATTGTCCTTTCTGAAATGAACAAGAATTTCGTTTTCATACAAACTTTAATAGATTGATAGCTACAGCTTGGCTTAAAAGTTCTTGTAACCCTCTTTCTGAGAATTTTAGGAAATGTATGTGGGATAATGTCATTGATTGAATTTCAATAGACCAGTGATTCTCAATGTTTGCAAATTTAAGACAGGCGGACTTTAACTCTTATAAATTAATGACTATCATTAAGTGTTGATTCTTGATTCTTAACTAATGTATCTTTTCTTTATGTATACTGAGAGTATTTACACCAAGACAAATTCCTTGTGTGTCCAATCACGCTTGACAATAAAGTATTCTATTCTATTCTATTCTATTCTATTCTATTCTATTCTATTCTATTCTATTCCTTTCTATTCTAAAATTGTACAAATGTTTCTCAGAGGTTATGGCATATCCTTAGCAGTCCATTGAGTGAGCTTGCTTGCTCGTTCTTATTACTGAACTGTGTTGGAGACCTAAATTCTGCACCTTTCACATTGCTTTGAACAGTACTTCATTTGGGAACATTCAGAAGTATGTATGGAATCATAACTGCTACTGAAGCACAGAACACTGCGGTGGCCTAGAGGTGGAGCTCTCGCCTCACAAGCATGAGGCTGTGAGTGTGATCCCAGGTAGAGGCTAATATTTGCTCCTGCTTGTGCAGAGGGTTGGACTAGATGACCTCCAAGGTCCTTTCCAACTCTGTTATTCTGTGTTCTATGTGCACCCACATGTGATGCAATATTAGACAAAACTCAGCAAAGTGGCTTTCATTTTCTGGAGAAGAAATTCCTCAAGGAGATCAATCTAGGAATCCAATCTCAAGTAAATCAATACTACTTTTATTGTAAAACTATAGTAATCAAATCTTGCTATAGTATACTATAGATTACTATAGTAATCTTGAATGTTCTTTCTCCTCCTTCCCTATCACCTTTGTAAGAAGTAGGAAGGGGCTTCTCTGAGGCATCTATTCATATTACATTCCTCTCCCAAACTCAGTACTGTTTCATCTGATCTTTATTTTGGCTGTAGCTCTTCCTCATGTCTCTCAAAGCCATTTCCTTTCCTCTCTACAGGAGCACAATATTCAAAATATTGAAAGTCTTGGGAACTTTTAATAAAAACTAGTTTGTGAAATATTTGTTCCCCACCAGAGAGAAGACACAGCTTTCAAATAAAAAGTACTACTTGTTTAGTTATTAATTATACTTGTGTGTCAAACATTTCCAGAAGTTCTAGGCAGCTAAGAATAAATGTTTTAACTATTCTTCTAACCCCCAATACATTAAAAAAGTCACATAAACAAGTTAAGTATGCTACAGACCATACCTGCATTATTAAGCATTCTCCTCCTACTATTTCAGATGAGGAAGGGGAGTTTTTGCTAGTTAACTGAAACTCTGAATATTTGAAATAAGTCAAGACTCTACTGGGAGTGAGTTCTGCAGAATTAAGCAATGATGGGAAAACATGCCTTTAAGGCCCCCATCTGCAGGGACAAGAATGGAGATGATTGACACCATGAGATATGGTTGGACAGATAAATATCGGAAAATATGGGCTCTCAGATACTCAGACTGGAGCAATACAGGCCCTTAAAAATGATGGCCAGCATCTTTAACAACACTCAGAAGTCCATTGGCACCCAATGGAGCTCCCAAAGTACATCATAATTATCTACCATGACCTAGAATTTTTATTCTGTATGAGCCATAGCTTCCAGATATCTTTCTCCATTCTCATGAAATGCAATACTTTCCACTTAACTGCCCTAAATTTCAAAATACCACGGTGGTTGATTTTGGGAATTCATATCGACAGATTTGCTTGGTAATCGTGATTCATTTTTCATAGTTGCTTAGTCTCTCATAAATAGAAAAACTAGAAACAAAATCACACAAAGAGAAAATGTTTACCTTTGAGAAAGACAAGACTAACTGGAGAAGATTGGAGCTGAGCAAGTTTAACTTTGGGGGAAAATTGCTTGAGAGAGGACAGAACAATATTCTTCAAATTACCAAAAGGTCACACTGAAAGAGTCATTTGTTCTATTTGATGCCAGTTTGCAAGTTAAGAAATACATGGATGCTGTTCCAGCTGAATATTAGAAAACATAGGTATTCTTCAAGAATTTTTATAGAAGGATCAATTGGCTAATCAGAGAGGTGGTGAACTTTAGTCCATTGGATGTGCTCTAGCAGAAGTTCCATAGCTATCTGTCTTGACTGCTTTAATTTGGATTCTGGCACAAAGCAGTGGGTTAAATTTGATTACCTAAATGAGTCATTCCACCTCTCCTATTCTATAACGTGTCAAAAATTGGATGTGTATACTAGGAAACTCCCAAACAGGCAAGGCAAGCTAATGTTCAGTTGTGGTTTGAAATGAAGAACATTTTTAGAACTGGACATTATTTTGATAGCACCCATTTCAAAGCATTTGATGGGGAACATAATCTTGTTTAACTTAATAAGCAATTCAGAAAAATAAGGAAGGTTTGTGGAAGTGAATTTAGTCATGTTACTAATATCAGGATTACAATCTCTATTTAAAGAATTACTGCAGAAAAAAACATTACTATCAACCTTCCTTCCATTGAGGACCTATGTACTGCACGAGTCAAAAAGAGGGCTGTGAAAATATCTATAGACCCCTCAAATCTTGGACATAAACTGTTTCAACTCCTACCCTCAAAACCAAGCTATAGAGCACTGCACTCAAGAACAACTAGACCCAAGAACATTTTTTTCCTGAACATCATAACTCTGCTAAACAAATAATTCCCTCAACACTGTCAAACTATTTACTAAGTCTACATTACTATTATTATTATTCTTTTTATCACTTCTATCACCCATCCGCTCCCACTTGTGACTGTATGCTTTATTGCTTGTATCCTTAAAATTCATACTGACTTTGTTGGCTATATCCTTACAATTCGTAATGACTGTTTCCTAGTATGATTTGATTGCTTATTTGTACCCTATGACTATAATTAAATGTACCTTATGATTCTTGATGAATTTATCTTTTCTTTTTATGTACACTGAGAGCATATGCACCAAGACAAATTCCTTGTGTGTCTAATCACACTTGGCCAATAAAGAATTCATATAGTCATGCAATTAAAACAAACAATGGAGCTACAGTAGTGACAAAAAGTATAATTCAGGTTGATGACAGCAAATTTGCTTTAGATTTTTTTTATTAGAAAAGGAGGGGAAAGGCTGCTGACTCTTGGAGTGTTTTATACACTTTCTTAGGATATGCTGGGAACTTCCTTGATTCTGAAGGCTAAAACCTTATGAGAAAATTCATCAATTAGATCTTTTTCAGGTTAAGAGGTTTGGGAAGAGAACGAAAGCTTCCCCAAGGGAAAGCTGAACCAATTAATTTTGTTGCCTGAGAGTAGGATAGAAAAATAAAGAAGAACCTAGGCATGGCATTAAATGTAATCAACTATAACAGAAGCAATGAAAACATTTTTTTAGACACTCAGCTACAGACCTACAATCAGCTGCAGAGCCAATGGGGAAGAAAGTGGCAGACCATTGATTCCCTAGTTTAGGACTTACAGTTTGATCATTTTGTCTTAATTGAAATTATTTCTTATTAATTGGTCTACTATAGGTGACAATATGAGGCTTACTTTGGTGGACTACCAAAAGTAAAGTAAGATAGTGGGGCATGAGAATGAAACAACCCAAAAATTACACAGCTGCAGTTTAAAGTAAGGGGGAAAAGAGGAGGAAGAAGGAAATGGCATATCATATTTGAACTGTTACTACAAAAACTATGAAGTCATCGGCAGTCAAGATTGAACAGCACTACTTGGTATTAGTATCTAAGGAAAACTTCTACATTTTTTAGGTAATATCTGTCATCAAATATTTTTCCCCCATTGAGTACACCTATAAAAACTTCAATCTATGTGACAGGATTTCCAGTGAAAAATGACTTCAAGAATGAGTTATTTGCCAAATGGTTTATTCTATTAAAGCAAGCTTCTATGACAATTGAAGCAGATATGGAATCCAGACCTAGGCAGTTGGTTGCAAAAAGAAAACTAAACTCTGCTTCCAGAAATATTAGACAAAGAGAAAGTAGTTTGAGTACTGCAAGTAGAAAAGTCAATTTGTTCTGCACTTAAAAAAAAGCAGAACAAAGCCTCTCTCTGCCTTGTTATAAACCCCTTCTGTGTGTTTACAAAATTTACTTTTCTATTTTAGTATATCCTTTTTCAGTTTACCAATACTAAAATATGACTGTTTTAGTGTTGGCAAACTAAACCCAAAAAGTACTACTCTTGTTCTTTCCTCTTTCTAATAAGACACATTCTTTCATTTTAGAATAAACTTAAAAAGGATTTAGATGCTGTATAAGCAAGTTATTTAGCATATGATTACAGAGTGTTACATTTGTGAAATTTAAATTAAAAAGTTCAGGCAGACAAAAAGTCCAATCCTATTCACTTTATAATCTCCTAGCTCCTAGATTTATCATACACTGTAATATAGTGATTAAAGTACTAAACTTGAATAGATATTCTGGTCAACAATTAATGAACTTCATTGGGTAATTCTGGGAAAGGTCTCCTCTTACAGTGAACATAAAGATAATTATAATTATTTCTGACAATAATTAAATATTTAGTATTTATTTATTATAATTTAATTATAATTAAATGATGATTTAATTATAATTAAAGTTTATTATGCTGAGACTGTAGAAAGTGTACAGAGAAGAGCAACAAAGATGAGAAAGCATCTGGAGGCCAAATCATATGATGAACAGTTGAGGGCACTTCATCACACCCTTTTTACACTCTATGGCTAGCCAGGAGTGTCAAATTCAATTTCATTGAGGGCCACATCAGGGTTGTGTTTGACCTCGGGAGGAAGGTTGAGTGGGCATGGCCAGGGTGGGCATAGCCAGCATGACATCACTTGTGCTGGAGGTTGCCTATGGTAGCCCAAGTGATCTGCCAGCAAAAATGAGTTGTGATGGCCTCCTGCAACCCTCTGCCAGTGAACATGAAGCTGGAGGGGCCATGCGTGGCCCTCATGAGCTCCATTTTCAACTGGGATTGTTTCCTGATGTCAGGGTTCCAAGTAACACACCCATAGCAATCAAAATTCTAATGCAGGTGGATTCCTCAAAGAATAGATTTATTTGACATGTGATATTGGCACGGCCTGGTGAAAACCAATTCTAAATATCCCCACAGTTTTCACCCAATTAAGAGTAAACGTTCTTTCACTTTCTCCAAACAATCAGTCACACGGTCCAATCAGGATACGGTTGCTGGATGACTCCAGTCCCCTCCTTCTAAACACCTGGTGGGAATGTCCTTGGTTCCCAGGAGAAAGTATTTTATTTTGTCATCCCATCACCCCAGCTACCTCTACTTCCCCTCCGTCTTCCATAGTTCCAGTTGTGGCAGCACTGAAGCCTCAAAATGGCCACAGCCAGGTCAGCTTCAAGATTGACACCTGCAACCCTCTGCCAGCAAAAATGGAGCTCCGTTTTCACTGGCAAAGGCTCCACAGGCCAGTCCTTTGCCATTTCCACCAGGAAAATCAGGGCCAGATCTAAGCACGGCAGGCCGGATCAAGCCCATGGACCTTGAGTTTGACACCCTTAGGCTAGCTTATAGAAGAGAGAGATTAGGGAGGACGTGACAACTGTTTCCCAATATTTGAGGGGCTGTTGCAGAGAACAGACAGTCAACCTATTCTCCAAAGTATCTGACAATAGGACAAGAAGTAAAGGCTGGAAACTTGTTAAAGTGAGACCCAACCTAAAAATAAAGAGAATTTTTTGACAGTGGGAACAATTAATCAACAGAATAATGTGCTTCCAAGAGTCATATGTGATCCATCACTGGAGGTTTTTAAAAATATACTGGACAACTATTCGACTGGGATTGTATAAGGTCCCCTGCCTCAGTGGGGATTTAGACTAGAAGACCTCCAAGGTCCCTTTCAGCCCTAAAACTCTTAAGTTTCATGTCATTCCTATTGTTGTAAGTGTAAAGTGTAAACCAGCTTTCTGAGGAAAGGCAGAATAGAAAAGGAAACAAATAAAAAGTTCTCCTCCCCAACTAAAAACTAATGTTGAAATTGCCATACTCTATGGAGACATGTTTTTAAAGAATTCTCTCAAGTCTCTGATCCATACGATTTGTCCTTGGTTTTTCTTGTGTTTGTTTTATAATCTGAAGCATCTTTGGATTTAACCATCTCTTGGGGCAGTGTGCGTTGGCCAACTTGTCTTTTTTCTACCTAAATTCAAGCATCCCACAATATTGTGTTTGTTTGTTTAGCTATAAGGGGAATGTATACTTCTAGTGTATGTGTGTCTTACACTAAGTTTGCTGATCTTGGGTAGCTTCCTGATGTGTAGGCTTCAACTTTCAAACAAATAAGTAAAGAGTGATTAGCAGTCTGGGAACCTCAGAGCTTCTTCCTACCCCATGTAATTTCTCTGGTTGATTATCATAATTTATGGATCTGTGATGAGTGTACACAAATGTAACAAAACCAAAAATGTAAATAATTGTCTTTTAATGCCTCCAACTTGGTCCCACTGTTCTATAATTCTCAGTTGGAGAAAAAACTTATCCAAAAATCATCTTCAAAAGAAAGCAATACAGTCTGAACTTAATGAGCAGATAGAGGTGAAATAAAAACCCAAAATAAACTACAATGAAGGAAATTCCACCAAGATAAATAATTACCAACTGCAAGGAGATAACAAGGTACAGTCTGTTGGGAGGACGCCAACCAAGATAACTTCAGACCAAAATAAAATACACTTTGCTTCTGGCAATGCTGTGTTGTAATCGTCTCTCTTGTATACTATTCTCCTCAGCTGCAACCAATGAGGGGTATCATGGCCTCTTCCTCTCTCATAAGCCAAGTTGTTGCCTTCTCTGTTCCTCCCTGCATGTCCTAGGATGAAGAGGGGATGGGCCTGGTTCTTCCTCTGACTGCCCAGCCAGTCTCTGCCCTTCCCCAGCCTCCTACACAACCTCCGGAGCCACACCTCCCCTCCCTGTCGGCTGTTCATCCTCTCCCTCGGAGTCTGACTCTAACAAGGGCATGGCAGGACCACTGCAAAATGGTAAATAGAAACTGCTGTTCTGGATCAACATTCAAGGCTTTACTTTTTTTCTGAGCAGCCAAATGTCAATATGCTACAAATGCATTCTTTTTCTAATCAGCATTCTGATCAGTTGTGGGAATCTAGGTACACAGCACAACTAGGGAAGATTTTGTGAAGGGGAGGTGGTTATCACATATGGTAGTGAAAAAAACATGTTCCTGAAGAGCATCGATAATTCAAAAGGTCTTGATTAGAAGGAGCCAGTCAACTCCCTCCACATTCTTTTCAACAAGATGTTCATGAATATCCATGTACGAGGAAAGAATTTTGATTGGAATCAATCATCTTCACACCTTGGAAACCTAGCCCTCTGAGAAAATGCTCAAATATTACTTTAATCAAAATCTATCGTTGCCATGTAATTGAACAGAAGAAATTCAGAAAAATGTAGGTTTCTGAGTGATATTTAGACAGTCCATAGGCATATATTTATGTCTATGGAATGTCGAAATAGCACCTACAAAGCTACATTTTTAAGGTGGCAAATATTTGTCTATTGTATGTCTAGTAATTGGTTCCAATATTCTAATACTATTTTTCCTGGCCAAACGAGGTTGCTGTTACTTTGGAAAACTGGGTTAAGCAGAATATTTCTCTAATGGTTGACATTTTCCATTGCGCTTTTGCAGTCTCTAGCCTTCAATTTGAAACCATTCAAATATTTCCACATTTTGCTTCTCTCTCAGCAATACTTTACTTTCAAGGATGCCAAATGTATTTTTACAAAGGTCTATGATGGTGTAGTAGTTGTGCAACTTGATTAGAGTCAGAATAATCCAAATAAATTCACATAGCAATAGCACTTAGACTTACATACCGCTTCATAGTCCTTTACAGCCCTCTCTAAGCAGTTTATAGAGTAAGCATTTTGCCTGCAACAATCTGGATCCTCATTTTGCCAACCTCAGGACGATGGAAGGCTGAGTCAACCTTGAGCCAGTCAGGGTTGAACCCCTGGTAGTGAGCATTGAGTTAGCCTACATTCTAACCACAGTGCCACCATGGCTCCAAATCATTAATAAATGAAGTTCAAGGAATGATAATTAGACAGTAATCTAATTATCACACACACACACACACACACACATCATATATATGGTAAATTAATTCATTTTGTTATGGAAATATTCACCATTCCTGAATTCTATTTTTATTAACCTTCTTCTGCTTTTGTTTCTCCTTTCTTATTTTTGCTGAGATTAAATGAATACACAGCTATCTGTAGGAATACCAAAAAGGAAATTCTATTGTTTCTTTCCTCCTGTTCAGTCACTAGGAGAATCAAAGTCTGCTGAAATCACATATCCAACACCAAATCATAATTTCAGTTAGGTGAAGGGTTGTCAAGGAATGTTTTGAAGTAAGTCTCTCTGTGCATGTGTGTGAATACTCACACACACACAAAACCAAAGAGATTTAGGAAACGGAAGCAGCAGATGTTTATTATTAATTGAATGCATAGACTTTATAAAAGAAGAAACAAGACAGATGGTTTCACAGTAAGAGGTCTCTGTATAAATGATAATTCACCAGGCGCAATACTAAGTCATTTTGCTCTGGATGGAGAACAGCATTTTATTTATTCCAGAGCTACATGCAATCAATGTGCAAAACTAAAACAAAATTTAAAAGATATAAACCTATTTATCTCCCCCTGCAAATCCCAAAGCAATTTATTGTAGTTGTTTTAATGTAACTATTTTAAGTCACTGTTTCCTATGCTCTGTTATATTCTTTTCATGATATTGAACAACCTTTTATTTTATTTATTTTTCTCTACAGGCATAGTCCGTAAATGGGGCGGTGTTATATACTGTCAGTGAAATGGAAAATAGCTGCATCTAAATTGTCTAGAACTCCATACTACTGACTTTATTTCTATAAATAAAAACACTATAGGCTATTACACTGGTATAACATTACTGGAAGAAGAACTATAACTATCTTGTGGCTTAAGTAATTTCAGATTGGATAAGGTCTCCAGAGTAAATTCCAAATTCAGTGGTGCTTAAAATCTCAGCAAAATCACATTTTAAGGAGAGTACCTACTATAAATAAGCTTATGAATATCTTAGAAAAAAATGTAAAGAATTTTGTCTAGGCAAAGACACCACTGATTTGGCTTAAAAGAAAATTTTAATAGTCACTAAAATGAAGACCAGCCAATTAGAAATTCTTGAAAACCCATAGAAGGTTCAGTGAAGAACAATTCGGACTTTCAAACAACGTTTTTCAAGGTATAAGGCCCAGTTACAGACTGATATTTCTAGAAACAAGCTGGGTTTTCATGCTTTGTCTACCCTAATGTATTGGATCTTCCTCTGTTTAGCGCAATGGAAGTAAATCAGATTATGGCATCAAGAAGGTTGGGTAGAACGGGAGTCAGCAACCTGCAGCTCTAGAGCTACATGCGGCTCTTTGGACCCTCTGCTGCAGCTCCCTGTCTCCTTGTCATCTCAGAGTCATGACCCAAGACATGATCAAGAGAGATCAAGCTCAAAATGCCATAACCTTGAAATATTCATTTTTCTTTGGAAATAAATCAATGGTTGTCTATGGAGCTTCTCAATCATGGTTGTCCCAAAAGTGCTTTTTCAAGAGGCAACTGGACTTTCAGGTTTTTCTTTGAAGTCGTTTCACTTCTTGTCTAAGAAGATTCTTGAATGAGAAGCGAAACATCTTCAAAAAAAAAAAAAAAAAGCAAAATGTCTTCAGGAAAAAACCAAAAATTCCAGTTGCCTCTTTAAAAAGTACCTTTGGGTAAGTCAATGGTTTCAATTGAGCTTATTCCCAAGTACTCATGCTTAAATTTACACATGACCCATTGCAAATATGGTGATTTCTTTAACGTTATACCTATTTAAGATCTTGGGGGCGGGGAGAGAATCTTACTTAGGATTCCATAACTATGAGTAGAATTGGCCAGAAGGAAAGAAGGCCAGTGGGATGATAATACAGCATTTCATTAAGAGAAGAAATGGAACTTTAGATTGGCAACAGTGTAGTATGTCTCAGAGGTGCTATCTTTTTCTCTGTTTTTTCATTGAAGCTCAAAACATATTTTTTTTTCCTCATCCAAGCAATTTCATTAGTTGTGATAGCAGGAGGGATGGAAGGATAGGTACTGATAGTTGAGACTCAATGGTGGGAGGATGGAAGGATAAGTTCTGTCTGTCTGTCTGGTTATGGAGGGGATGAAAGAATTGTATTTCTTTACAGTCATCTGGTCTTTAGCACTCTTTTGCTTTCAGGGTCACCTGAATCAGAGAGCAATTGGTTGTGGAATCTTCTTGGCTGCATGGTAGACTAGAATTCTAGTCTACCATGCAGCAGTTATTACTGTATATCATAATATACAGTCCACAAATGTGATTCTAAAAATCACACAGAAAAATTATGTGTCATGATTTACTGTCTGGAAAACCATATCATATAGAAATAGGATAAGAATAGCCCTGAGTAACGGATTGACATTTATTCCATGTTGGAGATCTCATTCTGTTACCGTAACCAAGCTGATGTTTGATGGAATACTTAATTATCAATAATATTATAAAATTTATTTTTATTTTTGTTTGATGGGGGGGAGAATTGTAGAGTAATGTACAATGCAGGACAGTTGAGGAATGTCTCTTGTGGTTTATGTCTTTTCCTTCAGATTGTTCAAAACTCTTCCAAATTACAAAAGTGCCTAAAGTACAGCAGATTACCATTATACAATAATCCACATTAATATGAATGTAAATGAATAAACCTCAATTAATAAGAAACTATTTAACATGGATATTTGTTGCAATGGCCACCAGATGGCACTAAAAGCCAAGTGATATTCTACAAAAAAATTCTTTCTTTTCCTGTTAGTCTATTATTCGAGAATAAATAGATGATATGGATGATAACTAGAATGTATGTATGTATGTATGTATGTATATGTATATGTATATGTATATGTATATGTATATGTAGGTAGGTAGGTAGATAGATAGATAGATAGATAGATAGATAGATAGATAGATAGATAGATAGATAGATAGTGCAATACAGCACAGCACAGTACAGTATATAAAACTAAGAGCAAATTTCATTGTCTTCGAGCATTGATGTTTGGTGATAAAACATTTGTAAGAAAACCATCAACCAAAGACCTTAAAAAACATCTACTTGTACTTTGTACAAAATTTGTAGTAGTTCCTACAAGTAACACTTTTAAAAAAGTGCTTTGAAAAGGACAAAAAGTGTCCTTTATAATCCAAGCTATATAAAGGTACTTCTCAGTTTTCATAGTAATTTAACTAAAGCAGCCAGAGCTAGTACCAGTAAGTCTCTTAGGCCCCTTCAATTATTTGTTGGTAATCAGCAATAGAATAGCAGCCAAATATAAATAAGCCTCTGGTATTTAAGTTAGCTTTTAGAAAGTATTTTTGACTTCACTAGCAATTCATAGTAATGAATAATAGGAGCTTTGTGCTCCTTCTTTTTAAGAGATGTACCCTGAATGTCTATTGTTCCTTTCAAATGCCTTTTCCAACTGATTGGTATAAATGACAAAGCAAGGCAATTTAATTCCGTAACTACACTTGTAAAGTTTGCCAAATATCAAAGAACTTGAAAGAAAAGGGAAAGTGAATTACAAAGTCAAACCAGGAAGGTCAATTATTTGTGCTCCAGTTTCAATAGGCTCACCTTGATCATGACTGGTATATTTTGTTCACAGAATTAGGCTTCTTTATTAGCAGCACTCAATACCTATAATTTCCAGCTTTGGAAAAAAGGTTTCTTCATCAAGACCATCTCAGACTTATTCAAATAAAAGCAAAAATGAAATGTGTACCTTCTGTTCTGAGAGCAAAAAAAGAAAAAGAAAAAAAGATTCTATCTTTAACATTAATGCATACACTGGTGCTCTTCATCACAGGGTACAAATCAAGTTCATTATTTTAATTGCAGTTTTAGGCATGTGATACAAGGGGCTCCTTGTAGTGATAATACACTACTTGTGGTGAAGACTTGCAAGAGGAATTATATCTGCGTTATATTCAAACAAATCTTGAATATTTCACTTAGGTGAAATGGATCCAATACAATCCAGCATTGGCCTGAATCTGGATTTCCAGAAAACTCCAATCCCAATATATATTTCAAAACTTTCCGTATAGTGCTTTTTTACTTGATGGGGAAAAGGAGAAAGATGGAAAGAATATCAATCAGGTTACAAGGAAATAGAGATGGTCTTTCCATTCAGAATGGATTTAGCAAGCAAAATAATCCCACAAGACTCAATCATTAGATCCTTCCCAAACATTCCCCCTCTGATCCTTGCTTATTCTATAGCCCTTTATAACGATTATTGCAGTGTACTGTTCCCCAATTAATTCAGTATTTTATCTGTATGCAAAGTATCTTCACTTGGTGGAAATAATTTATGCTGTTTTTTTTTCTAAACCATATTTTTTTCTGCTATTTAAACAGTGGGCTGTATGAGTTAATAGTCTCAAAGATTTACCTTCATCCAGTTCTACTTTCAAATAAAGAGAACTTTAAACTACAAGATTTTAATGCAAAAATCTCTTTATCTCTATCATGAAATATTGCAGAAGATTCAACACTGTAATATACAATTAGCTTACCTGGAAAGTTTGTCTCAAACCATTTATCTTTTTTCACAGAGGTGAAATAAATTTTATTGTATCAAGTGTAATATAGGACACCAATCAAATTAGCAATGTGTGGCTCAACCTAGCATGCAAATTTGTTCACTTCTAAAAAGTTCAGACTGAGCCCTCTCCCATCCTAAAACATATCTCATTTCACTTTACAGCAAGGACCACCTTGGCTACTAAAATTGGATGACCATTAGATGGGAATATACAATTTATTTTTTATGCATCTCTTTGCTATCCCAGATTTTTAACCCATATTTGATAGTTGTAGTTCTAGAGTGATTTGAGGATAACATAGCTCAGTAATCTAGTTATTATTAGTTATTTATAAGTAATTTAAATGTACATTTTAGTAATTAGTTATTTCTATACTAACCATTTTATAATGTCTTGGTAACTCCACTTGGAATACTACATCCAATATGAGCCACCATATTATAAAAAAGATGTTGAGACCCTGGAAAGAAGTACAAGAATGACCAGGATGTTAGAGGCTAAAACGTATAAAGAACAATTGTGGGAATTGGATCTGTCTAGTTTAATGAATGAAGGACCAGAGGAGACATGACAGCAGTGTTCAAATATCTCAGGGGCTGCCACTGCCATAAAGAAGAGGGAGTCAACCTATTCTCCAAAGCAGGAAGGCAGGAAAAAAGCAATAAATGGAAACTGATCAAGAAGAGAAGCATTGAGAAGAGAAGCATCTAGAACTAAGGAGAAATTTCCTGACAGAACAATTAATCAACGGAATGACTTTCCTCCAGAGCTTCAATACTGGAGGTTTTTAAGAAGAGATTGGACAACAATTTGTCTGAAATGGTGTAGGGTTTCATGCCTGAGCAAGGGGTTGGACTAGAAGACCTCTAAGGTCCCTTTCAACTGTTATTCTGTTAAATTTCTGTAAAAATTAAATCGATTCTTTGACATGTTTAACAAAAATCTGATCTTGATCCCATTTTAGGCCACAAGTTAACAACGCCACATCTTCTTCAATTGGGACCACATCATATTGAAACTTTGCCACAGAAGCAGCTATTCTGAAACACTGATTCTGTTCTGAAATTGCTGTAGTTGTCCCATAAAGATAGCTTCATGATTCATTATGTAAAATTTCATTATGTTCAGCCAGGTGCAATTGCTCCATGCTCATTTAAATTAGATGGCAATTAATTTTATTAATCACAATATCACTTAAACTCATTCCTACCCTAATGAATTGAGAATCTTAAATTATGTGTGTGTTTTTCCTCCCTTTCCTTTCTACCTTCATAACAATGTGAGGTAGATTAAATTAAAAATAGTAATTGCACAGATTTCAGTCACTGTCCTTTATGGCTCAGTATACAATGGGACTTTTATTTTCCTACATTAGTTTTGAAGTTTTAAGTCAACTTTATGTAATCTTGTATAGCTCTTGGACTTATATACCACTTAATAGTGCTTTACAGCCCTCTCTAAGTGGCTTACAGAGTCAGCCTATTGCCCCAACAATCTGGGTCCTCATTTTACCCACCTCGGAAAGATAGAAAGCTGAGTCAACCTTGAGCCTGATGAGATTTGAACTGCCAAATTGAAGTCAGCCAGCAGTCAGTAGAAACAGTCTGTAATACTGTACTCTAACCACTGCACCATCATGGCTCTACTGCCATGATGGTGTTGTGTTAATCCAATAAATGTACAAGGTAGTAAGTTGGTGTCCTTTTTGTGTTCAGGTGTGTATATCAATCTTCCACTTGGTTTCTTTTTTATGTATTGTTTTTTTTTATTTAATTCTCTTTTTTTAAATTGTAGGCCACCTAAAGGCATCATGGGAGCCCCAAAACTAACATAGTAAATGATTAAATATTAAACTGTTGCATTATCCATTTAATTCAAATGCATGATGAATAGTTCATATGGTTTACCTTCACAGTGAAAAGCTTCACCTATTGATTTCTTTAAGCTAAATTATTTTTAAAATGTTGGAGCAGGCATAGCTGAATTTCTTCTGGTTAATTGGCCAGCTGCCAAATAAGGCTAGTATTCCTCAACTCTAGTTTTTTTTTTAAATGTAAAACAATAGTACAATCAAATTAAATGTAAATCAATGCATTACTAAAAATAATTTATTAGCCTTATTTATTTGCATGTACTATATTTTACTAGTACCATATCAATAAAGACTTGACTGATACATAAGAATATTACTCAAACAGTGTTTTCTTGGAAAGTAGCTAAGTTTCAGCCTTAATTGTTTCCATACTTTAGCCAGACACCATCCATTCTGAATTAATTTACAGCTCTCATAACTGATTTAGCATGCCAATTAACATTCACGAGTGAACCTTCTGTCAATCAACATGTAATTCAACAAGATCTGCCCTGCTAAACCCCAATTAAATGCATGTCAGAGATTCTCAGCTAGCTGGATTAGCCTATTTGGTTTCACTGCAGTCCACTTGCAACTTATAGTAGTCGCACAATCTGCATTAAACTGCAGCAATTTTATGGCTCATTAGCATGGAACAATATTCACTCACTGCTGATGACTCTTGTTCGAGAGGTGTATATAGCTACCTGGTGAGGAAAGAGAATGACATGGGTGGATTGGCTTTTCACTTATAAAGTAGTTAATCAATTTGATAAATAGGGGCTCTAGGACTTCCCTAATGGATAGGTCAAAGGGGATAATTTAAGACATACTTAGAAAAACATTAGAGAGCAATGTTTCTTGAATTTTGATTAAAAAACAATTGGAGATTGAAAAATAAATCATGAGGAATGAGATAGTTATGTTGAAATGTCAAAAGACATTCCCAGGGAAGAAAATTGTTAAGATGGCAACCAAAATATATGTGGTATTTTTAGCTAGGTAATAAAGGAGTATTTTCATCACCAATGATTGCCAACATCTTAACTTTTTGACACCTTCTTTACAAGACAACCCTGGCAGAAAATATCAGAGAAATTATGCTAGCATTTTTTAATTGGGTTTACGCAATATAGTCTACTAACTGAGCTTAAAATTTAGCAGCTGTCTTTCTACCATATGTTAAATGTGGTAGATTTTAAGGTAGAAGGTGAGTCCAGCCCATTTGGTTAGTCAATGGGTCAATGTATTGTTCCAAACCAGAAAATGTATATATTCAGGAACCAGGATAAGTGCCTTCTGTGAACATAGTGCATTAAATACATTGGAAGTTCAGCCCAAAAAATTTTGTTTTATTATTTTTGTTAAAAATCTAAAATTATATTGAAATATTTTCTTATAAAATTTCAACACTGATTTTGAATAGCCATCCATCCAGGCTGTAACCCATTGAACCTTGGCCTGCTTTCAAAAGATCATTATAAGTAATCAGTGTTCAAATTATTTTTACAATAAGCACTTATTGCAAACAATGATTCAAGGATTATATAACAAGTTAAACATTTCTGTCTGGGTGCCTGTTAGGCTTCATTTAGTGAAGAATAAACAGTCAAGAAGAACAATTATAACTGAGTATACTTTGGATTAGTTGCCAATTTAATTTTATATTGTGTCTGTATGTTTGGCATTAAATGAATTAACCTGATATTGACCAGTGATCACAATATCATTAAAGTTGGAAGGAAGGAACATGTACAGATCTGGAAAAAAGCAACACATCCATGGAATGACATTGAAAGATATGCTCCCTAAAACTCAGATCTAAGAAAAAAATATCTCTATTCTAATTCCAAGCTTTACCATAGAGGAATCCAATAAAATTGTATTTTAAACTCAAAAGGCAAGCCTGTGTGAAATGGTTCCATTCTATAATTAAATAATAATGTGCAGACTTTGGGAAAGGAAGTATAACATGTAAGTAAACTCTCAATAACAGTACCCAGTCTTCAACAGTCCAAATAGGCCTAAAATTAAAAATTCAAATATCAAAATTAGTAAAAGTTCTCAAGGTTGATTAAAGAAAGAAGAAAACTCAGTCAATAAGAACAAAAGGGAAGTAATGTGTGTCAATATATTCTGCAGTTAGAATTCAGAATAATTTTCATCTCATCTTCATACATGTGTAAATTTCCTCTGAGCGCTGAGTATTAAAGGAGAGGGGTGGGAGAAGGAAGGGAGAGAGATAGAGAAGGAAGGGAGAGAGGGAGAGAAAGAGAGAAAAGGAGGGAGGGGGTAGAAAGGGAAAGCGTAAGAGGGAAAGTGAGAGGTGGAGAAAGTGAGAAGGGGAAAGAATGAGAGAGAGAGAGGAAGAGGGGGGCAGAGACAGATAAAGAAAGAGAGAGAAAACAGATATTATTCGACTTACAACTGGCCAGTTAGTGACTGTTCTAAGCTACAATAGATCTCCCAGAGGTACCTACAACCTGGATTTGAAGTTTCAATGGCTTGGTTTCCCACTCCCCACTCTGGTCACATGACCCTGCTTCAGGCTCTTGGCACCCCAGATACATTTATAGCCTTTTGTAGCATGCCATGGTCACATGACACTGTTTCTGATGATTTTGTTCTTAATTCAGATTTACTTCCCTTTTCCTTTAAAATCAGTCCATTGTGGTGAACCATTGGTTCATTTAACAACTGCAGCATTTATTTAATGACAATGACAAAAAAAGCCATAAAATTGGTTAAACATGTGTGTGTGATGTAATTTTTGATTGTCACAAGTTATGACTGTGATGGTTCCATGATGGGTGGAACCATGAATACAATTGTAGAATGCGAGATTGGCTGTTGAATCTCTATTACACAAATGATAGCTAGTAAAAAGACAGGAGTGATTCACAGTTTTAAGAAAGTGGAACAAATGTGCACCACCAACCAAACACTTCAGTTCATGGAGTGTGCTCTCCAAAAAATCAGGAGTTAAGGGATGTGACAGAGCAATTTCCAGGTTTATCTATTGATAATGATTCCTTCCTGATGATGTACATAGAGGTAATTGCAGCTGCAAACTATAGTTAGATCTATGTGTCTCAAAGTTTTGAAAATCTCAGTGGAACCTCAGAGGCAAGATCAATTTTTTTTTTAATTTAACCTTCCAATTAATGGAACAGGACAAGAAAATGAAATGAGAATATTGTAGCTCAATGACCAATTCTATAGCTGTTAATAACTGGAAACACAATGATTTGTTTAGAGGAACTTGCTGGCCTGAGATAAATTGAACCTCACAAGAACCAGCAGAACTCTTCTGGTCAAAATATGCTTAGAAAAGCTTTAATCTGAATCTTATGAAGGATGAAAATAAAAATAGTGAAAATAAATGCTCTAATAAAGAGTTGTGCACCCTACTAAAATTTTCTAAAATGAGACCTTGTAAATTTAAACATCAAGAACATAGTTTCATACATTTCATAGCCTTAAATTAACTTAATCTCTTGGTACAGAAAGATAAATATCGTTGATTAAGCATAATGAAGACCATTATGGGAGGACTCAAGTAATTGAAGATATAATTTGTTCCAAAGTTCATGTCATAGGTCTCCAGAAACATCCATCTCATGAGAATTATGCTGAGTGTCCATAAGTGGCACATTATCATCTTCTGAATGGGTCACAGTGGGTCATGTGGAAAGATGCTGGGCCTGTTGTACCACTAAGGTCGGCAGCTCCCGTAAGTGAATAAACCACAGAGGGACAAGAAAGGAGCATCCCCCAAATGCCTACCAGTATTCAGGCATCCCGCAGGTAAAAGATTACACCTCCCCAAAAAATCCTTTCACAGAGGCAGCAGCCACCTCGGTGATTCCTGGCTAACATGTGCCATATGCTAAATAAAATAAAAATCATCTTCTGAAATAATTTTCCTATGCATTTTGGTTAGCACCTCCAAATATCCTTTGTAGGAAACCAGACCAGTGGATCAGGATTGCCAGTTTGCTCAGTTTGAATAAAGCAACTTTTAAATAATCAGGGAAGCTAAGAATGGAAGTTTTATGTAGCTGAAAGTTTAGGGAAAGTTTTCTCCCCATCTTCTCTCCCTTGATTTTATATTTGAACAAGTGTTGCTTTCTGCAAAAAGGCATTTGCATTTCCTAGTATGAATTAATGAGCGAAAGGGCAGATGTTAGTCAAATGGACTGCATTTTGCCTCTGTCTCCCAAGTGCAAGGGCCAAGCACATTCATCACCATCTGTTTCTTTCCATGTCCTGATGCTTCTAAGAACCTGGCAGCATCAGGCAGATGGAGGAAATCAGCAGGATGCATTCTGGACTTATAACAACCCCAGATTTCTCCAACTTGCCAAATAAGTCCTTTGTGGTAATACTTAGGTAGCTCTGCTAAAAAAAGAGCTAGAGTAGAGGAACATTCCTCTAAACATATGTGCTTTCATGACTTGAAATTGCAATAAAGATTTGCACAGCTACTTGGCAAAATGTTGGGAACATTTCTGGTAAACCTTTCTAGAAAGACCGTTCAGAGTCTGATGAGGATGAAACCAAAGTATGTGCTATGTGCCATGGAATTTATTTTATCATTCTAGTGAAAGGTATTTCTAATGAAGAAGGCAATATTAAGAAACATTGTCCAGCTTCACAAGTAATATAATACAAGATTTTAAGCCAACTTCAGTCAACATCCAAGGGATGTTGAAGACGGTTACATAATTTTGAATGCCAAGATGTGGGTTAAAAGAAAGACAGGTTATCTTCTGTAGGTCTTCTGAAAACTATGCAATAAGAAGAATATCTACGAGTAATGTAACTAATCTGGAAAATTAAGGAATACAATGTCTAACATAGCACTATTTTGTGCTATACTGTGTGTTTTACTTTATTATTTTATTTATTCAATTTATATAGCTACCCATCTCACTCTGATGAATTCTGGGCAGCTAATAGCAGTTGAAAACACAACCCAACAACAACTTCTGCATTTACAACCTCTGGAGGCAGGTTGTTTCACTGATTATTGTTCTGTCAGGAAATTTCTCTTAGTTCTAGGTTGCTTCTCTCTTTGATTAGTTTCCATTGCTTTTTGTCCTGCCCTCGGTGCTTTGGAGAATAGCTTGACGCCCTTTACTTCGTGGCAGTTCCTGAGATATTGAAAGACTGCTAACATGTCACCCCTAGTCCTTCTTTTCATCAGACTAGACATACACAGTTTTCACAACTGTTCTCTGTATGTTTTAGCCTCCAGCCCCCTTAAGATATTATCTTAATTTAATATTTTATATATCCATATAACATATGGATGGATTATCCATACACACAAACACACACACATGTGTAGATGTACGCATATACACATACATACACACAAGAATGAACCTTCATCCTGGGATTCTAGACTACATTCTATCATTTTAGTATTTAGTATTTATTTGATTTGTCAATCGCTTGCAAGATACAGGTATAAGAATAAATATAGTTTTGAATACATGAGATAGATACTTATAAGAAAAATAAAAAAAACAATAGGACAGGGACGGTAAGCACGATTGGTGCGCTTATGCACCTCCTCTACAGACCTCTTAGGAAAGGGATGAGGTCAATAGTAGACAATCTAAGGTTAAAGTTTTGGGGTTTGGGGAAGAAACCAGAGTCAGGTAGAGTATTCCAAACATTGACCACTCTGTTGCTGAAGTCATATTTTCTGCAATCAAGTTTGGTGTGGTTAACCTTGAGTTTGTATCTATTGTGTGCTCTTGTATTATTATGATTAAAGCTGAAGTATTCATTTGCATGTAACCCATTACAATGTATAATTTTTATATACTATATTTAGATCGGACCAGAGGTGGCATAGTTCTAGGTTTTCTAGGTCTAGAGTTTCAAGTCTGGTGGCATAAGGTATTCTGTAATGAGTAGAGGAGCAGAGAACGCTTGTGAAATATTTCTGAACTTTTTCTTTTGTGTTAATATCAGATACATGATATGGATTCCAGACTGATGAGCTGTATTCAAGTATATGTCTAGCAAATGTTTTGTATGCTCCAGTTAGTAGTGTGATATTACCATTCGTTGTTTGTTTGACAGGAATGCTTCTATCCAGTTATGTAGGTGTCCAGAGATACCATAAGATTTTAGTTTTAGCAGTAGTTTGTCGTGTACTACTGAATCAAAGCTTTACAGAAGTCTATGGAGATTGCATCTATTGCTTTGCCCTGATCGAGTTGTGATCATAGAATGCATTGATAGAGAAATACTCATCCTGTGCCCATACTGGTATATTTCTCATCAGATCCAACTTCAGGATGCTCTTTTAGAGAAGCACCTTATACAACTATTGCAGAAACCCAAACCCAGGAATTGACTAAAACTATAAGCTCTTAGTCTAGGAGCAGGAAAAAATGTTGTATAGCATAAAGCTATGGAAAAGTCATCCTGGACAAGTGGCAGGAGCTGTGAGTCCAGAAGGATCTCCTCTCAAGTTGCATATGAGTTTTGTTCAGGGCATTCCCATCCTTTCCAGAGCTACCAATGAAAAATTTCCCAGGACATGGAGGTCCTAAAGTCCAGAACTACTCAGCCCTGTATGTATTGGAATATTTGCAAGAAATTTGCCTGCAACCAAGAATCAATACAAAATACACAAAGTAGTAGAAAATGAAGAAGCTAAAATGCTCTGAGACTTTAGGCTTCAAACAGACAACATCTGCCACATAACACACCCCAGTCAGTACTTCTTCACTCTCCTACCATTGGGTAGGAGATATAGAAGCATAGCCAGCAGCACCAACAGGCTAAAGAACAGTTTCTACCCATGGCTGTCAGACTCCTGAATGGAAAATAACTTCATGTCAACATAGTATGATAGACATGCAGGGCTGGCACGTTGTGCAACAAGGTCACATGGTGTAATAAGATTGTGTGCTTGTTAGTAGGATTCACTGGGTTAGGGACTTTCTTTCTTCATTGTGAGTTGTGTTGTAGTAGGGTGCACAAAGGAAGGCTCACCCAATCTCATTGTATACATGTTGTACTTTGCCAATAAACTGATTTGATTAACAATTGTCATTAAAAAAAATGTCTGGATAGTATGTGGCAATATCTACAGACAGTAAAATAGAAGAGAAAGAACTGAAGAAAATCTCTAGCTATAAAGATTAGTAAGCAGAAGGACAATGTCTGTAGCTAAAGAAAGTAAATATAAGTTAATATAAAGATTATAAGGCAAGTTCAAACAATTGGAGCACAATTTGAACATCATCAGCATTGATAAAATCCCCATCAGCAAAAGACATCTTTACTTGGAACAATTTACATCCTGTGACAATATCTTTAACATCATCAAACAACATCTGCCTAACACACTTACCTGGGAAAGATTCAGTAGATGAATAGAAATGACAAATTCTGGCTGGATATGAGAATCAACCATAACAACCAGAGAAATGGTCAAATATGCAATTCTTTCTTTTTCCTTGTACTGTTTTATTCCTTGCTTCATAAAAGCATAGTAATAACTTTCTCCTACTGAAAACTTAAACTGCATTTCACAGCATGAAATGGCACCTGGCAACACAGAACAGAATAATGAGTGCGGACCAAGGACTAAGACAAGATATATTTCTCTTGGCCAATATTCCACAACTTTAATGTTTGCCTTGTGAGAAATTTGAGATTCATTTTCTTTGAGTTTTAAACATAAATACCAATTCTGCAGTAAGGTTCCTACGTCTCCTGCCCAACATGTAATAAAATAGGATAGGACGATTAAAAATTACCTCATTTCATGCATGGTGATCCTGTTCCATATAACATGATGTTCTTCTTTCTTCTAAGTAATTCTAGAGGTTGGATTATCCAATATGAAATTTATGCCTCATTTACATGTTGTATGAATTAGTGCACAAAGTTTGCTTTTATTTAACAACAGCCCAAATGAACCAGATTTGAAGGATCACATTTTATTTACAACTAGGGAAACAAATTACATGTATCTCCACCCTTGAAAACATCAAATTTATTTCATGAAATTAATTTAAATGATTATGCAAGTTCATAAATTAAAACAGTCTCTGTTTATGATATAGAAGGAAAAGAAAACGAATGGACATAGCATTAGTCGAAATGTAATATTTTTCCCCATAATGCATTGGTCCCTGGTAACCTTTTGAAACTTTCACAGTGATTAATATCAATTTGGAAATGTCTCCAAAGGAAAGAAGAGCTGAATTCAGGACTAATTATTGCTCAGCAAATATCCTGAGGTGTCAATGATGTGGATCAGTTTTAGCAGAGAACAAAAGTATTCCAAATAAAATACTGAAAAGAAAAAGCAAGATAATATAAATTTGGCACAAGAAATGTGAAAGTTAAGAAGGAGCCAGTGTTTTAAGCTTGCATGAATTTTTCCACTCTGCAAATCAGTTAGAAAAATAACAATAGCAACTTTGCTTAATATGACCCTAGGGTATTATTCTCAAGGTCAAGGATATTTCTATTGCTTAAAGGGATGTAATATTAACAAAAAGACTGTAAATCATACAGGCTGTGGTTAGAATAGAGAAGGTCTATATTCAGAGTCACTGGGGAGAAGTGCAAACTAAAAATAAGTTATTGATACTGATTTGCAAATCATATGAAATAAAAATTGTTGCTGTGCTAAACATATCTGGTCCATTTTTTTCAGTTAGATAGTAAAGAAATTACTGGGGGTCTTTTCCCAAAGAAGAAGAAGAAATTACTATTAATATGGTGGCAGTGGTGAATAAGATAAGAAGAAGATCCTAGTATACTTATCCAAGTTAGGAAATGACTTTAAAAATGCATATAAAAGTTTTAATTTGCTTTGTACAAAATCTTCTCCAACAATAAGGACTATATTATTATCACTCCAACTATCCGTAGCCTCCTTGCTTCTCATTTTTTCATAAAATTCCAGGGAAATCCATGAAGTCAGCAAGAATTCTACCAATTGTATTTTTTCAGAACTGATCTGAAGAGGTTCTGCATTCAGAACTTGTTGGAGAACTTCTCTTTCCCTTGGAGAAACCAACAATAAAACACTCAGTTTCTCTGACCACAAACTGGGCGGAGATTTTCCACAAAATAATAGAAAAATGTATGAGAGAAAAGAAAATGTGGGGGAAATCAAACCAGCAAATCTTGCTACTTCCCCTCGATTAAATAACAAATAATACTTGACTTTGGGTATTTTACAAATATGGAAGATTTCAAGAGGGAACTTTTCTTACCTTGTATTAAGTGCTCTTAGAAAAGTTTGCCTTTCCCAAAGTTATTATAGTCAGGTGCCAATGAAAATATATTTCTTAACCAAAAGGATTTTAAGTATGATAATTTTTGAGTTTTTAATCTGCTGAATTTTATCTATGCTTATAAATGTATGAGAATTTTATTTTATTCATATTTATTTTCCTATTATATTATAATTAATAATATATAATAAAATAACTGAGTTGGAAAGGAGCTTGAAGATCTTTTCATCCAATATCTCACAAGAAGAGTTCTCCACTCCTCTATCGTTGCAGAATACCTTATGCCACCAGACTCAAAATTCTAGACCTAGAAAACCTAGAATTATGCCGTCTTTGGTCTGATCTAAGTATGGCATAAAATCATACATTGCAATGACTTACCTGTCAATGAATACTTCAGCTTCAACCATAACAACAGAAGAGCACACAATAGATACAAACTCAAGGTTAATCGCACCAAACTTGACTGCAGAAAATACAACTTCAGCAACAGAGTTGTCAATGTCTGGAATACTCTACCTGACTCTGTGGTTTCTTCCCCAAACCCCAAAAACTTTAACCATAGACTGTCTACTATTGACCTTATCCCTTTCCTAAGAGGCCTGCAGGGGGCGTGCATAAGCCACCAATGTGCCTACCGTCCCTGTCCTATTGTTTCTTTCTTTTTTTTTTCTTATAGGTATCCATGTATTCATAACTATGTTTTTACTGATACCTATTATCTTATAAGCAATTGACGAATAAATATAAATATAAATAAATAAATAAACTCCCTGTTCCAATATCTCAGGGGCTGCCACAAAGAAGAGGGAATCAAGCTATTCTCAAAAACACCCGAGGACAAGAAGCAATGGGTGGAAACTAATCAAGGAGAGATGCAGCCTAGAACTAAAGAGAAACTTCCTGGCTGCTAGAATTAATCAGTGGAGCAGCTTATTTCCAGAAGTTGTGGGTGCTTCAACACTGAAAGTTTTAGCAAGAGATTGGACAACCATTTGTCTAAAGTGGTCTAGGTTTTCCTGCCTGAGCAGAGGATTGGACTAGAAGAACTCCAAGGTCCCTTCCCACTCTGATATCCTGTTATTTAAATTGAATTCTGTTAAATGAGAAGCCAAAAAGAGGATTCTAAAATCATTGGATTCATTTTTTTTTCTGAGGTTTTAATCTATGACCGTACCCTTTTAATCTAAAATTCATATTCAAACTGGATTTGGTACAAACATGTGAAAAGAACCATTTTTTTAAAAAAAGTATGGTATTTCAGATTTTAATTTCTGTGTGCCTGCTTTCTAACTCTTTCATTGTACTGGTTGCATAGATGGATTTTATTATATTTTTATTGCTATAAGTCACCTGAATTATCCACATAAATAGAAAGTTGGGGTACTATTGTTATTGTTATAACCACAACATTGAAAAAATGTTATAGTTTAAAATGTTGTTTAAAATGCATGGGATTTTGCATTTAGACTGCCACCTGGAATATGACGTACTAGATATACAACAATTGAAAACAAAGGGTATCTTTAACAGACATGGCAATACCCAGGAATAACAGAATTAAAGCAAAAGAATTACGGAGACATAACAAGCAAGGTGGAAATATTAATGGAGAAAATCTAGCAAAAATTATTCCTAAAGTATTTGCACAATAGACAGAATAACAAAGAGAGTAGACTAACATTTATAAGAACTAAATATTTTTGGCTATATCTACTGTGAATTTATAAAAATCATCTTGCTGGTCACATGTTGCGTTCCTTGGATTATCTTTAGATACCTGGCAGCAGTTTGAATTTCCAAATGACGCCAATGAGTGTTTTTATTTTATTTTCTACTGGGTGTTTCTTGGTGAATAAAAGTATTGAGGGTGGAGGTTTGTTCTCTGAACTTGTGAGTTGGTTTCTGAATGTTTCATTACCAGGTGACATCTTCGGTGGAATTTAGGGAATATCAGTGTCAGTGATCTTCTCTTATAAGGGCTTCATGTGGTCAGTAGCTCTTGTGACGGTCACCTCAAGTGAGGTGAGGACAACCTCAGGTCAGGGTCTTGTGATGGGAAGGTCACATCAGGTGACGGTCATTGAGAGGTGAAGTGCTGGTTGGGACATTTCATTGAGGGTCACTGCTATGACTGGTTGACTGTGTGGTCTATTTGAATTCTGAGGGGTTCATAGGCTGGTTGTAGGTTTATGTGTCTGTTGATGGAATTGCTTGTGGAGTGCCAAATTTGAGTATCAATTCCTCTGAAGATGTCACCAAGCCTGGTAATGAGACATTTGGAGAAAAAAAAAACCACTAGCTCGGAGAATGAGCCTCCGCCTTTATCCTACACTGAGCTATACATATTTTCCACTATTGCAATAAAAAAATTATCATCAACAAAATATTTATCAGACTAAGGAACAGATTCAGTTCTTAATATTCTCCATCCTCCCCTCTTCTTCCCCTAATATTCTAGGTGTTGTTTTTTTCCTGTGAAATGTGAACAATACATTCATGTCAGTCTAACGGCTGGAATGGAGGAAGCATTTTAATTATTTGATCAAAAATCTGATTCCAGGCTGGGCTTGAAGGTTTACAATGTTGAACTTAATTGCTATGTTTCATATGACCATCGATACAGGATTATTGTATTATTTAACTTGGCCAGCTTAATCTGAGGCAATTGGTCTTTAAAAAAAAAAAGCAGACTGATGAAAACTTGAGAAAAATGATGGATTTTATCCAGAATCATCAGATCTAGCTTGTCTTTTAAATATATCAAGTTATTATTTGTAGTACAAAAGATTGATATGAAACGTTGCATTGCATATCAAGAGAAGAAAAGCAATGCAAACATACATAATGTCGAAGTACAGGATTTCCTCATACAAATTTAGTGAATCTTTTTAAGGATTTTAAGCTGCCAAGAATAAATTCCTGCAAACCAGTGGAACGAGCTTGTGGCTGAGGACAGTGAGTTCTTAAATTTAACCCATTAGTATTAAGTCTCTGCCACTAATAATAGAATATTAGTAATAAAACTGGCAAACCACATACTCTGCAGTAGTAAGTAGATGTTTAATCGTTTATTCCATTTTATGTGGGACACAGTGGAAAATCACAGCCTTTCCTAACTTCCTGCCTTCCAGCTGAGTTGGATGGCATTCCCATCCTACCTAGCCAGCACCAGGAAAGTTGGAATAACACTTAGAACATGGCCTATGATTGGAGAAATCTGGTTCAACTTATTTTAGCTGAAACTCTAAAGTCTCTCTCTTTTGTTATCCTGAATCAGCTTCAAAGTTGAATTCAATGGGACATATAAAATCCTTTCAATTAAACTTTGAATTTCTCTCACTTTAGGGTTTAAGATTCCTCTTCAATATAGGTAAGATAAGATAACAGGTATAAATATAAATATAGTTATGAATACATGAAGGCACATTGGTGCGCTTATGCTTCCCTCCTACAGATCTTTTAGGAAAGGGGTGAGCTATAAAGTTAAAGTTTTGGGGCTTTGGGAAAGAAACCACAGAGTCAGGTAGAGTGTTCCAGACATTGACCATTCTGTTGCTGAAGTTGTATTTCCTGCAATCAAGTCTGATCCGGTTAACCTTGAGTTTGTATCTATTGTTTGCTCTTGTGGTGTTATGGTTGAAGCTGAAGTATTCATTGACAGGTAAGTCGTTGCAATGTATGATTTTATATACCATACGTATTACGACCATATTAAGACTCAAATTTCTGTTGCTAAGCAAGACATTTGTTAAGTAAAATTTGCTCAGTTTTACAACCTTTCTTGCCATAATTGAAGTTATTAAATTAGTAATACGGTTAAGTGAATCTGGCTTCCCCATTGACTTTGCTTGCCAGAAGATAGCAAAAGATGATTATATGAGTCTTGGATGTGTAACCATCATAAATATTAGTCAGTTGCTGTGTATCTGAATTTTGATCATATGACCATAGAGATGCTGCAACAGTCATTAGTTTGAAAAACCTTTTTTCAGTACCATTATAGTTTTGAATGGTCACTAAATGACCAGCTGTAAGTTAAGGACTCCCTCTGTACCTCTGCTCCCTGCTATCCATTCTCCTAATCCATCTGTCAAGAGGTGAGTATTGAAAGTTTTCCTGTGCAGTTTATTGAAGCTGGATGCTTCAATATTTTCATTTTATTCCTCCATTGTTCTTATTCAGTTTCAGCCTATTTCAGAAAGACTTTCTCTGCAGTCTTAAAGTAGTATGTAGCGCTTAAAATTCTTGCTCCTGAATCCAGTAATTGTTCCCAAATCACAAACTTTACAGTTCAGAGAAAGGGAAAATAATTAAATGTGTGACCAACACTAAGTATTCTAAATATATTCAATTTTAATTAACTCTGAATAGAAATCAAATTTAATTTTTATCATATAAGCTCATTTGCAGCTTTTTTTTTTTTTTGGATGTTTATTGACATGACTCTCCAAAAGCCAAATATAGCCTTTAGCTCAGAAAAAGTTGAACATTTCTTGTTTCGAGATTTTTCTTTTTTTTAAAAAAACAACCCTAATTCTGACTCCTATTGTATTGAATTAATCCAGTTGCTTTTGATTAACTGGCTTTTGATTTTATATATATATATATATATATATATAAGAAGCCTGATGATGGCAGATGAGATACAGCCAAAACGTTGCTACAACTTTAAAAGTACAACTACAATGACGTGGGAAAATACCCGAACAAAGCTGAATGCCATATATGTAAGTACCTGCGAAAACTTAAGAATGTATGTATGTATGTATGTATGTATGTATGTATGGAATTCGGCTTTGCTTCAGATGAATCTGACTCACAGATGAAACAGATAAAAGCCTGACTCACAGATGAACACTATACAGAAGTCTGATGATGGCAGATGAGATTCTGCTGAAATGTCGCTACAACTTTAAAAGCACAACTACTATGACGTGGGAAAATACCCGAGCAAAGCCGAATGCCATACATGTAAGTACCCGCAAAAACTTAAGATATATATATATATATATATATATATATATATATATTTGTTTTCTGAGGTTCTCGCGGGTATTTGTATGTGGATCTTTGGTTGTTCGGGTTTTCTCCCGCGTAAGATTCAAAGTGTCTAGGCAACGTTTCGATGAAGTCTCATTCATCATCATCAGGCCTCTGTCTTTGGCTCTTGCTTTTCAGAGTGATGTGAGGTTGCAGCTGCTTTTTCTTTCTAACTGTCAGTGGGGTGGGATTTGAATGGGTGGGGGCTTGGCTGTGTTCTGATTGGGTGGGGGTGTCTTCTCATTGGTGGGGGCCTGGCTGTGTTTTGATTGGTTGGGGGTTGGCCGTGTTCTGATTGGCTGGATTTCTTGCTGCCCGGCTTCGAGTTCGAGGTCGCGCTGCATCTCCATAGTTGGTGTCGGCTTGCTTCATGTATGGCTCGGAGGGGTTTGGGTGGGCAGTGGTGAGGTTGCAGGTATTCGTCTGTTCATGAGGGCGGGTTTCCAAATGGCTGGGAGGCGGGAGGTGTCATCTCGTTTGTTCATGCTGTGTGGGCGTTTTCTATTTCTATGGCTTCTCTGATTATTCTGCTGTTGAAGTGTTCGGTTTTGGCAATAGTTCTGGTATTTTTAAAGTTAATTTTATGTCCTGTGGCTTTGAGGTGTTGGACCAGGGAAGAGGTCGTTTCTTCTTTTTTGATTGAGTTCTTATGTTCTTCAATGCGTGCACTAATTCTTCTGTTAGTCTGTCCAATGTATGTGGCAGGGCAGGCAGTGCAGGGGATTTCGTGATACTCCTTGGTTTTCTAATTCGACTCTGTCTTTGGGGTTTCTTAGGATGGTGGATATTTTTCTGTTTGTGCAGAATGCTGTTTTAATATTGTGTTTTTGGAGGATCTTGCTGATTCTGTCTGTAGTGCCTTTTATATATGGGAGGAGGGCTTTGCCGTTTTCTTGTTCTCTGTCTTGGATTTTGGTTGGGGTTTCTTTTTGGATTAGGTGGGTAATCTTGTGTCTTTGGAATCCATTGGCTGTAAGTACGTTGGTGAGGGTGTGTAGTTCGGCTTTTTGGTGTTGTTCATCGCTAAGCATTTTGTTCTGGAGATGAGTGTTTTGGCTACGGAATTGATCTGTGCTGGGTGGTGGTGTGAGAGTGCATGTAGATAGCGGTTTGTATGTGTTTTCTTTTGGTAGATGGTGTGTCCTAGGGAGCCATTGGATCTTTTGTATACCAAGACATCTAGGAAGGGAAGTTGATTGTTGGTTTCTGTTTCCATGGTGAATTGTATCTTGGGGTGTAGGCTGTTGAGGTGTGTGAGGAACTTGCTTAGTTTTTCTTTCCCATGTGGCCAGATTATGAAGGTGTCATCTACGTATCTGAGCCAGAGTTTGGGTTTGTGGTCGTATTTTTCTAGAGCTTGTGTTTCAAAGTGTTCCATGTAGAGGTTTGCGATGACAGGTGAGAGGGTGATCCCATGGGTGCTCCTTCTATTTGTTTGTATTTTTGTCCATTGTAGGTGAAGTATGTATTGGATAGGCAGTGGTTGGTCAGATCTAGGATGTGCTTGGGGGTTGTATTTGTTTTGGATGGCTGTCAAGGCTTCTTTTATTGGTATTTGGGTGAAGAGGGATATGACATCGAAGCTTACTAGTAGGTCGCTGGGTTGTAAGTTTTGTTTCTTTATGATTTCGATGAACTGGAATGAGTTTCTTACATGTGAGTTGATGGATTCTGCATAGGGTTGTAGTTGTTTGGCGAGAAATTTGGCCAGGTTTTGTAGAGGTGAGCCTATGGAGCTGACTATTGGTCTGAGTGGGGTTCCTTCTTTGTGTATCTTGGGGAGACCATAAAGCTTGGGGCATCTGGATGATTTTTCTCTGGGTATGATTCTTTGCTGGATTTCTTCACTGATGGGGGAGGTTTTTATTTTGGATTTGGTAGTTTTTTCTAGGTAGGTGGTGGGGTCTGTCTTTAGGGGTTTGTATGCGGGGTCTTGGAGTAGGTTGGTTAACTTGGTTTGGTAGTCAGATGTGTTCATAACCACTGTCGCGTTGCCTTTGTCTGCTGGTAGGATTATTATGCTGGTGTCTTCTTTCAGGTTAAGTAGTGCAGTTTGTTCTTCTTTGGATAAGTTGCTTTTGGGTGGTTTACTAGTGCAGAGGATGTTGGTGATTTCAAGTCTGATTTTGTTAGCATCATCAGGGTTGGTTTTGGTCAGGCTGGTTTCAACTCCACATATGATGGTTTCTGTGGGGATGTGTTTGGGGGCGACAGCAAAGTTGAATCCTTTTGAAAGGACCTTGGTTTCAGCTTCAGTGAGGATCTTGTCTGAGATGTTGTGCACTGTTTGTTTCATGTGTGGCTGAGTGATGTGAGATTGCAGCTGCTTCCTCCTTTTAACTGCCAGTGGGGGTGGGACTTGATTGGGTGGGGGCTTGGCTGTGTTCTGATTGGGTGGGGGTGTGTTCTCATTGGTAGGGGGTTTGGCTGTGTTCTGATTGGTTGGGGGGTTAGCCGTGTTCTGATTGGTTGGAGGCGTGTTCTGAGAAGCACAGAAGCACAGAAGTTCACTCTGAGAAGCACAGAGCCGGAGACAGAAGCCTGAAGATGATGAATGAGACTTCATCGAAACGTTGCCTAGATACTTCGAATCTTACGCGGGAGAAAACCCGAACAACCAAAGATCCACATACAAATACCATGAGAACCTCAGAAAACAAATATATATATATATATATATATATATATATATATATATATATATATATATACACACACACATACATACATACATACATACATACATACATGTTTTAAGTTTTCACGTGTACTTACATGTATGGCATTCAGCTTCATTCGGGTAGTTGTGCTTTTAATATATATTTTTAATATATATATATATATATATATATATATATATATATATATATATATATATGTATATGTATATGTATATGTATATGTATATGTATATGTATATGTATATGTATATGTATCAGAATCTCATCTGCCATCATCAGGCTTCTGTATTGTGTTCGTTTGAGAGTCAGACTTTTACAGTTGTTTCAGTTTTAAATTTGGGGCTAGCCTACTGCTGTGCCAGAATGGTTTTTTCTTCATCCTGATTGGTTGGAAGTCTTGGTCTGTGTTTATTGGTCTTGGAGTTTGCTGTGTTCTGCTTGATTGGTGTTTCTAATATCTTCTGTCTGTTTTGTGGCTTTTTTTGTCTTGATTGGCTGGCAACATTGTGTTCCTGTATTGGAGGCTTTTAGTGCAGCTTGGCTCTGAGTAAATGGACGGCTACCATTTATTAGGAAGCTAGGTTTCATCTGGGTGCCTGGTTGGGGTGTGTTTGAGCTGGAGGTATCAGGGGGGAATCTGTTTGTGCCCAGGTGTTTGCCTGGCTTGTGGTATGGAGATTTTTTTGTTTTTGAGTGCAGGCTTCCAAATAATTGACAGTCTGGTGGAATCATCTCTTTTGTTCATGCTTTCAGGTTGTTTTTCAATCTCTATGGCTTCTCTGATAATTCTGTGGCTGGGGTTTTCTATAGTGGCTAGGGTTTTGGTGCCATTGAAGTCAACGCTATGACCTGTGGCTTTCATGTGTTGGACTAGTGAGGAAGTGTGTTCCAGCTTTTTTACTGCATTTTTGTGTTCATCCAGGTGGGTACTTATTCTTCTATTGGTCTGTCCAATGTATGTAGCAGGGCATGATGCACAGGGGATTTCATATATGCCTTGGTTTTCCAGGTCAATTTTATCTTTGAGGTTTCTAAGGATGGCTGCTATTTTACTGTCTGTTTTGAAGGCAGTCTTGATGTGATGCCTGTGTAGTATCTTACTGATTTTGTCTGTAGTACCTCTTATGTAGGGCAGGACAGCTGTTCCATAGGTCTCTCCTTGATTAGTTTCTATCCGTTGTTTCTTGTCCTGCCTTCAGGTTCTTTGGAAAATAAGTTGACCCCTTCTTCTTTGAGGCAGCTCCTTGAATATTGAAACACTGCTTTAATTGACACAGAATTGATTCTGATAAAAAGTATTTATTTTTGTCCAAAATCTTACTTATAACAGAAAAAAATCCCTGCTTTCTTCTTTAAACTGTTCACTATTTTTTATCTTACCTTTCCCTTGAAAAAGATATTCCCTTGAACAAAGACAGCCTTATTGAATTATATGGGGTTTCTGTTGAATATCATATATAGACTTGGAGACTTGCAGGCTTTTTTGGAAGAGTATCAACTATTTTGAAATATTAATGTAAAAAAGTTGTCTTGGTTCTGCAGTTGGTGGCATTACCACATGAACTTCTTGTGGCCAAAGTATAATATAATCCCTGACTTGAAGTCTATTCCCAGGTGCTGGAAAGTCAAGAAAACAGGGATGTGGTCTCATCTTATCATAAATTATCTACTTGCCAATTCAGTATCTAAATGGGTCTACTGTATTTTATGCAAGCTGAAATAATATCATTTTACATAATCTGATCTTACTGGCTTCTAAGTAAGTTATTGGAAGACCAAATCCTTCCTCACTACAGAAGTATATGCTTTTGGAAAGGAGGAAAAAACAAGAGAGAGGATAATTATTCTAGCTCTATTAAAAATAAATAATAAAATAGGTTACTGAACTCCATTTCCAGGACTATCATATGTTGTAAGTCATCTTTATGGCACATTTTACCCAAAGAATCCAGGCAGTAGTCCAGTTATTAGTGTGGGAGAGTCAGTGGGACATTGTGTGTAACAATGTGTGACAATTAGTAATGCTCAAATATGGAGCTCTTACTAAAAGGCAAATAAATCTGGATTTGGGTTGTGAAACTATGAAAGTTTGAATCACTGATCCTTACTGAGACTGTAAACGTGTTACGACTGCAAAAGAAATCAGCCTTGTCATTAGTTCAGAATTGGATAACAACAACAATAATAACAACAACAACAACAACAACCCATAGGGTGCTGCCTTGACGTGGTGGGGGGCTTAACTGCTCCAATGAAGCTGAGAGGTGTGCTGGCAGTAGTGCAAACTACCAGCAGGTCCAACCATGTCAGAGAGGTTCCAGCCAAGGAGCAGAACTGAGTGCACCCAACAACCAATGCAATGAACCATGGTGAAACACAACCAAACAAAGCCTATACTGGTTTGGTCATCGCCCGGGTTTAACAAGGACCACATTGGGTTTTGGGGAACCTGGGCATCCATCAACAAGTGGGCTATAGGCCACAGGTCCCACAGCTGAGCAACCAGGACATAGGCCTGCAGGGCTACTGGAAGCTGAATAATCTCAGAAGCGGCAGAAATACACTATGCCGGAGAACTGCACCGTAATGAAATGCTACTACAAAGCAGAACCAGAAAAATGAGGCTACCAAAAAAGGATGTACAGGTTATGGAAACACGAATACCCAGACTCAAGGATAACTGAATTACTATTAGCTGACCAGTGATGATTCATCACTCGGAACAAAGTGCTCAGTAAAGTCGAACTTAAAGAAATACAGAAAAATGGTGAAACGGGAACACTGTTGAATGGCAAGACTGTTGAACAGCAGACTGTTGAAGTGGCAGCAGAAAATACTCCAATAACTTCTGGAGCAATTGAAAATCCTGAATTCAAAAAAAAACTGCAGATATTTTGCAAGAACAGAAACAGCAAGGACCTGCAGTCATCACTGAAACACTAGGAGTACTCAATGCCAGGCAGCAAGAACTGAGAGCTAAAATCTTAGCACATGCTGCATCAAATACAGAAAGAAGACTTCCAACATTGAAGACTGTGCCTAGAAAACATTTGGCACCACTGATGATAGATGTGAATTATGCACTTGCAGCAGTCCAGATAACATCAATTGAACAAACAAATCAGCTTGCTTACAGTACAGCAGTCATAGTAACAGAAGAACTGGAGATTCAACAGCCATAGCCCCCTAGAAAATTGACTGGAAAACCACACCTCAGTGGAGTTGAAAATCAAGAGCCTGCAAGCAGGTGCAAGCAACTTGAAGAATTTGCAGGAGAAAAAGCTGAGGAACAGCAAGATCAAGAAACATCAGATAAAAAAATACGGGCTTAGTAGAAGAAAAATTTATTAAACCAGACATACTCAATTTCTGCAACTATTCTTCAGATGTTTTAGCCTCCAGTCACCTAATCATCTTCGTTGTTCTTCTCTGCACTCTTTCTATCTAGAGTCTCAACATCTTTTTTATGTTGTGGCAATTAAAATTGGATGAAGTACTCCAAGTGTGGCTTATTAAGTGCTACTAACACTTCACATGATCTTGATTCTATCCCTCTGTTTATGCAGCCTAGAACTGTATTGGCTTTTTTTTTTTTTTTGGCACCTGTGTAGCGCACTGCTGGCTCAAATTTAAATAATTGTCCACTAGGACTCCAAGATCCCTTTCAGAGTTAGTGTGATCGCACTAATAAGGCTAATGCTAGTAACATTAGTAACATAAGAGTTTTGGTGGTGCACATTAGTAACATAAGATCTGTAGTTAGAATGTAGTACTGCAAGCTACTTCTGCTGACTGCCGGCTGACTGCAATTTGGCAGTTCAAGTTTTATCTGATTCAAGGTTGATTCAGCCTTCCATCCTTACAAGGTGGGTAAAATGAGGACCAAATTTGTTGGGCGCAATATGCTGACTCTGTAAACTGCTTAGAAAGAGGGTTGTAAAACACTGTGAAGCAGTATATAAGTTTAAGTGCTATTGCTATTTGATACTTAAAATATGTTAATATGCAGTTTATCATAGTTCAGAGGGATTATTCCTCAGGGTGGATGTTTGTCAGAGGTCACCTTCATCCCTGTCACTGCCAAGTAGGTATGTCACAAAGAGAAAATCTTCCATTATTCTGTAACATTTAAGACATTTCTTAGTAAACGGGACTCATTAAGCAGCTTGTTTCATCTCAATACATCCATTTTGGAGCTTGGAATGGGGGTTGAAGTTGGCTTATAGTTATCAGGAATATAGAAATCATAGTAAACCTGTCAGTGTCAGTTTGGTGGGAGAGTCATGTGCTTCCTAATCTGAATAATACAATAATGGCTGCCTAAATATAGATGGGCATGAAACCCCGGTCAAAAATTATCTCATTGAATCAGGGCTATTAATCAAGAATGGGACAAAAAAAAATATCAAGAGAGGGGTTGCAACTAAGCAGTTGAAGATTTTTTCCTTTTTATTATGCTGTACACCATTTTTAGAGGGCAGAACATCAATCTTAAGGTTTCAGACGCTATACTGATTTTTTTTGACACATACAAAAATACACACCCTTGCAGATGCACCTGAGTTGCACCAAAATAGAACAGAACAGAATAGAACAGAATAACAAAGTTGGAAGGGACCTTAGAGGTCTTCTAGACCAGTCCCCTGCTTAGGCAGGAAACTCTACACCACTTCAGACAAATGGTTATCCAAACTCTTCTTAAAAACTTCCAGTGTTGGAGCATTCATAACTTCTGGAAGCAAGTTGTTCCACTGATTAATTGTTCTAACTGTCAGGAAATTTCTCCTTATTTCTAGGTTGTTTCTCTCCTTGATGAGTTTCCTCCCATTGCTTCTTGTCGTGCCTTCAGATGCTTTGGAGAATAGTTTGACTCTCTCTTCTTTGTGGCGATTCCTGAGATATTGGAAGACTGCTATCATGTTGTCGTATTTTGTAATAATACTCTTAACATGGTATTTTTGTAATAATACTCCTAACATGGAGTATAATACTCCTAACGTGAGTTCTCTGCACACAAACTGCTTTATTTTTCTTAACTCCTCCCTTCCGGTTCCTTCATACTGTGTCACCTCAAAACATGTCCCTCACTACTCTCTGTCTAACATTGGTTCCTCTTCACAGTTAAACATCAACAGGTTCCATTTACCCTACACTACATCTCCCTTTTCTAGAGAACAAAGGGTAGACTACCTTTGTCTCACCAGACCTTAGACGATTATTCTACCTCTTTTGTTGAAGGTCTGTTCCTATCTAAATCCTGTGGGGAAGAAAATGTTATCATATAGCTATTTACTAATCCAGTACACCTAACTGTGTTTAAACTATTCTGCACCTCAGATTTCTTACTGAACTACACATCAACATTAACTCTTTTTCACTTTCTCAGTTCACAGATTCCGTCTCTCTGGTTTAACTATTGCTCTCCCAGACTTTGTCCTTAGGGTAGCTGTCACACTAGGAAAGTTTTTAAGTATTTTCCCAGGTGATGTAAAAACTTGTTCACTGTTTGTCTCTGGTAACTCCTGCTGCTCCACAGCTCCTCCTTCACTTGCATGTGTGTGTAAGGGTATCAAGTGCTGATGATTGCATCTCACCACACCTTTAGGTACATCCCACCAGATATGACCTTGGACTCGTGTGATTCTGCAGCACAGTCCCAGATTCTTTTGTATCAGTGACCCATACATGCTCTCCTGGTACCAAATCACTAAGAGGTTTTGCACGATGTCTCCTGTTGTAGTATTTGTTCCAGACTAGCAGGCTCAAAAGCCTGCAACTCTGATTGGCCCGCTGATAGCCGATCGTGATTGGTTACCATAGACTGATGCGATTGGCCAGTAAACGGGCTGCTGCAATTGGCCCTGCCAAAAGCGGCAAACTCAAATTGCCTTCATTGGCTGCCTAGCCACAGCCAGCCCTATAAAAGGGGCTGCTCGGCTGGAATTAGTTGCTCAGATCTGAAATCACTAATAAAGAGCTGTTGTTGCTATCTGAGTCTTGCCTCCATTCTTGAACCATCCTCCCAGATTTAACACTGGCGATGAGGATGGGATGCGGAGGCAACGAACTCTATTGATTTGAACTAGCTGAAGGAGCATGTGGCTGACAGAGCGCAATGACGGCAACATGGCCAGCAGCGCTATACCACCCGCCCCATTCGATCCAGCTAGCGAGGACTGGGACTCATATATGGACAGATTTCAAATGTTCCTGGAGTCCAACAACCTCAAAGATGCCACGCCCAGCAAGAAACGAGCCATTTTTCTAACCCATTGTGGGCCAGCCGTTTTTAAGATGGCTAAAGCCTTAGCGAAGCCAGCTGAGGTTAAAACCATGGATTGGGACACCCTTGCTCCCATCCTGCGCAACCATTACGCCCCAGCCGTGCCAACTCTCATTCACAGACACAAGTTCTACCAGAGGGACCAGCATGAAGGTGAGAGTGTTGGGGATTTTGTGGCAGTCCTGAGGAATCTGGGCAGTTTATGTGGCTTCGCCAATCTCAAAGAAGCCATGAGAGACCGCATCGTCCTTGGCCTCAGAGACCCAACCGTCCAGAGCAAGATCATGGCCAAGGGAGACATCTCGCTTGCAGATGCCATAGCAGATGCCACCGCAGCTGAAGCCACTCGTAAATCAGCAGCACAAATGCGTCGAACCAGCGGAACCAACCACCAACCCACCAACGATGCTGGGAAAACTCCAGACAAGTACACATCAACCACCCATCATGAAGATGTCGAGTCATCCTCAGACAGCGAGGAGGAAGAAGTCCACAGACTCCAGTCAGAATGTGAGCAATGAGACCAGCGGGGTCATAAATCCAACTACAAATGCGCCAGATGTGGAGGAAACCATCCTCGATCCGAATGCAGATTTTTAGACGCCATGTGTCATTTTTGCGAGAAACGAGGGCACATCGTGAAGGTATGCAGAAACAAGAGAAATTCCAGCCCCAGACGGAGAGGGAGCAGCCCAAAGAGGAATGACGGCAACTCCACCACACAGAGAGACTGCCCTAGCAACCAGTGGAACCAGTACAGCAGACCCCGAAGGTTTAATGGCACACCCAGACGAGAGGAGGCTCATCAAACCATCACCATCGACCACGCTTCATCACTTGATGCCAAAAAAATCAGAGTAAAGGTCACCATTGAAAACAAACCGTGCATCATGGAAGTCGACTCTGGGTCATCACTATCCATGGTATCCTGGAAAACACTCAAGCAGCTGATTCCAAACATCCGACGCCAAGACCTCAGCAGTCAGAGACTCATACTGAAAGACTACCAAGGCAACCGGATCCCAGTCGCAGGTACCCGCCATTTCCAGGTCTCTTTCAAGGGACATAATGCAATTCTACCACTCACCATCATAGACAGAGACCGGCCAAGCCTATTGGGCCTTCCGTGGTTCGCGCCATTAGGAATCGGAATGGCTGGCATCCATCATACTGAAGACGATGACTGGGAGGCAGCCCTCATCCATGACTTCCGAGAAGTGTTCAACGAAAGCCTAGGTAAGTACAAGGGGTCCCCTATTTCGTTTAATCTTTACCCCGACATTGCACCCATTCGCCTAAAGCCACGCCGAGTTCCCTTTGCTCTCAAATCCAAAATTGATGAGCACTGGACAAATTAATTGCACAAGGTGTGTTAGAACCCATTGACCACACCCGATGGGAAACACCAATTGTCACCCCCATAAAGCCTGACGGGTCCATAAGAATCTGCAGTGACTACAAGGCCACCCTCAATCACGCGCTACAACAGAGCGCCTACCCAGTACCAGTTGTTCAACATCTCCTGCATTCACTTGGGGGTGGCAAAATATTCGCAAAATTAGATCTGGCCCAAGCGTATCAACAGCTGCCAGTTGATCCCGAGACTGCAGAAGCCCAAACTATAGTCACACATCGTGGTGCATTCAAATGCAATAGGCTCCAGTTTGGCGTAAGCGTAGCCCCAGGCATCTTTCAAAGCCTGATGGAGAGACTATTACAGGGTGTAAAAGGGGTCGTGCCCTATTTTGATGACGTATTAATAGCAGCACCCACAAAAAGTCAATTAGAGAAACGCCTCAGAACAGTCCTACAGAGGTTCAAAGATGCTGGCCTCAAGGTTAAGAAGAAAAAGTGCCAGCTTTGCACAGAAAGGGTGGAGTTTCTTGGCTACCTCCTTGACAAACAAGGAATCCACCCCACAGAAAAGAAATTGGCAGCTATCAAAAATGCCCCAAGACCCAAAAACAAAACCGACCTCCAAGCCTTCCTGGGACTTATTAACTTTTATAACATCTTCCTACCCCAGAAGGCAACTGTTGCTGAGCCCCTTCATAGACTACTTGATAAAAGGGCCTCCTGGATTTGGGGACGTCGGGAGGAACACGCCTTCCAGCAAGTAAAAGACCTCCTTACCTCTAAAGCAGTACTAATTCAATATAATGAGACACTTCCTTTGACTGTTACTTGCGATGCCTCACCATTTGGGGTGGGGGCCATCCTGAGCCACGTCCCACCAAACGGCTCAGAGGCACCAATTGCACTTTTTTCAAGAACTCTATCAAAAACAGAAAGAAACTATAGCCATTTAGACAAGGAAGCCCTTGCTATTATCTCTGCAATTAAAAGGTTTCATGAATATGTTTATGAGAGACCATTTTCTATTATAACGGATCATAAGCCACTACTTGGCATTCTGGCAGGCGACAAACCTACTCCACACATTCTCTCCCCCAGAATGACGCGATGGTCGGAATTTCTCGCTGCCTACGACTATCATTTAAAGTATCGCCTGGGGAAATCTATTCCTCACGCAGATGCCTTGAGCCGCTCACCACTACCCGAGCCACAGGAAGACCCAGCTCCCACGCTCCCAGTATTTCAAATAGAGACAATGCCCTTGCCTCCACTAATGGCCCAAGACATCGCCTTTGAAACCAAAAGAGACTCTTGTTTGGCACAAGTTCTTGGCTGGGTGGAGAGAGCATGGCCAGATTACGACCCTAAGGAAATATTTAAGCCATTTAAAAACAGACAAACATAACTTTTTTCACAAAGAGGGTGCATTTTGTGGGGAGACCGAGTTGTTGTACCAACTAAGTTACAAAAAAGGGTCCTGCAAATGCTACATGGTGGACACCCAGGCATCGTGCATATGAAAGCGCTGGCAAGAAGTTACGCCTGGTGGCCAGGTATGGACAAACAAATCGAAACCTGGGTCGCCTCTTGTAACAGATGCCAGGAAAACCACTCAGCCCCACCAAAAGCTCCACCAGCAGAATGGGAAACACCCAGGGGTCCCTGGTCTCGCATTCATATTGACTTTGCAGGACCTACGAGAGGCCACACTTTCTTAATAACTGTAGATGCATATTCTAACTGGGTTGAAGTCAATAAAATGAAAGCAACCACTACTGAGGCAGTCATCAAAAAACTGAACAGACTTCTTGCCACACACGGCCTACCAGATATCCTGGTCTCTGACAATGGACCCCAATTTACTGCCTTAGCCTTTGAACAGTATTTAGCGGAATGGGGCATCTGACACACCCTCACATCGCCGGCTCATCCTGCGGCGAATGGTAGGGCTGAATGAATGGTTCAGTTTACAGAGAAAACCCTGCAGAAAATGGAACAAGGTAACATCCACGACAAAGTCACTAGAATGCTGCTCCTGCAACACATCACACCAAACAGCATGACCAACAAGAGCCCAGCTGAACTCCTGATGGCCAGGAAACTCAGATCGCCTCTAGACCGCTTGCACCCTGCCTACACCCCGGAAAAGCCCCTGGGTTCCAGCAGCAAGCACCGTGCCTTTAAGGTAGGAGACCTTGTTTTCACAAAAATATTTTCTGGGGATCCCCTCTGGATTCCTGCTCAAGTAACTCAAGTTACGGGTCCCCGCTCCTACCGTCTACTCACCACTGATGGCAGAGCGTGGAAAAGCCATATTGACCAGCTATGCTCCAGACTGACCACAACTTCCACCCCTGACCCTAACTTTGACACCAGGGAGGGAGGGGAAGCCGTGAACTCAGAATTAGAACCAACACCTGTTTATTCTGAACTAACACTGAGATCACCACACCATAGCTTGCAACACTCTCCAGCTGTAGCTGAGCCTGGGCAGACAAACGCTTCGCCAAGAAACAGCAGCCAGGCAGGTTCAGCGAGCCCGGGGAGCCATGGCAGTAGCAATGAAGCTGAGGACTCTATCACCCCGGGGGCACCAGAGGAGAGCCCTGACCATGGCACCGGTTCACCATTCCTGCTTGATCCAGCAAGCAGTCCATCTGAACCCGAATTTGAACATGAACATTTGGAATTGCATAAGTCAGGTAGACTGGTGCGAAGACCTGCCTACCTGTGAGACTATATTACTCCACCCCTTAAACGGAACCGAGAAGGGAGGGGTGTTCCAGACTAGCAGGCTCGAAAGCCTGCAACTCTGATTGGCCTGCTGATAGCCGATCGTGATTGGTCGCCATAGACTGATGCGATTGGCCAGTAAACAGGCTGCCGCGATTGGCCCTGCCAAGAGCAGCAAACTCAAATCGCCTTCATTGTCTGCCTAGCCGCAGCCAGCCCTATATAAGGGGCTGCTGTGGCTGGGATTAGTTGCTCAGATCTGAAGTCACTAATAAAGAGCTGTTGTTGCTATCTGAGTCTTGCCTCCATTCTTGAACCATCCTCCCAGGTCTAACAGTATTCAGTATTCATTTTCCTCTTCTCTCTCTCTTTACAAGCAAAATGGTCAACATCTGGCAATGCTGGGTCTAGCTGAGAGAAAAGAGTCAGCACAGTGGTACGAAGACATCGCTCCATAAGCAGCTGAGCCGGACTGAACCCACTCTGGAGAGGTGTATCTCTATAGGCAAGCAGGACCAGATAAGGTTCACTAGCCTTTTTTACTATCTGAACTGCACATTCATTTTCTCCATTACTTTGTGGAAACTTTGGACTGCTGGTAACATGTTTGAACCCATATGTGGATGCAAAATGAGAGAAAGCTTGGCCAGAAAACTGTGGTCCATTGTCTGACATCAATTCCTCTGGAATCCCATGCCGGGCAAAGATTGATTTCAGATGGACAATGACATCAGTTGACTTAGTGTTCGATAGCAGTGCAATCTCAACATATCTGGAGAAATAGTCTATCACAACTAATGTTTTCCTTCCAAGTACAAACATGTCAATCCCTAACTTTTGCCATGGTCTTTCCGGGCACTCAGATGTCATGAGTGGCTCTTTAAGATTCTGATGCTCTTGAATACATATCCTGCATTTGAGCACCATTTCTGTCCACCACACAGACTGGCGAGCATGTTCTTTGCATTTCACCACCCCTTGGTGGCCTTCATGCAGCCTCTCCAACATCTCATTCCTCAGAGTGGATGGGTGACAAGCCTTGTGTCTTTCAGTAGTAATCCATCTTGTACAGTGAGTGTAGCTCATTCTGGCCAGTATCCTCTCAGTGCAGGATCCTGTTTTGCATGCACTGGCCATCCATCTGCACACAATTTCATGACTCAGAGCAAATACTATCAGCTTGCAACTGCTCTTTTATGATTTCCATATATGTGTGGCTAACAGGCAAGGTGTCTACTACACAGTCAACATATATGTTAGTGCTTTCCATCAGCTCCAGTTCTGTTTTGGACATGTGACAGTCCATAGGCGAATGTGACAATGTGTCTATTGTCCAAAGTGACTTTCTGGGCACATGCACAATGTAATAAGAGTAACGCATGAGCCCTCATCCTGAATGCTGAATTCTCAAGGGTAGAAGATCTAGTGCTTGGTCTCCAAACAAACTGACAAGTGGTTTGTGGTCAGTCTCCAGGCAGAAATGCTTTCCTAGGAGGAAATCCTGAAATCTTTCACATGCCCAGGTTAGAGCCAGGCCTTCTTTTTCCACCTGTGCATAGCGTTGTTCAGTTGGAGTGAGTGAACGCAACGCGTAAGCCACAGGCTTCCATTTATCTCCCCACTCTTGAAGAAGAATGGCGCCCAAGCCATATGACGATGCATCCACTGACATTTTTGTCACTTTGTTCAGATCATACATGGCCAGCACTGGAGGGGAAGACAAAACATCTTTCAATATCTTAAATGCCCTGACCTGTTCCACATCCCAAACCCAACAGTTTTTCTTAAAAGGAGATCATGAAGTGGCTTGTTTTTTTCTGCCAACTGAGGGATGAACTTCCCCAGCTGGTTTACCATGCCAAGAAAACTCGTCAGTTCATTCACACTAGAGCCCTCCTTAATAGCTCTGCTAGCCTCTGTTTTCCTTGGGTCAGGTCGTATCCCTGCATCAGAGCTGATGTGACCCAAAAAGACCACTTCACTCCTGGAGAGTTCATACTTATCCATGTTCAGAGTGATTCCTGCCTTTTCCAGTTTTTTAACACTGCATGGAGTCGATTGTCATGTTCTTCTTGATCCCGTCCCCACACTAGTAGATTATCAATGTGGCAAACTATACTTTCCAGTCCCTGTGTAACTTCTGCCATCATACACTGGAAATGTTCGGGCGCTGAGGCAATGCCAAATGGAAGACGATTAAAGTGAAACTGCCCAAAGGGTGTAATGAATGTGGTATACTTTGCTGAATCCTCGGTGAGGGGTATCTGCCAAAACCCCATGTTCACGTCTAATTTACTGAACATTTTCACACCAGCCAGTGTTCCAAGACTCTGTTCCACTGATGGTAAAATGAATTTTTCACAACATACATACTTGTTCAAGCCAGTCGGGTCCACATACAAATGCACCTTTTTGCTGTCCTTCTTGGGCACCACTACCATGCCTGCGCATCAGTCCGTAGGCTCTTCCACACAAGTGATTACTCCCAAGTTTTCCATGTGTTGAAGCTCATCTTTGACTTTCCCCATCAATGGTGGGGGAATCCTCCTTGGGGTTTTCAAAGAGAAAGGCACAGCATCAGCTTTGAGCTTAATACAATAAGGTTGTTGAACCTCCCCTAGGCCGCTGCATAATTTAGAGTAGCTTGACTTCAAGTTTTCCATGTCAATAGTGTCCACACGTACCAACAGACCAAGAGCTACAATAGCTGTTGGTCCCAGCAAAGGCATACTCAGGTTTTTGACCACATACACCTTCTCTGTAATTTGTTTTGCTCCTTTCTTTAGCTGTAGCTTGGCAAACCCCATCACTTCCAGTGGAATTCTCCCTGGACCCAGTAGAGGTCTCTCTGCTTTTTGCAGCACCAGCACCTGTGTGTTGTGAAAAATGTTGGCGAAATTCTTCTGTGAAACAACAGTGACATCTGCTCCAGTATCCAACTTGAATGTGATGTCTTTATCCATCATTCTGATTTCCACAGTCCATGGATCAGCATGTGATATCACAGAGCCAAGAAAGAAGCTTCTCTCCTCTTCCTCAATGCCATGCACAGCCTTGCTTGCAAAACATATATGTTGATAGTGACCCTTTTCTCCACATGTATGGCATTTAGCATCCTTAGCAGGACATTCCTGTCTAGGGTGGAGCATGCCACCACATTTGTGACTCTGGGGGTCTTTAGTGTTTTTGTTCTGCCTGCTTTGAGGCTTTGCTCCATCATTCTTTGATCTGCTGAATTTTTGCTTTTCTTTCTGATGCCTGCCTTTAAACAGTCTGTCCAAAGAGTTCACATCCTTTAGATTTACAGCACTAGCATCACTTCTCAATGGGTTTGCTGTTTTTTTAATCTCCTCTGATTGTCTTGCGATATTAATAGCTTTATCCAGGTCTAGATGTTTTTCCGGTTGCATGCGTTCTGATAGCCGTGTATCGACCAAGCCTACTACAATCCTGTCTCTGATGAGCTCGTCATGTAGTGGTCCATAGTTACAGTGTTCTGCTAATGCATACAGCGCTGTGACAAATGCATCAACTGTCTCATTTGCTTCTTGTTTGCGCATATTAAATCTTGCACGCTCATACACAATGTTCTTTTTTACTACAAAGAATGACTGAAAGCCATCTCTTACTTTAGTATACGGACGCTGATCAGCTTCACTGAGTTTCAGGCCACACAGAACATCATCTGCTTTGTTTCCCATACAGTAAATCAAAATGTTCACTTGATTTTCTTCAGAGCTTATTGTGAGATTGCTTGCTTGCCTAAATATCTCGAATCTCCGTATCCACTCATTTGATTTGGAAAAATCAAAGGGCTCCAGTGGTTGAATGTTAAAAGTAGTGCTTGGTGTGCTAGCCATTCTGCTAACTCCTTCCTCATTCTGCTCATCCCCACTGCCGCTCATTTTCCTCTTTTGGGTAGACCTCGTTGTTCAGTTACCGTGTTACAGAACTTTTGACACCATGTCGTATTTTATAATAATACTCCTAACACGTGAGTTCTCTGCACACAAACTGCTTTATTTTTCTTAACTCCTCCCTTCCGGTTCCTTCATACTGTATCACCTCAAAATATGTCCCTCACTACTCTCTGTCTAACATTGGTTCCTCTTCACAGTTAAACATCAACAGGTTCCATTTACCCTACACCACACATGTCACTCCTAATCCTTCTTTACATTAGACTAGGCATGCCCAATTCCAGAAACCTTTGTACATGTTAGCCTCCAGCCCCCTAATTGTTGCGCTTCTCTGAATAATGTATTTCATTCATTGATTTGAGATAGGACACTTAGAACATGACTTTTGATTAAATCTACTTAGTCTACTGACTTTCAAGTCCTAAATCTTCATCTGTGTTAAATGCAAACATCTCAGATTGATATAGATTAATGGTGACACAAAAGTGAGGTATACGCATTTTGTCCCAAAAGATGACTGCACACAGAGCATCACATTTGATCTTTGATATGTAATGCTTTTTACAAGCTTTCTGTCATTGGTGTTTAAGCTATGGAGAAGCTTTAGTATGATTCCCATTGAACAAACCTTACATTTAGTATGAGGCAGCCTTTAACTCTCTTGTTGTATGTTGAAACTCTTTGAAGGATTGCCACCAAGATGAAACAAGGAGGCTGGCAAGTGTCCAGGAACTTCTCTGGAAACACTCTGACCCCTGAAAGAATCAGAGCAAAAGATATAAGAAACAAACATTTGGCACCAAATGCAATCTAGAGTCAAATCCCTGGCAGAATGAGGCTAAGATTTATGATTCTGAAGAATATCCTTTCTTGCAGCAAATCTATACTACAAAAATATTTGGAACAAAATCCGTATTTTCTAACCACAGTTATAATGAGTTCAACCACAGGGTGGCAATGTTTCTCCATCTATATGAAAGAAACTTTTCATCACTTCCTCCCTTAGCAAAAGTTCTTTATTGATATAGTGCGCCCTGTCCCTCAAATCTGGTTCCTTGACAGTTCTTATGATAATAGATTTCTGGGGAAGATTTGTTTTGTTTAGTTATAAGAATGCAATAATACCAGTCAAACTGGGACAATTCATGGTCCATCTAGTCTTGGGTTTTTATTCCCCCTCCAGAAACCATGCAGAAGCCTATGAAAAATGCATATACAGAGTGATAAAAATGGGACTCAGATGAAGAAATGTGTATTTCATTTAAGGTTTAGATGAGAGTCCACTATAAAGCTTCAAGGCTGTGATGTTCAAATATTTCTGTAAAGAAGGAAAGGTCAGAAGCTGAACATGACTTAAGGAAAAGTTTACCTTTACCGGTGTTATATTTTTGTACTAGCTCGATACCCGTGCTTCAGTACAATACTATGTGGTTGGGCTTAGTTTTGGGGGAAGAAAATAAGGGGGGAAATTCTCCCTCTGCCTACCTGCATCCATCTGTATTCATGTGACTAGCGTCCTGTGAGTGTGTGAGAGAGTTGAGGGCTGTTTGGAAACTGAAACAGCATTTGCTGTGTGAGCAAGAAGGAGACAGCAAGGAGCCTGGGTGTGGCTTAGCTCAAGTGTTCTGTACTAAAGCTGCTTGCTGCTGTGAAACTGAAACTCCTCTCCTCTGCTTGTGTTTTGCATTTGGAACCGATTTCTTTTCAGGTGGGGAGGGGGAGTAGAACTCCTTAGCATCAGAGCGTGTTAATAATAATATATGAAATACTAATGCTCTGATGATCATTTTCAAAAATCATTCCTTAGTGAGCACCTAGACACGAAAAGGAACATATGTGCCAAATTTCAAGTTTGTAGGCTTTACAGTTCTGGAGATTTTGTGATAATGCGTGAGTGGTATTTCGCTTTTATATATATAGTTTGTATTTTATCCTTTTGAATACTCAAACACAACCTTAGAAATTTCTACTCTTGAAAGCATTTTAAGCATATTCTAAACAATTGCATAGACATGTGAAAAGAATTCTTATATATATTCAGTATATATTTACAAGTACAGATCCATTATACATAAGAGAATAAAAGAATTGGAAGGGACCTTAGAGGTCTTCTAGTCCCGCCTCTACTTAAGAAGCAGACCCTACATCATTTCAGAGAAGTGACTATCCAGTCTCTTCTTAAAAACCTCCAGTGATGGAGCACCCACATCTGCCAGAGTTTCTTTGGGGCCAAAAGCATTGGTTAAAACTAACTGGATACCATGGTATTCAACTGATGTATGTTCATAAGAAAACAGAGCATTACATTTTGGTTTGACTGTTGCAAGTAAGGATTTGTTGGCTTTAAAGTATTGAAGTTTTATTTCTGTAAGCTGACTGGAGTCACTGGAAATGAGCCAGGCAGCCATATAAATATTCTAACTAAATAATAAAATAAATAAGATAAAATAAAATAATAACTGAGAAAAAAATAAAATAAATAAAATAAAATATAGGTAAAGCATAAAAGTTTTTGGTCTATTCATTACAACATAAAAGAGTTTTCTCTGTTAGCTTCAACTCAGCCTGAATGTACTTTTTAATAAAACATTGTTTGCTAAGGAAACCATTATGAACACCTGGCAGGATTCATCACTGCTAAGCAAGTGTTTGTTGATAGTAAGTGAACCTATGGCTCCTCAAATTCTACATATAGCAGAAGTCAAAATCTAGCCTCAATATTTTGCTCTTTATTCCATGTGTTTTATTTATGACACTTGTATTTTCTTTGTCCTGACCCTCACCAAAACCATTTCAACTGTTCAAATAGTCCTTGATGTACCACCATTTTTTTTAGTGACCATTCAAAGTTAAAACAAATCGACTTCTCTCAAGCAAAGTCAAGAGAGAAAACAGATTAATTTACAAACGTGTTACTAAGTGAACAACTGCAGAGATTCCCTTAACAACATGGTAAGAAAAGTTGTAAAATGGGGAAAAACATATTTAACAGCTATCTTGCTTAGCAATGGAAATTTTGGGCACAATTGTCTTCATAACCTGAAGGATATCTGTAATATGTTCTCCTCACTAATATAATATACTTTTAGATTTTTTAAAAAAACATAACAGAATATAAAAGCAATTTTGCTTGATTATTCCTGTAGAATCTAATTTCAAATGTATGTTACTTGCTCCTTTTCTATATTTCCAGAAACATTCTATTTAAGATATGGCAAATAGAAAGCTCCTTGACTTGATGAATGGCTGCCTTAAACCTATCAGTTCACACTTACAAAACAATTCTTGAAAATCACAATTGGCTATGGTTCTTTTTCATAAGAAATTGGTCAGAAATAATACTTTAATCATATAGAAATCAAAATTATTTGGAGATGAGAAAACGAAGAAGTAACATTATTCTATGTTCTAAGTACATGTTCACTTTTAGGGAAATCTTGGGGAAAAACAAGAGGTTTTTTTTTTAAACTAGGTCTATGAACTTAAATGAATAAGAAATGAAATCCATGAACTATTTTGAGAAATCTACGAGTCAGTAAGTACAGTAGGGAAAAATATGGACAATAAAACATAAATTAAGAGTTTTATAAGAAAACATACATACAATTCTTGTAATTTTGTGCTGGATTTATAAAGAGTAGCATTGGACTGAGCTTGTCATTGGTAAGATGAAAAATTCAGGGAAACAAACCTGAAAATCTTTTATACCATCTAGTATTGTACTGAATGATAAAATCATCTAAACTTAAAGATAACTGTTGTTATTCTGCTGCTAACATTTCAGATGGCAAGTAATTCAGAAATGTAGGAATATCAGCAGGAATATGGATTCTTGCATAGCTAAAGAATAACCAGTATTTGGTTTAGGAGATGCATTTTCAGAAATATAGAAGCACACAAAAGTATAAAAAAGTTTCAAGGGAAATAAGTATAGGGTACAGGGAGAGATAATCATAGAAAATTTATTGGGGGAAAGGTCAAAAGAGATTATACTACCTGAGGCTTCTCAGAAAACAACAACTGAATGAGAAACTGATGGTGACTTTCTACCGCTGCACCATAGAGAGCATTTTAACATACTGCACCTCTGCATGGTTTTCCAATTGCACAGAGGCAGATAGGAAAGTACTCTGGAGGGTTAACGTCATTGCCCAGAAGATCATTGGTTGCCCTCTCCCCTCTTTGGAAGAGCTTTATAGCTCCTGCTGCCTTAAGAAAGCTCAACACATTCTCAAAGATCCATCTCATTCTGGGAACCCTTTTTTTGAACTATTACCATCTGGCAGATGGTACAGAATAATAAAAACAAAGACAAATAGGCTGAAAAACAGCTTCTATCCCAGGGCAGTAGCTCTTTTGAATTCTGCTATATAGTGCAGTGTTGGTGTGGTGTCAACCAGACTTCGCACTTACAACCATTGTAACATCCTCAAAGTCATGGGATCAAAATTCAAGAGCTTGGCAACCAGCATGTACCAACAGTTACCCAGATTGATGTGATGGCAATGTGTGACTTTCCCAGCCAGCTTCCAAACAAGCAATGGAGGAACCAGGAATTGCTTAATGACCACAGGATTCAGTTAACAACCATGGCAAAAAAGGTCATAAATCTGGGCATGATTCAATAACTGCCTTGCTTAGCAATGATAATTATAATCCTGATTGTGGCTGTAAGTCGAGGATGACCTGGAAAATAAATATTCCTTATTCAGTTCTGTTTATTATTACAAAAAAGGGAAGCTTAGTTCTAGACTTATCCAAAGCCAAATTTAGGATTGGAAGATCCAGGCTGCAAATGGCTGGACAGGTCCCGAAGTAACAAGAAACAATGATTTTGGTGCCTTCTAGTGGTCATCTGGATTATTTTGCTGCCCAGATCTGGTAGCCCCAGGCATGGTGACATTATGAGTGAAAGCAGCACATGAGAAATGCGTTTCTTCGACAAACCATGCTGTGCACAGTTCTGACGGAACAAAACAGTGTGGGTTTATTCTTATGTTGCCCTCATGGATAAATTGTGTTCAACCCTCCTCCCCCTTTCTTTTCTTCACTGTTGATATAGCGTCTAAATTAAGGCCCAGGAGAAGAGAGAGAGTCCACCTTTCAATCCAATAGTCTTGGCAGCAGAAGAAAGTGTTCAGTTGTTCTTTACACAAACGGTCCCCATTAGTGCTCAAGATGTTCTTTTCCTTCTAATCCTCATTTGTCCCCCTTATAGCCATTTGTTTAGAATTAAATTAACTGCAATTTGGGAGATGTGGATGAAAGGTAATGCATTGAGGAGATATCACATGTTTTCTGAATGGAGCCTGTCCTGTCTCTTTCACAGCCATTCAACGTGCCTGAAAGGGTGCAGTGTGTGAATTGTCCGACTGTCACTCTGTGGTGAAGCCTGGTAGCTAGTATTGCCATGGAAACAGCAGGAAAAAGACAATTAACAAAATGGTTCTGATTCTACAACCCACCCCCCTTTCCAATTTCTTGGAGGGGAACATTTTCATTAGTGATTTTTGTTTTGTTTTGTTTTTTCCCTGGAAGAAGAAACAAGAAGCTCAAGGGAAAGATTCTTCTCATTAAATTAGATCTTGCCGTCATTCTGGAAGAGAAATTTATGCTTGTCTAACAAAATATGTTTTTTTTACTGTTGTCTGGTGTTATTCCTTTCTTCCCTTCCAAGGCTGGAAAGAATTATCTCAAAATATTCTGAGGTGAATGACTGTTAATGAGCAGAGCTTGTGAGTTTAACCTTCACTCATTCATGGATCTTTTAATTAGCTTCTCACAAAATCTTCCCTGTGACAGAAACACAATGTACTCTGGAGAGTGTGAACGAAAAAGGGACTGTGTATAGAATTCCCCCGCAATCCTTCGCTGAAAATCAAATTGGTATGAAGAAGGAGTACTGGCTGCTGTTAATGTCAGATTTGTATGCCTAAAGGGTAGTCCCTCATCTTTTGCATCCAGAAAAATAGTCATACCAGAATGCAGCATCTTATCGAGTCAAAGGGAGAACAGAAATCTAAAATTGCTTTTTTAGAAAAATTGTTGCTCCATATATCACAAATGGAGAACCACATGGCATATAACTTCCATTGGTTTTATGACTTCAGACCCCTTCATATTGGCAGTAAAAAGTATTTGAAGGAGTTGATCTTTCATTGTAAGTTCCTATTTCACTATATCTTTAAGAGTCTGACTGCATACTTCATTTTACATAAAGTGGAAGAGTTAAGCTGAAATTCCTCCAAATTCTTCTGGATTTTGAAGAGATCCAATGATCATGAATGACAATCATATTGTTAATGGGCTGGCAGATTTGTAAATTAGTCCCTGATCCTAGACCTAGAGGTATTGTTCTTGTGATAAAAGACATCCTGATATCCTAGGGATTAAAGGCAATTATATTGTCTTCTCGGGTGGCTTTACATCATTTTGAAAATGCAAAGACTTGCTAATATTTAATGTTCATTGAACATTTTTTTGTTCCTTTCAAACACTAACACTCAGTCAGTCCGCTACTATGCTCTTTGCTTCTTTAAATATTTTAAAGGAAAAATGAAGGGTAAATTTTTTTCAGATGTCATTGGCAATACAATTTAAATATACACCCTTTTTGGTTATTAATCTGATACTGACTGATACAATAATTAGCATCAGTGGATCAGATATATATTTCTTTCAAAACATTACAAATATACCAATTGTTGTTTTGTTTGATTTTATTATGTAGGGGATGGTAAGGAATGTTGACAAAAACAAGAATTTCACTGATTTAATACAAAAAACAAAATAATGGTTTTTCTGCAAGTTATTGCAAATAAGTTTTTTTTGCAAGTTATTGCAAAGTTGTATATATTTTTCATAAAAATCCAATACTTCAGTTGCATATTATATTAAACAAACATCCTGAAAGAGTAGGCTTAGAAGATTATTTATTTATTTAGATGGTACCCAATCATATACACATGTAGATGCTGTTTTTGTTACTACTACATTAGTTAATATTGAAAAATAATCATGGAAACGGGTTAGATATCAGTTTGAATACATTAAAGCTAAGCATTATAAACATATGGCATCAATTAAAGCAATATAAATGGACATTTGTTAGTGTAAAAATAGGATTTAAAGAAGCAGGATTATTTCAAACACATATTTGAAATATAATTTTGATGTTTTTCATACTGGAGATTTATTTTTGGAACGTCAAAAAAATTTAATGGATGAAGTTAATTCCATTCCATTCATCCTGGCAAGTTAGAAACTAATCTCTGCTTTTCAATTTATATTCCATTTTTCAAATTCTTTTTTTTTTCAAATTCTTTATATAGCAATAGCACCTAGACTTATATACCACTTCACAATGCTTTACAGCAGGGCTGGGATTCAAAATTTTTAACAACCGGTTTTGTGGGCATGGCTTAGGTGGTGGGCCTGGCTTGGTGGTCATGTGACTGGGTGGCTGGGCATGGCCAACTCAATATCACTCACATCGAGGCACGCATCTCCTCGCCTGGCCTCTCGTGACTGTGGGGATGCTGCAACAGTCGTAAGTGTGAAAAATGGTCATAAGTCACTTTATTCAGTGCCATTGTAACTTTGAATGGTCACTCCACACAAGCAAAGTACCAACAAAGGAGGGGAAAAAACCTCCAGAGAAGTTCCAGAGGCAGGAAGTCTAGTCCTGCTAAGAATGTAATAAGAGTTAATGCAGAGGCAGTTTCTATAAGCAACACCAGAATGCTTCCTTCCTGCCTTCCTCACAGGATTAGGCCAGTAATTTCTTCTAACAACTGGTTCTTCAAACTGCTTAGAATGCTAACAACTGGTTCTAGAGAATAGGTGCGAAGTGGTAGAATCCCACCCCTGCTTTACAGCTGTCTCTAGGTGGTTTTTCAGGGTCAGCATATTGCCCCCAACAATCTGGCTCCTCATTTTATCAATTTTGGAAGGATTGAAGCCTGAAATAGGTACAATTATATAAAATGTAAAGACACGTTTAAAATTCACTTAAGAAGTCTGGAAAAAGAAAAATGATTTTTGTCTGATGATCTTTATCTTCTGCTGCCATTTCTGGGGCATCCTTCCATCCTTCCTTTTAGCTGAAGGATAAGTATGTGGAGAACAAGAAAAGTTAGAGTATTTTGATGGAATTAGAGCAGTTTCGAAGTCCAACTCTCAGAATGCCCCAGCCAGAATGAAATTCTGTTTCTTGCAGATTTTTATTTTGCTGCATACTTTCTTGGAAGAATGTGTGGCTTGCAAGGCAAGATAAAAAATAATTGGAGAAAGAATAAATAAGTATTTGGAGGAGGCAAGCAAAAGGTAAGAGTGGTACATGATGAATTGTTTGTAACTGTGCTGAATGCAAATACTGGGATTTTTTTGTTTTGCTGTTCCTTAGATTATCAATGTGACTCTTATAAAAAGAATTATTATGAAACATCTAGATCACTGAACAAAAGATGGATGGTGGTAGACAGTGTGCATTTGTGTGTAGGGATTTATACAGACAGTGTCAGAAACACTTAACCTACAAGGTTTTTCTCATTTGGATGTAGATGGAGTATTAATTATTGATTTGATTTATATATCATCTTTTTATTTAAGTTTATTCCGACCCAAGGATTTTTTAGGTAGATCGGGGCTTGGAAAATATGATAGACCCAAGCTTTTGCACTGAGAATTAATAGTCAAGGGTAGACTTTATTCTAGCTTTTCCCCATCTTAGGCTAACATTTTAATATCTAAACCACTATAACAGCCATGATGGCACACTGGTTAGAATGCAATATTGTAGGCTAATTCTGTCCACTACCAGGAATTCGATTCTGAATGTCTTAAAGCCTTCCATCCTTCCAAGATTGGTAAAATGAGAACCCAGATTATTGGAGGCAATATGCCGACTCTGTAAACTGCTTAGAGAGTCTGTAAACTGCTATGAAGTAGTTAGTATATACATGCTATTGCTATATTGTCTTCCATTTTTATACTGACAGAAAAATCCTGGTTGGGCTAAGAGAGCATTCAGTCTAAGTGCTATTGCTATGCTGAACTGACTGTATTATTTTAGGAGAAAAACCTTGAAGTGTGAATTCAATAAAGCACTGTCAGGGTCCTGAGTGAAAAGTTAAATAGGATACAGATATCACTCAATTTATAACCATTCATATTCTGATCATTCAAAGTTATGATAGAGTTGAAAATAACTCACTCATGTCCAATCCTCACATTTCTGTTGCCTCATGGTCATATATCCCACTTGGCAACCGGTGTGTATTTACAATAACTGCAGTATCCTTGGGCCATGTGACTGATATTTGCAATTTTCCTGGTGGGATTCTGACAAACAAAATAACTAGGGGAAGCCAGCTTTTTATTATAGTTATGCATTTGTGAAGTTTTATTCAAACATGTATTTTCTGTGCTACATATAGTGTATCTATGCTTTAATGTATTGGATAGATTGCTTTTAGATACTGTAGCTTGCATTCATTATTTGAATATTTTTTTAAAAGTATATATATATTCTGCTTAATATGCTAAAAATTCATTTTCTACTTCAGGGAAATGTTCTGTATTGTTTTCTTTGATCTCATAATGTAACCAGAAGGAAACAAAACAAGGAAAATAATTTCTAGAACAGGCTTCAGAATACTTATCATGCTTCCAAATAATGCAAATATTTTTGTTACATAACCAATCAGTGAGTTACTAACTTTGGTGGCAGTGATTTTGCAGAACTAATTGGTGGATATATCATCCCTGTTCACCAAACAGTTTTCTTCCTGGAGCAGAACAGAAAAGAGATCACCTGGTATCCTACTTTCAATCTCTAATCTGCTATTATTATGTAAGTTAACTGTTTAAAGATGTATTCCATTGGGCAGCCCATAATAATTAGAAAAATAATTAGTAATGATTATTAAGTCACCTGCCCTTTCCATCCCTTGCATGTTGTTCATCTCTCTCCCTGTCTCTCTTTCTCTCTCCCTCTCCCTCTCTCTCTTTCTTTTCTTCTTCCCCCTCCCTCTCTCTCTTTTTCTCTCTTTCTCTTTCTCTCTTTCCCCTCCCTCTCTCCATCCCTATCCCTGCCCCCTCTCTCCCTCTCTCTCTTTCTCTTTCTCTATCTCTTTCTCTCATTCACCCTCACTGCCTCTCTTTCTGTCTCTCTCCCTCCCTCTCTCTCTTTCTCTTTCTCCCTCTCTCTCCCCTCTCTTTCTCCCTCTGTCCTTCTTTCTTTCTCTCTTCTCCTTCCCTCCCTCCCTCTCTTTCTCTCTCTTCCCCCTCCTTCCTTCTCTTTCTCTCTCCCTTTCTCTTTCTCCCTCCCTCCCTCCCTCCCTCCCTCTCTCTGTTTCTCTTTCTCTCTCCCTGATTTTGTGTCATTTTTCTCAGTTAACAATTGTTTGCTGATATTTAGATATATTGAGCCTCAGTGGTTAGAGGTTACTTCTTCTGACTGCCAGCTAACTGCAATCTGGCAGATCAAATCTCACCAGGCTCAAGGTTGACTTGGCCTTCATCTTCCAAGGTGGGTAAAATGAGGACACAGATTGTTTGTAGCAATATGCTGACTCTGTAAACCATTTAGAGAGGGCTGGAAAGCACTATAAAGCAGTATATAAATCTAAGTGCTATTGCTATTTAATAGCCAAGTAATGAAGTTGTTTATTATTTCATTAATCTTACAGATATAACATTACATAACTTCACATAACTTCAAATACCATAACTTCACATAATACCACATATGCAACATAAAATAAAATAATAAAAGTAATAAAATAAATGAAATGAAAAACAATCAAATAAAATGAAGAGAAAAATAATAAAATAAATTGAGAAAATAATAAGTAAAAGAACACAGGATCTAATTCCAGGGAAAAATGGATAATAGAAAATACTTTAATAAAATACATCGGTATAAAATACAAAGAATCAGCATTTAGATAAATACATCATCTTTACATGACACCCACACCTGTTCAATATAAGGGTACTTAGTTAAACTTCCTTGACTATAAACTTAGCAGTTCTGTTCACAATGTATACATTAGAGCCCAAAAGGAAATAGAACAATCAGCAATTCAGGTTCCAATGGGCAGCTCGTTCAAGTAGGGATGTTAAATAACTAAGCCTAAAAGACCCATAGAGTTGACAGTTAAACAAAGCATGAGTAATATCTTTAATGACTGGAACATTGCATACACACATCCTCTCACTGTATGGCATATGATATAAGTGCCCATATTTGGCCATGGAATCCAACATCTTGCTCTAGAATAGGCCCTTTTTAAGAATTCCATCAAACTCATTGACAGGGCATTTTTGAACTGGAAAATGCTTTTGTTCTTAGCCAGGCAGTTTAATTTTTTTTTTTTTTTTTTTTTTTGCCAATAACTCCAGGTCTGTTTGGACACTGATATCTAGGACTCTCTGTTTAAAAATATCCTTTGCCTGGGAGGCTGATGAAAGTAAATACTGGATAAAAAAAACTCATGCTTGTGAAATAATTTTGATAAATCAGAATACCCAGGAGGTGGGTTGAGCCATACTTATCTGTTACAGTAAACATATTTTGGATAGCCTATCAGGGTCCATTGAATGGAGCCTCTGCCAATATGTGAAAACTCTAATGATTGATTGGATATGTGGAATGGATATCTGTTTCTGCTCTGACTGTGGAGCTGATGCGTTCTTTTGCTTCTTAATAAACAGATAACTTGTTCAAATGAAGTAGGTTCACTGAGGCATCACAATTTCATAGCGTCATTCAATAATTTTGTACCTGTGAACTTGTAAGTAAATAATATTTTACTAGTCCATTGCCTTGTTCAATGTCAAACTTCTTTTAAAGTGATTTACCATTGTCAGGTGTTGACAAAAAGGAGGAGGAGGAGGAGGAGAAGGAGGAGGAGGAGGAGGAGGAGGAGGAGGAGGAGGAGGAGGAGGAGGAGGAGGAGGAGGAGGAGGATGTGGAGCTGACTTTTTGCTGGTCAGCAGATCATTGAATGAATAAGTGGGAAACTGTTTTCTGATGTTTGTTCATTAAAGAAGTTTATGATAAAATGTGATAAAATAAATAATGGAGTATGTAATATTTTTCATGTGGTTGAAAGTTAGTTGCTGAATATGATAAGCAGGCTATGATGGAAATTGGGAGTGCATAAAAACAGAATGTTTAGCAAAAGGTTCAGCACTCTACATATCAAAGGATGCAAATCCTATAATATCATTGATGTAGAGTTTTAAAAGCAATGGGGCTAGAATATAACTCTGCCTAACTCCTCTTTATGAGCAGGTGGACTCTTAGTTACAATTCAGATTTTACAGCCATACAGATTTTCAAGTTGGTGTTGATGTTTAATAAATCATACAATTATAGGACTGGAAGGGACCTTGGAAAACACCAAGATAGAGCTTTGTGCTCACTAAACTGTCATTTTTAAGTCAATTCTCCTTTCTAGAGAATCTACTTTGTGTATCTTTGAAGCTTATGCCTTCTATATCTAGATGTCAATTCCTACTTATGCTTTCTCAATTTTCTAAACAGTCCATATTATTTATTTGGGTACTCATGTGACTCCCAAAATAAATAGGTTGGCTGCCTCATCCAATTCTTGTCTAATAGTAGAACTTAGGCTGGTCTTTTCTCCTTGAGAAGAAAAAAAACAAGGTACTGTATATTCTTCTTCTGGTTGTACCATATCTGTCATTAAATGTTGATGATCATGTTGGCGATCCTATTTTTATCAACCGCACAAAAAAGTGCTGTTGAGTTTTGTCTAAACCAGTCCCTTAGATTTTGAAGCCATGATGTTCTTCTTCTGCCTGGACTTTTTTCCTTCAATCTTTCCTTGGAGAATTAAGTGAAGTAGGCTGTATTTTTCCAGGTGTCGCATCACATGTCCAAAATATTCTATCTTTCACTTTTTTGATTATTTCCCTTGGCTTTCCCAGGTGGCTTATCACCTCCTCATTTCTGATTTTGTCAGCCCAACTTATACATAACAGCCATCCAAGGGTGGGATTCAAATATTTTAACAACCGGTTCTATGTGTGTGGCTTAGTTGGTGGGCGTGGCTTGGTGGTCATGTGACTGGGTGGACCTGGCTTTGTGGTCATGTTATTGGCTGGGTGTAGCCAACTCAATATCACTCACATTGAGGCACGCATCTCTTCACCTGACCTCTCATGACTGTGGGGATGCTGCAACAGTCGCAAGTGTGAAAAATGGTCATAAGTCACTTTTTTCAGTGCCATTGTAATTTTGAATGGTCACTCCACACAAGCAAAGTACCATCAAAGGAGGGAAAAAAAAACCTCAAGAGACGTTCCTGAGGCAGGAAGTCAGTTGGCTGCCTCATCCAATTCTTGTCTTTACAATTACTTAAAAGTCTCACTGGCAATCCAATCAAGCCCTTCTTGAAATTTACATATTTCCCAGTGTGAAAGAACCCATTTAACAGGATCCAATGTAGGATGTCAACACTTTTCAGTCAGAAGCTAATTAAACAGCAGTCTGGAACACATTTACAGAGGGAACATAAGTTGGTATCCTTGAAAAACATCAGTGCTAGAGGGCAGAGGGAGTTTGACTGGATCTCACTGGCAATCTTATTGAGTGATTTACTCCTTAACTATTTAGAAAGAATGCCATTCAAAGGATCTTGATTGTCACTTGCAAACTTGTGAAATACACAAGTATTTTTAAAGTCCCCTTTTCCTCTCTCACCCACCCCCTTCACTTTTCGGAGATTTACATGGAAACAGAACAAATAATGAGTCCATCAACAAGTCTTTTTTTAACCGGTGTTGTAATTTTCTCTGTGAGATTCTTTTTCTTGTTTAATTATCAGCTCTTTAAGAGACTTATCTTTCATCTGACTTGATTACTTCCTCCATTTTCCAGATAATGAGTAGCTTAATCTGATGCCCTGTAAGACATATCTGTTTAATTCCCCCCTCCCTTTCTCCCCAAAAGTTGTTTTGGTGTCCATTTTGTGAAAGTACACAAAGAACCTGATGGCTACCAGTTCCTATTTCTTCATTCCAGAGGCACACATTCTTGTGTGCTGATTTACTTTTAAGAGAATGAAACAGCACACAAGATGCTGTCCTAAATACCAGTATTTCTGAAAAGTGTTTAATTATTTTTTTCTGGTGTGTGACTGGGTGGTTATTCTAGATGCACTAAGTTAATCTTGGAAGGGAAAAAACATCTATAATTCAATACCTTACTTTGGTTTGGCTTGGTACCTATGAATGGTTGAAGAAGATGACTTGGCAATGATTCCTTATGGGCCTTGGATCTTAGCATGGATGGAGGTTTTGTTGCTCATATTTATGCAGTTGGCTCTAGCAACCTGGATTCTATGTGCTGTTCCTGTATAACAGCCAGCCACTTGGCTGAGCTCTTATACTGTGGCTCCATCTGGAAGCTTATCCACATTGACTTTTTAAAAATACCCAACTTCTAATTTCTGAATTGGCTTTGTTTCCATAATCATATTTAGATTGACTCCACATTAATTTTCTCTGCTGTATCATGGATTTGGGAAACCACCGGCCACATATTGGAAGGATTTTCCATTGTCCAATCAACAATCCATCAGGATAAATACTGATTGCATGGATGAGCTTGGAGAGTACATTATAAAACAATTTTCACTCTAACTCCTCAAATAATATGGAGAATCAGCCACAACTAGAGTGCAACGTTTTATAACAAAGTTCCCAAAGCCAGATGTAATGGAGAAGGAGCAAGTAGATGCAGGATTTACTCTTCCCTTAGGTACTACAGAAGTTAGCCAGCCGATTTTGGAGCAATCACTATCCCTCAGCTTTAGACTATGTGGTCAAAATTATGTATCTTCCAACCAGAATTATAAGTTTCTATGGTCTAATCCAGGGGTCGCCAACCTTTTGGACCTCAGGGACCACCAAACTCATAATTTTAGATTCTAGGGACCACTAACCAGTTCTGCGGGCATGGTCTAATTTGTGGGTGTAGCTTGGTGGTCATGTGACTGGCTGGGTATTGCTTGTATGTAAATATTATAAATATTTATATAAATATTGAATTTGTTTTTAAAAAAGATCAACTTTTACCCAAAATCTGGCAAAGCAGGCAGGCGGATTGTGTTCCTCACAGAATCACAGATTCTATCTGCCATTGGCTAGTTCAGTCTGTCACATAAAATTTGCTTGCAAGCAAGCTCACAAAATTAACTCACAACAAACCATGCATTTAATTATTGAATTTTTTATTTAAAAAAGAGCAATGTTTATCCAAAATCAGGCAAAGCAGGCAGATTGAGTTGCTCACAGAATCATTCAATATCTATTTATCTGCCATCGGCTAGCTCAGTCTCTCAAATTTGCTTGCCGTGCACTGAATTTGCTTGCAAGAAAACCTTCAGTCCTAAGGGAGGTTCGGCTGTGCTTAGCTAGAAAGCAAGAAATCCAACTATTTCCTGCTTCCTAGCTAATCTAAATCTCCCAGCAGAGCAGAATAGATGACGGTTGGAAAAAGGAAAAATAGCAACTTAACAGTCAAGTTTTCCAGGTAAGGAGTGAGTGGGTGGGGAGGGTTCCCGCGGGCCATGTGGGCTGAGCAGCCTTGTGTTTCTGTGCAGGCTGGATTAATTGCTTTGGGGGGTGCTCTGGGGGTGAGATTTCTCTGCTGCCCACTAAAATTTTCTCATGGCCCACCAGTGGGCCACGGCCCACTGATTGGCGACTGCTGGTCTAATCTACGGTCCATAATCTTCAATGAGGCTTTCAATCCTGCAGTGGATTGATTTATACTGATGATTTTGTGTACAAATTGTGCTTCCAAGTGTGAAATATAGTAACCACTAAAAAGAAGCTCCCTCCCCCCCAAAAAAGACATGACTCATGAGTATGCATTTGGTATAGTCACAGTGGAATGAATCATAAAATAGTTAACCAGATGTTTGAATACTAGGAATTATTGCACAGTGGACATCATGCACATTATGGACTTTTGAGTAAAACTGGTTTTAAAAATGCAAAGATGGATGTGCCCAAATATATCTGGATATAGATAGTTGGGAATAATACCAGAGGGAAAGTGGTTTGTTCAAGGAATGCTGGTGGTGTGCCGAGCAAAGTCTTGGGGATTTTCAAGACAATATAATGAAGTATTAGTGTATATAATATTTCATCCACCAATCTCCTTGTTAAGAATCTGATTTAGGAATAGTTAAAGGATATAAATAAAGAACATAATGGAAGCAGTGACCTTAGATGTGATAGATAAACAATATAATCATAAAACAACATTTCATTTGAGTAGAAGCTATTGCTTAGCTGTCTAATTTTGATTTATTACCATGCTGAATATTTTGTGGAGCCATAATCTGCTGTCTAACTGGGAGTAAGAATTGAACCACAGAGCAAAGTTAGGCCATATTGTGACTCAGAAATAGGGAAGTCATTAACATTTATCTGACTCACCACTGCTTATTGCTCTAATGAAATTTTTATAAATTTCAATTTAGTGAAAGTCATATACTCTAGGGAATTGAAATACAACAGTAACAACAAAGAGCAATATTTATATGATGCTGCACACATAACATGTGGCTGCTATGAGATGCCACAGGCTTCCCAAAACAAAGTGGAAGATTAAACCACAGCCTTAGGCAGAAATGGAGAAGATCTGGTCTGTACCTACTCCTGCTTGACAGAATAAGTCATCCATTCTCAAGCAAAACTTTCTGAGTTTTCAATTTTTTTTTCCTTACCATTGCCCAACTCCCTCATACTTCCTGTTCAAGGAATAATAGTAGAATTTAGACTGGTCTTTTCTCCTTGAGAAGAAAAAAAACAAGGTACTGTATATTCTTCTTGTTTTTGTACCATATCTGTCATCAGATGTTGATGATCATGTTGGCGATCCTATTTTTATCAACAGCCGCACAAAAAAGTGCTGTTGAGTTTTGTCTAAACCAGTCCCTTAGATTTTGAAGCCATGATGTTCTTCATCTGCCTGGACTTTTTTTTCCTTCAATCTTTCCTTGGAGCATTAAGTGAAGTAGGCTGTATTTTTCCAGGTGTCTCATCACATGTTCAAAATATTTTATCTTTCACTTTTTTGATTATTACCCTTGGCTTTCCCAGGTGGCTTATCACCTCCTCATTTCTGATTTTGTCAACTCAACTTATACATAACAGCCATCCAGGGGTGGGATCCAAATGTTTTAACAAATGGATCTATGGGCATGTCTTGGTTGGTGGGCATGGCTTGGTGGTCATGTGACTGGGTGGACCTGGCTCGGTGGTCATGTTATTGGCTGGGCGTGGCCAACTCAATATCACTCACATTGAGGCATGCATCTCTTCACCTGACCTCTCAAGACTGTGAGGATGCTGCAACAGTCGCAAGTGTGAAAAATGGTCATAAGTCACTTTATTCAGTGCCATTGTAACTTTGAATGGTCACTCCACACAAGCAAAGTACCAGCAAAGGAGGGGAAAAAACCTCCAGAGACATTCCTGAGGCAGGAAGTCTAGTCCTGCCAAGAATGTAATAAGGGTTAACGAAGAGGCAGTTTCTGTAAGCAACACCAGAATGTTTCCTTCCTGCCTTCCTTACTTCTAACAACCGGTTCTTCAAACTGCTTAGAATGTTAACAACCGGTTCTAGCGAATAGGTGCGAACTGGTGGAATCCCACCCCTGCAGCCATCTGTAAATCTATATTTCAAATTCTTCTAGTCTCTTCAAGTGGCTCTCTGTCCTCTCCACTATGTAGAGCAGGATAGAAAAGATGTAGCATCTGAAAAGCCTGATTTTCAATCTTAGTCTTATGTCCTGACTGTAGTAGACCTTTTTCAATTTGAAGAATGTTATTCAAGCTTTCTCTATCCTTGTTTTTACTTCAGGGGTCATGTTCCAGTTTTCATGTAAATTAGAACTGAGGTACATAATCCTTTCAACTTTTTCTAGTAATATTCCTTTAGACAGAGCACAATAGGAATCCATGACATTTATGAGATGACATTCTTGCAGTAACTTCTTACTGGTATAATTTCCAGTCAATGAGAGACACAAAGCTTTTGAATGGCACAGCCTTCTCCAGTTTGAAACTTATCTTATTGGGTGAGGGCATCAAGGAGGACAGGTGGGAGCTGCTACCAGATGTCAAGCCAGATTAATGTGAAAGAAGTAGAGTGATAAAGGGGAAGCCAGACATTACCCATCACAAAGAAAGAAAGCAGGCAAGGCAAAACAGATGTTGCTTCATTGTTCTTCTGGGAAATGTTTGTTTATTTGTTTGTGTTACATCAAGTGACTTTGCAGCTTCAGCTGTTGTTATGTTATAATGGGCTTCTTTTAATTGGGAAAATAATTACATAAGATTCAGGATCACGATTCATGCCACAGTTAGCACATGATTGGTATCTCTTATTTTTCATATTGGATACTGACTTAATGATGATGTTTTACAACTGTTATTGCTAGTTTGCATCTGTTATCTTGCAGGTTAATTGCAATTGAAGCACTCTGCTTCAACATATTTTCCATCATCACAATTGTCCTGAACTCTCAAACAATCAGCTTGTAAATATCATAGAACAACCTTAATCACCTGATCTATAGTTTCTAATAATTTCTAAGGTTTCAATTATAGAATTAGTTTAACCCCAAAAGAACAAAATAGTGATATGGTTATATGAGAAAGTGTATAATAGTACTGCAGTAGCTGAAATTTAGATTTTTTTTTTTTGGTTTAATTTCTTCCTCTCTAATCTTTCAGGTTTTTTCCATCAGCAGGAAACACAAAAAGCATGCAAAGGAAAAAAAAAATGCATGTCAGGGTTCAGACTGATGCCCTAATAAAAGCAGGAGCCTCAAGCAAAGTTTAAAGAAAAGTCCAATTGTTTATTAGGAGCATCATGTCGGCATGGACCAAGTGAAGCCAACTCTGACTCCATTCAGTTTTCACCTTGACTCTGACCCTGTTTCCCCCTTCCCCCAAGGTGTGTCATCAGTCACATTCCCCAGCGAAGCAATTTCACAGGTCATAGAAATCACTCCCTCTGGCCATTACAAGTCTCTGTGGAGATGACCTTGACTTTGGCCAGCTAGGATGTACTTCGTTTTGACTGAAGTGCGAATTCCTCAATTCAGCTGCGAGGCTCAGGTCCCCATTCCCATGCCTATGACAACTCGGGAACAGGGCAGGAAAGCTTCATGAGTTGCCATTGTGGTTTCTAGTTTGTTCTATAGAGAAGAGATAAGATGTAAGACTCCAATCTAGAAAAAGTTGTTCCAAATAAATTAAATGAGATCTGAAATGTTATCTTTTTACCTAATTTCTAATAAGTGTTTCCCTAGAATAAACATTTCATCTAAGTAGTTCAGCCTGATACTTATTTTTAATTATGTTTTGTGCTACCATGTTATTGTAAATTTGGATATTTCAGTATTTTAGGGCAATTGTTTGCTTATTTAGTTAATTATTTTCCAAGTTCATTATTTTTATAAGTAAATCATGGCAGCAAGCAAACATAATACTCTTTCCTCCCATTTTCCTTGCAAAAGAACCTCTATGAGTTGAGCTGACAGTGACCTCACAAACCATCAAGATGGTTTTTATGATCCTTCACAAAGAAGCTGAAGAAACCTTACACGTACACACACACACACACACACACACACACACACACCTACCTTTATACAAATGGAAAGATCAAGCCAACCTATCAAAAGCAATAATACAGAAAACAGAATAGGAATACAAATAAAAATAAACAATAAGAGCACACTCATTTAATCTGGACAAATTCAAATCATCAAGTCCAAATAGATTACATCCCAGGATTCTGAAGAAGCTGACAGATGTGATATCAGAACCACTGAATAAAATCTTTCAAAGGTCCTGGAGCATGCCAAAGGATTGGAAAAGAGCTGGTATGTCAAAAAGGGAGAAATGGATCCAGGAAACTATACATCCATTAGCCTTACATCCAGGGGTAGGATTCTACCACTTCGCACCTATTCGCTAGAACCGGTGGTTAACATTCTAAGCAGTTCAGAGAACCGGTTGTTAGAAGAAATTACTGGCCTAATCCTGTAAGGAAGACAAGAAGGAAACATTCTGGTGTTGCTTACAGAAACTGCCTCTCCGTTAACCCTTATTACATTCTTGGCAGGACTAAACTTCCTGTCTTAGAAAGGTCTCTGGAGTTTTTTTCCCCTCCTTTGCTGGTACTTTGCTTGTGTGGCATGACCATTCAAAGTTATAATGGCACTGAAAAAAGTGACTTATGACCATTTTTCACACTTACGACTATTGCAACATCCCCACAGTCATGAGAGGCCAGGCGAGGAGATGCTAGCCTCGATGTGAGTAATATTGGGTTGGCCATGCCCAAGCCATGTCCACCCGGTCACATGACCACCAAGCCAGGCCCACCACCTAAGCCACACCCCCAGAACCAGTTGTTTAAAAAAATGAATCCCAGCCCTGCTCACATCAATATCTTGGAATCAAGCAATAGACTTGTGAGCATCTAGAAATAAGCAAGGTGATAAACAAGCAATATGGGATTTTTAAAAACAGATCACGCTGAACAAATCTTGGTGCCTTTTTTGCAAAATGACAGTACTTCAGTAAGGCATTTGATAAAGTAGATCACATTCTATTTCTTGGTAAAATAGAAAAATGTGGATTTGCAACTGCCAGTCTAACCACACTCAATGTGTAGTCCTCAATGGAGCTATATCATGGAGAGAAACTTCCAGTGGGGTAATTCAAGCCTCTGTCATAGACCCAGTATTCTTAAACATCCTCATAAATGATTTAGCTGAGGGGAGAGAAAGGGAACTCGTCAAATTTGCAGACAACATCAAGCTAGTGGGAATAGCCAATACTTTCAAAGATAAGCTTGAGATCCAGAAGAATTTTAACAGTTTAATTGAAACTATGCTCTCTCCAATAAAGTGTAATTCATGGGGAGAAAAGTAAGGTTTTATACTTAGACATGAAAAATCAAATGTGCAGGTATGGCATATGTAGTGCCTAGCTCAAAAACAACTGGGAGAGGCATCTAGGTTCCCTAGTAGGCCACAACATAAGTATGCTGCACTTGTAAAAAAACAACCAACCAACCAATGCAATCATGGGAAGCATCAACAGAGGGATAGAATCAAGATCATGAGAACTATACTGCACTAGTGAGACCACACTTGAATATTGCATCCACTTCCAGTCACAATGATACAAATCTATATCTATATCTATATCTATATCTATATCTATATCTATATCTATATCTATATCTATCTATCTATCTATCTATCTATCTATCATCTATATCTATTTATCTATCTATCTATCATCTATCTATCTATCTATCTATCTATCTATCTATCTATCTATCTATCTATCTATCTCTATCTATCTATCTATCTATCTATCTATCTATCTAAACATACATACATACATACATACATACATACATTCCGAGACCCTTGAAAAATTGCTGAGAAGAGCAACAAAGATGATAAGGAGTCTGGAAGTCTAATTAATTATGAATAGTTAAGGAAACTGGGTATGTCTAGTCTAACAAAGAAAAGGATTAGGGATGACATGATAGCTATCTTCCAATACTTGAGAGACTGTCATAGAAAAGGGGAGATAACTCTATTTTAATAACATACAAATGACTCAAATTATATAGTTTATGTCATAATATGCACATTTAATTTGTATAATTTGCATGCACAAAAATATTTGAATTGTCAAACTGATTTCATATGACAGCTCAGAATATTCCAACTACTTGAAATTGATTCATTTCAGATTGCAATGATTTGATTTCAGTTGAAATCTCTAAAGCAAGGCCTTAGTTCTCAATCTTCTCACCTCTTATTGATCAGGTGGTAAAAGACTCCAGTTATGAATGGGGAATCTAGACATGGAAAGACAGTTTTTGGACAAAAAGTGCCACAGCTATCTGCTTTTCTGTACTATGATGATAAAAGTTTTTGTCTAACTTTCAGTATTCAAGAAGACATTCAACTTTGTGACTAGGCAGAAATATACTCACGAGAATGCAGCCTATTCTCATATTGCATTTTAAGTTTTAACTACATGATACCCAAAGTTTTAAATAACTGTGGCTTGGAGTTCAGTCATAGGCTGATGATAATCCTATTATTGGGTATGTCATTGGCCTCTAATAAGATGGACTTGGACAACCAATTTTCTGCTTAATCATAGTGTTAAGTGATGGAAGTCAATGGTATTAAGGAAAACTCGACACTGATACTTCTTTCAAAATTGTCACTACCTTCCACAGAAGTGACAGATAACATTTTGTGGATTATTCTACGCTATCAACATTTGTGTTCTCAATTACTGTTTTTGAAGATACCATAAAATTAACACTAATCATGCAAATAATCATGAAATGCAGTGAGAGATAGACAAATCCAAAGTTGAGTGAAATATTTAATGTAAGTTTATACTTGATTTTCCAGAGGTAAATTCCAGATGTGGATATGCAATTCATGCTAAGCAAAAAGAAGTCACTTGATTTACATTTCTAATTCAGAATCATTTTACATGCATGCCTGTTCTACATTGAGGCATTCACATTTGCTTCTCTTAAAACTAATTTGAAAAAAAAATCATAATAAGAAAAAAAGCTTCATAAGCTTTAAATAATGTACATTCCAACTGAACAATTTATCCAGTAGCATTTGGGTAACCTAAGGACCTGTTTTCTCCAGCAAAAGTCAGGTGCTCAGTTTAGTTATAACAGCCACATGATCTTGGTATCTTCGCCATATTACTGTTCAGAAGTTTGGAGAACTGCTATATTTCAGTTATACATAGAATGTAGCAAGCCAGTTTGAGTTATCTCTCCCTTTTGAAAAGGAGCTTGGCAGAAATAATGAGCAGAAAATTACCTTTATGTGACCCTCAGCATGAGGTGGCTAAGCTATCAAAGGATGATTCCTCACACTAGGGGGACTTTCAACATTATTTATGGCATTGTAGAATCAAAAGTCTCCAGAGCCATCAACCAACTTATTCTATTGAAAAGAGCAAAGTGAGAGGAGGGATTTAAAATTCAGTTTGATTATTGCAAACTTCTCCAACTTGGATGATCTCCAGATGTACACAAATTCACCACATCCATTGCTGGGGATTCTGGGAGTTGAGTCCCAAACATCTGGAAAACAATCAGTTTGCCAAAAAGATCAATTTTAGCTTCTTAATTTTTTGTTTTGAAGGCGGAAGAGGGCTTTATGCCCCAAAGACAGATAAAACAGTAGAACCATCTTCTAGGAGAAGGGAAACTCTGATTTCAAACCACCACTGCCTTGTGGCTATATCTATTATTGGAAAAGGCTTCAGTCAACCTCAAGGCAAAATCTGGAGCCGGAGTCCTGAAAGCAGTTCGTGACTGTGTAGAATCCCATTCTGGTAACTCCTGCGACACAGCTGGAACTAATCGTATAGCTCTGCCATTCCATTAGACTATTTCATTGACATGGAAAGAGGGGAATCTGCTGCTTGAGTAACAGTTTGTCTTCCATATTAAATTACCCAGGCTTCGTGCTTTAGAGAGGACACTCCAGCTTTGCATACAGCACTGAAACAACAGAGGAAGAGGCAGTTACTGGTTTTATAGCACGATACCACAGTCTCTTGAGACTGAAGGATGCCAATTCAATTCATATATATATATATATATATATATATATATATATATATATATATATATATATATATATATATATATATGTGTGTGTGTGTGTGTGTGTGTGTGTGTGTGTGTGTGTGTGTGTGTAATACAATGAGTCAGCTGTTAGCTCACAGTCTGAGTTTGAGACCCAAGCTCCATATAATAGGATGAGCTCCTGTTACTTGTATTTATATTTGTATTTATTTCATTTGTCAATCGCTTAGAAGATACAACTATAAGAATAAACATAGTTTTGAATACATGAGATAGATACTTATAAGAAAAATAAAAATAAACAATAGGACAGGGATGATAGGCACAATTGGTGCACTTATGCACGCCCCCTACAGGCCTCTTAGGAAGGGGGTGAGGTCAATAGTAGACAGTCTAAGGTTAAAGTTTTGGGGGTTTGGGGAAGAAACCACAGAGTCAGGTAGAGTATTCCAGACATTGACTACTCTGTTGCTGAAGTTGTATTTTCTGCAGTCAAGTTTGGTGCGGTTAACCTTGAGTTTGTATCTATTGTTTGCTCTTGTATTGTTATGGTTGAAGCTGAAGTATTCATTGCAGGTAGGACATCACAATGTATGATTTTTATATACTATATTTAGATGGGACCGGAGGCGGCATAGTTCTAGGTTTTCTAGGTCTAGAATTTCGAGTCTGGTGGCATAAGGTATTCTGCAATGTGTAGAGGAGTGGAGAACTCTTCTTGTGAAATATTTCTGGACTTTTTCAATTGTGTTAATATCAGATACATGATATGGGTTCCAGACTGATGAGCTGTATTCAAGTATATGTCTAGCAAATGTTTTGTATGCTCTAGTTAATAGTGTGATATTACCAGAGGAGAAGCTGCGTAGGATTAGATTAACAACTCTTAATGCTTTTTTGGCTATGTAGTTATGGTGGGCTCTAGCACTTAGATCATTAGAGATGAGTACTCTCCAAGGTCCTTGACAAAGTCTGGATCCTCAACAAGGTCTTGATTATTTAGCTTGTATTTTATTTTCTGATATTTTTTTTTTGCCAATGTAAGACAGAGCATTTATTTATGTAAGATATTTATATTCTTTATGTAAGACAGAGCATTTATTTGTTGAGATTTGAAGTTGCAATTTGATTGACCATTCTGACACATAGTCAAGGTCTATGTATGTAGTAGTATTGTCTGTGGTGTTGAATAGCTTTACATCATCAGCAAAGAGAATGCAGTTGCTCTTAATATGATCACAGAGGTTGTTTAGGTCCTCTAGTATGAAGAGTATGTGTTCCTAAAACACTGCCTTGGGGGACACCACAGATACAGAATTTGATAGGATGCTCCCAATTTTGACCTTTTCTTGTCTGTTTGACAGGAATAATTCTATCCAGTTATGTAGGTGTCCAGAGATACCATAAGATTTTAGCTTTAGTAGTAGTTTTTCGTGTACTACTGAATCAAAGGCTTTACAGAAGTCTATGTAGATTGCGTCTATTGCTTTGCCCCGATTGAGTTTTGTAGTCCATATGTTTTGGCAGTGTAAGAGTTGCAGATTACAGGATAGTTTTTTTCTGAAAACAAATTGTTTATTAGAGAGTAGGTTGTTTATCTTTAAGTGGAGGATAATGGATTGGTTAATAAATGATTCCATGACTTTACAGGTGACGCAGCATAAGGAGATTGGTCTGTAATTTTCAACTAGGCTGGGGTCTCCCTTTTTGAAGATGGGGATGACTGTGGCTTGTGACCATAGTTTTGGCAAGGAGCTTGTCCTGAAAGATTTTTCAAAAATTATGCTTAGAGGTTCGGCTATGGAAGTGGATAGCTTTTTTAAGAAGTAGGCACATATTCCGTCTGGTCCAATAAATAGGGATGGTTTTAGATTGTGCAGTGCTTTTTCAACAATGTCTTCTGTAAAATCGATATGTGTTAGATCATTATAATTGTCTGTGGTTCAACTAGGAAGTAATGGGCTTGATCCATTGCTGTTTACAAATACTAAGCCGAAGAATGTGTTAAAGAGGTTTGCTTTGATGGTGTCGTCATTGCAGTCTTTTCCATTAGGTCCTTTCAGGGGTGGGATGGACCTTGAGTCTTTTAGTTTGTTGTTTACAAAATTGTAGAAAGCGTGGGTTGAATTTGTGCCTAGAAGGTTTTCCTCTTGTTTAATGTGATAAGTAGTGCATTCAGTTTTTATCTGGTGGCATAGATTTTTGTATCGGCTTTTGAAGTTGGCAACATGACCAGACTTGTTTTTCCGCCAAAGTGATTTCTTTTTGGACTGAAGCTTGTTATTGTTATGGGTAATCTGTTTTTCCTGGTTTGGGGAGTTGTTATTGGTACATATAGTTTGTTGACTCTATTGATTTCTAGTAAGAATATGTTGTAATGGTCTTCAACAGTATTGCAACCAGTGAATAGAAATTGCCAATCAAGGGAAGAGAGATCGTTGTCTGTAAGATCATAGTTGCCTTTTTTAAAGTTATAATTGGGGATTTTGTTGTTGTGATGATTTTTGTGTGGACATATGTTGAGACAAAAATCAATTATGTTGTGGTCACTGTTAGAAAAGGGTTCTTTAATTTGTATTCCATAAACTGAATACAAACTATTGCAGAAGATGAGATTGAGGCAGTTGTTAAGCCTAGTATTGTTGGTTACTAGTGGTTCCAGTCCCAGATTTGTTACAGCATTGTAGAAGGTTGCATGTATGGGTTCAGTTTTACATTCATTTAGGGTCCAGTTAATATGAGGTAGATTGAAGTCACCAAGAAAGGTAAAAGCGTGTGGGCAGGATGCTGCCCATGTTAATAGTGTATTTAGCTTGTTTACATGTTCAATGTCATAATCAGGGACTCTGTAACATAATAAGAACCAAAATGTGATATTTAAGGTCAGTTCACCAATAATGATCTCAGGAAGAGCAAGCTCTTGGGTAACTTGGCTGTTTTTTAGATGTAAGGACTTTTTATAGAAGATAGCAACACCACCTCCTCTACAGATTTCACGATTGGATCAGTAAATATGATAGTCTCTTACTGAGGAAATGGAGTCAGAGAGATATGTGTTGAGCCATGTTTCACAGACAAATATGATGTCAAATTTAGCCATATTTAGTAAGAGGAGAAATTCAGGTATTTTATTTACAAGGCTTCTTGCATTGAGTAGCCTGCATTTAAGGCCAGTTGTAGTTTGAATTGAGGTAGTTGGGGGCATGCATGCCAATCTTGGGTGATGGTGGATTGGTTGAAGTAGGGTTGGATGCTGAGTTGTGGGTTGTGTGGCTTTCTTTTGATACAATCTGAATGGTAATCAATGTACAGGTCCTTCTCTACATTGTCTAGATGATTTTTGAGTTCTGTGTGTAGTATACAGGAGTGGGTTTGGTTTGTAGCTATTGGATGTTCAGGTTTTTGTGTTGTGTCTTCTCCCCCCCCGGCCCCCCAAGTTTAGTTAATCTTTCATTTAAAGTGTCCAGGGATGCTACTATAGTGTCAAGGAATGATATTCGCATTTCTATGGAGTCAACTCTTTCAAACAGGGCTATATGTCTGTCCAGTTTGGGTTTGCATGGTGGGCAGAAAAATGGAAATGCATTATTGGATGTTTCTAGGAATTGAGTCAATTGCTTGAGTAATTCCAGGCAGTCATGATGAGCATATTTTTCACATAGAGAACATTTGATGGAATTTTCATTAACCTTTAGAGTTACAAAGCATATAAAGCATGTGCAGGAGTCTTGTGGTTCATTGGTGGGGATTTTTTCTCTCTTTAGGTTGTGGTTTGGTATTGGATTGCCTCAGCTCCTGCCCACCTAGACATTTGAATGCATGAAAATGCAAGTATATAAATAAATATCATTTCAATGGGAAGGTAACAATGTTCTGTGCCCTTTGCTGTATAGCCATGCTATATGATCACGGAAATTGTCTTCAGACAACACTGGCTCCCTCAGCTAAGAAATGTAGATGAGGACTATGCTTTAGAGTTGGACACAGTTGACAGGGAAATCTTTACCTTTTTCTCCTTTATATATAAATATATGCATTTTCTAACATGTATATGTAAATATATGAAACGACCAGCAGTGCCCCATTGGATCATCATTTCAGAGATATTTTCTTGCCTAAACAGAAAATCAGAAGGATCGCAAATAGGCAAAAAGCAGTGGAATGGGTGGAAGAAACCTCCGACTCCCCACTGAATTTCCATGCAGACAACTTGCAGCAAGCATCAGATATATCCTCCCTCCCTCCTTCCCTCCCTCCCTTGTTTCCTTCCTGGAAATCAAATAAATAAATGCTACTTTCAGCTTCTCAGTACCCCAACTATCTATCTATCTATCTATCTATCTATCTATCTATCTATCTATCTATCTATCTATCTATGGCATTCAGCTTTGTTCAGGTATTTTCCCACGTCATTGTAGTTGTGCTTTTAAAGTTGTAGCAATGTTTCGGCAGAATCTCATCTGCCATCATCAGGCTTCTGTATGATGGCAGATGAGATTCTGCCACAACTTTAAAAGCACAACTACAATGACGGGAAAATACCCAAACAAAGCTGAATATATACATGTAAATACCACGAATATATATATATATATATATATATATATATATATATATATATATATATATATATATATATATATATATATATATATAATGTAATAGTTAAGATATCAGACTGGACCACGAAAAACCAGGTGCAAGTCCATCCTTGGGCAGGAAGCTCTAAGGAATAACAGCCTCTCAGCCCTTATCTTTTTCTCAGTCTTGTCCATCACACAGAATGATTGGGAGAAAGGAGAAGAAGAAGGCTATTAATGTTGCCATAAACCTTTGGAGAAGGAAATATACAAAGCCAACAGAATAGCAGATACTTGCTAAGAAGCCAGAACTTTTATGCAAGCGTTCCAAGACATCAAACAAGACCCTTTCCAAACTAGAAATGCCCGGGGGGCATAATGGAATGGAATGGAGTTGGGGATGGAAAGAGAAGAGAAGAGTAGGTGGAGTTCTTGGAAGTCTTCTAATCCAACCCCAGGTTCAAGCAAGAGACTCAATATCATTTCAGACAAATGGCTGTCCAATCACGTAAATACTTCCGGTTTTGGAACATCCACAACTTCTGAAGGCAACCCATTCCATTGATTAATTGTTCTCACTGTCAGATAATTTCTCCTTAGTTCTAGGTTGGATCTCCCTTGATAGGTTTCCACCCATTGTTTCTTATGCTGCCTTCAGATGCTTTGGATAATAGATTCACCCCCTCTTCTTGGTGGCAGCACCTCAAATATTGGAACACTGCTATCAGATAGTCCTTGTGTTCATTAGATTAGATAAACCCAATTCCTGCAACCATTGTTCATATGTTTTAGCCTCCAGTTCCACAATCATCTGATTACATCTGATTTAGATAAAATCTGAGCCATTAAATTTGGAAGGCTAACATTGAAATTCTAACACTCCTCAGCTGTAATTAAACTTACTCAAAAACAGAAATCTAAACATAAACACAAGTCAAAAAGTACAGTCTGAGCTCAGTGACAAAAAAAAAAAAAACCAATTTGGATTCATTTTACTTGGAACAAAAAAGGCCACATGAATGCAACTTTCAATTGTGTGGAAACTAGTCTAGATTGTGGTGATGTTTTAGAGCTGACTTTAAGTTTTCCAGGAGAGTAAAAACATTGCTTTTGTAATTCTAGCAATCATACTGTATTTCCCTCCAGGAGAGGGGGGAAAAGCAACATCTATTTCCATGAATGACAATTTAAAAATGTTTGTTTTCTTTGTTCAGATATGTCAGTTTTGCTGAAAGACTTAAGATTCACTTGATGGATGGATCACCTTAACATATATTTGACTCAGCCTTCCATCCTTCTGAGGTTGGTAAAATGATTGTTGGGGGCAATATGCTGACTCTGTAAACTGCTTAGAGAGGGCCATAAAGCACTGTAAAGTGGTATATTAGTCTATGTGCCATTGCTATTAACAGAATAGCATAATAACAAAGTTGGAAGGGATCTTGGAGGTCTTCTAGTCCAAACCACTGCAGGAGACCCTGTATCATTTCAGACAAATGGTTGTCCAATCCCTTTTTAGAAACCCCTAGTGTTGGAGCAACCACAACTTTTGAAAGCAAGTTGTTCCACTGATTAATTGTTCTAACAGTAAAGAAATTTTGCCTTAGTTGTTAAGTTGGTTCTCTCCTTAATCAGGGGTGGGATTCTACCAATTCTGACTGGTTCTATAGAACCCCTTGTTAACTTTCTAAGCAGTTCGGTAGTTAGAAGAAATCTCCCTTTGTTTTTTCCCCCCTTATTACCTGCTTGGCAGACAGCCTAGACTTACTGTCTCTGAAGGAGGTTTCTTTTTTTCTTAAAGGGGAAGGGTTGTTTTAAGCTTTTTACACTGCTGTTGGGAGGAAATACTCTTCTGGAAATACTTCTTCTTGGCTAGCTAGAAAGATTGACATTCAAATGTGAGTTTACATACCCTTTCTGAGTTTTGGTCTAAAACTGGTTTTTGGTGAAGTTTAATTCCGTGCTCAGTGACGTTTAATCCTCTATTAATTGATGGGATAATTTTCCCTATTCAGCTTTGTTGGAAGGAAAAAGATTAATTGCTGTTCCTCAAAAGAAACTGGCTTCAGAAATCTGCTAGTTCCTCTGTCTATTTGTTCTGGTAATTAGTTTAACAAGCAAGAGCTACTGTTGTGATTTAATTATTTGTATTGTGTTTGAATTTTTTCCTGCTCATGGTTTCTTTTTCTATCTGGGGGTCTTCCTTCACTGCTTTAGTGGTATCTGGCACTGTCTTTTGAGGGTGGACTTTGAAGAAGCAAGAGGCAAGCTTGGCACTGATTTTTTTACTGTCTTTCTGGTGGGCATGTGACCTTTCCTTAAATCTGGATGATTTCCTTAGGATACCTTGTCAGGTGAGTGAGACCACCCCCCAGCTGGTATCTTTAAGCAGTGCAAATGGATCTAAGGATTGCTTCTCCTGGGTGTGCTCTTTCTGGAGAGCTTAAATGACCTCTCTGCTAAAGGCTTTCACTTTATGAGCAAAGTTGGCTGCTTGATGGTTATCACTGCATTTTAACTATTTTAATTCCTCAATGTGCTCTGGCACCCTGCCTGATTTGTAACTCTGACTTGCAGGTATTTTTAATCTAATGATTGGTATTTAGGGCAGCTTTTTGAAACCAAACAAGCTTTTTGTATTTTTGTACAGGTAATCCTTGACTTACAACAGTTCATTTAACGAACATTCAAAACTACAATGGCACTGAAAAAAAGTGACTGTTTTTCATGCTTATGACCGTTGCAGCATCCCCACTGTCATGTGAGGCCAGGCGAGGAGAAGTGCCCCTTGATGTGAGTGATATTGAGTTGGCTATGCTCACCCAGTAATATGACTGCTAAGCAACACCCTCCAACTAATCCACATCCACAGAACCTGTTATTAAAAATTTGAATCCCATCCCTGTTCTTATTGAATTTCTACCCATTGTGCTTTGTTCTGCCTTTAGGTGTTTTAGAAATAGGTTGACCCCCTTTTCTCTGGGACAGTCCCTCAGTCCCTCAGAACATTGCTATGATATCACCCTTAGTCCTCCTTTTCATTAAATTAGACATACCCAATTCTCATATTATTTAGCCTCCATCTCCTCCTCATCCTCTTTTTTCTTCTCTTCACTCTTTCTAGAGTTTTAACAGTTTTTTATAACTTGGTGACCAAAACTGACGGTCTTATCCAGGCATTAAAAAGTGGTATTAATCTTTCACATGATTTGTAGCTGAAAATCCATTTTTGAAATTGAGATTCGTCTACAAAATGGATATAAATAGAAAATTGTCTCCATGAACTAAAGAACTTACCAATACTTAGATTTCTCAGTTTAAATATTGTTCTGGCCTCCAAACTAAATACCATACAATATTTAGATTGGTAAAAGGACTCTGAGAAAGATTGATCCCCAAAGAGTCCAAATGTATTTGTTAAACTACATGTCTCACAGAGTTATCTTATTAGTGACATGGGTGGCATCTAAAATGAATGGATGAATGAATGAATGAATGAATTAGAAGTCCCTGGTGCTTTCTGAGCCTAGCTGTTTCCTTGCAGACATTTCATTACCCAAACTAGGTAACATCATCAATGCTAGTAAAGATTGGGGTATTTATGTATGTATGTATGAATAAGAAGTGCAAATATATATTTGCAAGAGCTGCATCTTTTGCAAAAAAAGCTAATTTTTTGATGGGGCCAGATTTCATTACAACCAGAAAAACTGTCTGAAAAAAAGTCTTGTCTATGCTCACAAATACCACTAAGAGGCGATTATGTTTATAAGTGGGTTAAATCACCAGCAAGTGATGCTTTCAACTGCATCACTGTTGAAAAGAGCAGCTGATCCAATATTATTTTGCATTGAAGCTGCATACTTGGGGCTTTCTCTAATGGGAAACAAAAGGTCTAATTGAAAATTTCCAGAAAGTATTATTGTATATATTCAAAAGAAAAGGGAGGAAAGTACTCCAATTAAATGGTATATCTAATTTTGATGGCATATGTAATTTAAAATCTATAGGAAAATTCATCCTGGAACCCAGATTCTCTGGTGATGGAACAAAATGTTCCAATCTTCAGTGATCCAAGTCTATAACAGCCTATTTTCCCTACAAACAGGCCTATCCAAGTACTTGAGGCTACCTCAGGACAGTATGAAGTACTTCCAGTTGGGTACACTTCACTTCCAGAAATGAAAATGGCTTGAATCAATCGACTCCAGGGAAAACTAAGATATTCTGAAACTACATCATTCCAATCCAAAGTAGGAATACCCCATTTCAAAAAAGGAACCTCTGCTTAAGAGAAACCAGCACAGCTAAAAATGCATTTTGAAGCTTAAAATAAATAATGAATAAGGGCTCTCAGCCACCTCCTCAAGTTTAGAAGGAAATGCCTTCATCTGCCCTTAGGACAATTGCTAGTTATTCTATCTAGTACACGTACTTCTTCTTCTACTACTTATTTATTTGTTTTAAAGATGCTTCACTCATTCCTTTTATAGAATATCAAATTGGAGATACAGGTAGTTCTTGAGTTACTCCCACAACTGAGGCCAGAATTTACGTTGCTAAATGAGAAATTGTTTTTAAATGAGTTTTGCCCCCATTTTACAACTTTCCTTGCCACATTTGTTACATGAATCACTGCAATCGTTAAATTAGTATCATGTTGTTAAATGAATTTGGCTTCCCCATTGACTTTGCTGGTCAGGACGTCGCAAAAGATGATCACGTGACCCCGGGATCCTACAACCTTCATAAATATGAATCAATTGACATGCATCCAAATGTAAATCATATGACCACGGAGATGCAGCAATGGTCATAAGTGTGAAAAATGGTCATAAGTCACTTTTTTCAGTGCTGTTGTAATTTCAAATGGTCTGTCATGCCCCTGTCTGAGTCTGAATCTGAGGAGGAAGATGAATAGCTGAGAGGGAGTGAGAGTGTGGCTCCAATGGCTGTGGAGGAAACTGGGGAAGGGCAAAGTCTGGCTGGGCAGGGCTGGGGAGAGGTAGAACAAGGGAGCGGGAGTTCAGAGGAAGATCCATGCCCACCCCCTCTTTATCCTAGGGCATGCAGGGAGGAATGGAGAAGAGAGCAACATGGGTTGCATGGCTTAAGGGGGGAGGAAAGGGCCCTGATTCCCTTAATTAGGCATACCGGTGAATACAGTGTATAAAAAACACAAGCTGTGCCAGCTGCTCATAGCAAACATAAGTTTATCTCATGTTGACTTTGCTTATCTGTGTTCCTGGTATCTTCCCAACCATGTTGAGTTATTGCTGTGCTTTCACATCTGGAATTATTGTTCCTGCCCTGCCAAACTAATTACCTCATTTTGCCTTGATTGGACTTATAGTTACAGTTTTTGTTGACCATGTTTTATACTTGATTCTCTGCAGTCAAAGGCTTTTTTTTCCAGCCCAAAGGTAACCAGAACATTTGGGGCAAAGTTGGAGCTAATTAAGGGACTCTTATTGATTATCTGACTGGGATGCCTTGGTGCCACACCCCTGGACATCATATGGTCATTAAATGAACTGTGGTAAATTAAAGACTATCTGCATTTATGTCAAATTCTAATTTGTCATCTAATTTGGCTCTGAAGGACTGGAATTGACTATTTGCCTTATAGCAAAGATGCCCAAGCAATAGTCTGATTTTACGATCTGTTTTCCGTAGTTGTTAAGCAAATCATTCTCCTTGTTAAGTGAATTATATCATGGTTGCAAAACAAATCTTGATTTCCCTCACTAACTTTGTTTGTTGGAAACCAGCAAAGAAGATTGCAAATGGTGATCACATAACCCAGGGTTGCTGCAACAATCTCTCTATATAAAAGCCAAATACCACTCATGCATCATCACAAAATATCCAGAACTGTAAAGTCTACAAACTTGAAATTTGGCTTCTAGATACTCACTAAGAAATGATTTTTCAAAATGATCATCAGAGCATTAGTATTCTGTATATTATTATCAACATGCTCTGATGCTAAGATGCACCTGAAAAGGAATCTGTTCCAAAGAAAAACACAAGCAGAGGAGAGGAGTTTTAGTTTCAGTTTCACAGCAACAAGAAGCTTTAGTACAGAACAGTTGAGCTAACCCACGCCCAGGCTCCTGGCTATCTCCTTCTTGCTCACACAGCAAATGCTGTTTCAGTTTCTAAACAGCCCTCAACTCTCTCACGCACTTTCAGGATGCTAGCTAGATGAATACCGATGGATGCTGGTTGGCAGAGGCACAATTTTTTCCCCTTATTTTCCTCACCCCAAACTAAGCCTGATCACATAGTTTGTAGCAAAGCACGGGTATATACCTAGTTATAAATATGTGCCAGTTTCCAAGATCTTGAATTTTGACCATGGTGATGCTACATTAGTCATAAGTGCAAGGACTGGTCCTAAGTCACTTTTTAGTGCTGCTGTAAATTCACAAAGTTGCTGAATTAATGATTCACCTGTACTATTTAAATGTCCTCCTATATTTTCACCCCAAAACAACAATAGAGATGAAGTTCGGGTAGGAAATTATCTTCTTTTAAAGGTTATGATCATTGCTTTTAACCTATTTGCTTTGCCTCTACAACTGAAACAGCCTTTTGCAAGACTCTGTTACATGCATAATTTCCTTCCTTTCCCAAAATAGTTCTGCACATATGCACACGCACGTGTGCATGCACACATGTACAAAAGCACACACACACACACATATACATATATATAGTGCTGCGTGAGTATGGCTCAGAATTGCATCTGTATCTCATAAAGACTCGCTCTTGGTTCTTCAAGAGGCCTCTGTAATTCCTCTAATTGAGGGTTAGGTTAAACTTGTCCATTTGGGAGTCTTGCAAAAGTCAGCATTTTATACTGACATTTGTACCAATTTGTACATTTGGACCCCTGTTACGCAAAAGCCACAGTTTCAAAGTTGCGCAGTTAAATATTCATTATTTTTCTCTTCCTGCCCTTAAATATCAGCAAATAACCAAAGAAACAAAACATAGAAATAGAAGGATCCAAACTGAAATTCAAAGCAGACAGAAAACTGGTGGATAAATAAAAATAAAGCATAATAAACCTGTCATCCTCAACTGAATATTTTTTTGGTCCAGAGCCAAAACTACTTTTTAAGTTTATGAAATATCCATACATCTAATGATAGAATAAGAGCCTTTTTTTAAAAAAAATGCAAAGTGCAACAAAGAGATGATGCCAGGAAAACTAAGGAAAGAATTTCCATTATATGAACCTCTAGAGAGAGGTGGAAACAACATCAATTTGCTGGATGAGGCCCTGATCCATGTCATCCAGCAATAAGCTGAAGTCCGTATTTGGGGTTTTGGCAGTTGGGCTTTCTTGTTTTTTCTTTGAAGATGTTTTGCTTCTCATCCAAAAAGTATCTTCAGCTCTGATAGGATAGTGGGGAATGAAATTGTTGTGTTTTTTGTTAACTGAAGTTTTCACTCAGGTCCACAGTTTAGATTTCCACAGGGAAAATCTCTTGAATATGATTGGCTGGCTCATCAGACAGCCCCTATAAAAGGGGAACTGTCAGACAGGTTCAGCCGTTCTGTTCTCACTGTTAACTGAATAAACAAGTTGGGCTGTTACTTTCGGCAGTGTGTCTTCCTTCACCCACAACAGAACATTGGCGATGAATGTGGGATTCTAGGAAGAATAGAAACAAAAGAGTGGGTCAATAGATGGACTAACAGAATTGGTCATCAGAAAAGATTCATCACAAATTCAGAAAGATGACCACGCACGCTCCACCAGCACCATTCAACCCAGTCATTGAACATTGGGACTCTTAGCTGATCCATTTTATTGCTTCCTAGAAGCCAATGAGCTACAAGCACTATCAGACAACAGAAAGAGAACACTATACTTGACTTATTGTGGCTCCAAAATCTTTGATACAGCCAAGGCACTGGTTGTTCCAGCAGCAGTCCAAACGGTGTCATGGACATGATGCAAAATGTACTCCAAATGCATTATACACCAGCATCCAAGATTGTCTGACATCACTAATTCCACCGCCAGAACCAAAATGAAGGTGAGTCAATAAATGATTACATCTCCGCATTGAAGAGGACTGCCATGCATTGTGAATTTAGAGAACTTGAAGACCTACTACTGGACAGACTCATCTGTGGAGTCAGGGATGTGAGTCTTCAATGGAGGTTACTAGCAAAGCCCAACCTTACCCTGAAGATAGCCCTAGATGAAGCCAGAGCCACTGAGACATCAATTAAAGTAAGGGCAGAAATTCAAAAAGATAAAAGCCTAAATAATGCACATTGTGGCAACATAGCCCGACAAGATTACAACGAACTGGAAGAGTCAACAGATGAAGAAGAAGATGTCTGCCATCTCAAAAGTATTTTTTTTTTTTACAAAAACTGAAGAAGGGTAGTCGGAATCATTCAAGAGCAAATTGCAGATTCAAGGAAGTCATCTGTCAACGTTGTGAGTGAAAAGGCCATCTAGTGAGAGCATGCAGAGCCAGCCAGCCAGCACCCCACAGAAACAACCCATCCAATATACAGGGAGGATACAAAGCTGAACAAGCATGGAAACCACAGGAAAAAGAAAACCAACATTCCGAGTCAGCTGTGATGTTCCAGACAACCATTGGGAAAACCAGCTTAACACGAACAAGAAAGATCAACATCACCATCACCATTGAAGGAACACCGTGAACACTGGGTCCTATCTATCAATAGTTTTGTGGGCCACAATGAAGAAGATAAAGTATTTCCAAAAATAAATTGCAAAAAGAAAGAATTTATTTGAAAGACTATCAAGGGAATCATATCCCTGTCATGGGGATGGGAACATTCCAAGTGATATTTAAACAGTTTCAAGGGCCTTTGCATCTGACGATCATTGAAGGCAAATTACCCAGCCTCCTTGGACTAGACTGGTTTGAAGCATTGGGACTGGGAATGACTGGCATCCATGCGATACCAGATGACAGCATTGAAGAACTGATCCAGGCATTTGAGGATGTTATTGATGACAACGTGGGCAAGTATGTGTAGACCCCTATTTCATTTAACGGTGACTCCCAGGTTGCCCCAATCCAACTCAAACCACTTAGAGTGCCATTCGCACTTAAGCCAAAAATAGACAAACAACTTGACAAACTAATTGCAAACTAATTGAACTGGTAGACCATGCAAAATGGGAAACTCCTATTGTCACCCCTATAAAGGCAGATGGATCAGTCCACATCTGTGCGGATTACAAGTGTACCCTAAATAAGGCCCCTCAGCAAAAATGCTTACCCTGTCCCCATAGTGCAGCACTTGTTGCACTCACTTGGAAAAGGTAAATTTTTCACCAAATTAGACCTGGCACAGGCATACCAACAACTCCCAGTTGATGACACCATGGCCGAAGCACAAACCATTGTAACTGATAGGAGTGCCTTTAAATGTCGCCGGCTTCAAATCGGTGTCAGTGTGGCTCCAGGCATTTTTCAAAGCTTCATGGAGTGCCTCCTACTGAGAATTCAGGGAGTTGTCCCCTATTTTGATGACATATTAGTAACAGCAAAAAATAAGGATGAATTGCTAACCAGACTAAGGGAAGTACTGACTAGATTCCAAGAATCAGGGTTAAAAGTTAAACAAGAAAAATGTAAACAAGAAAAATGCAAATTTGGAGTCCCCAGGCAAATTTGGAGTCCCCAGTCCCCTGATAGATGGCTCAGGAATCCACCCAACCGCAGAGAAAATTAAGGCTATCCAGGAAGCACCTACTCCAAAAAAATCAAAATGAGCTACAAGCATTTTTAGGTCTCCTCAATTTTTATAGTATTGTTCTCCCTAGAAAAGCCACTATAGCGGAACCCTTACACAAACTGGGAAAACAGGTTAAATGGATTTGGGGGAAATGGGAAGCCACCACTTTTTGTGGCTGTCAAAAAACTTTTGTCCTCAGACAGCGTCCTAGTCCAATACTCAGAAACCTTGCCTGTCACCCTCACTTGTGAGGCCTCTCCTTTTAGGGCCAAGGGTGTCCTAGGCCACTGCATGCCTAATGGCACTGAGGCTCTTATAGTGTTTTACTCAAAGACTCTCTCGGAAGCAGAAGGAAACTACACCCAATTAGATAAGGAGGCATTGGCCACAATAGCTGACATTAAATGGTTCCATGAATATTTGTATGGCAGAGACTTTCAACTAATTACCAACCACAAACTGCTGCTAATATTACTTGTGGGAGACCAACCCACTCTGACTATTCTATCCCCCTGACTCACGAGATGGACAAGGATAACGGGCCAGTATCTGAGGAGTTGAAACCATTCTATAACTGATAACATGAATTATCAGCAATTAAGGGGTGTTTGTTATGGGGGGAGTGTGTTATGTTCCACCAAAATTACAGAAACAAATTTTGGAATTATTGCATACAGGAATAGTTAAGATGAAAACGTTAGCTAAAAGTTATGTGTGGTGGCCTAATATTTATAGAGATATCACAGAATGGGTAAGAATCTGTAGGAACTGTCAAGAATCAAGGCCCGCACCACGGGCAGTAAAACCCCAGGAATGGGAATTCCCAAAATCCCCATGAGCTAGGATTCATGTAGACTTTGGGAGAGCGTTCCATGGGCAAACTTTTATGGTAGTTGTGGACGCATATTCCAAATGGCTAGAAATTATGTTGATGCACTCTACAACCACTGAGGCCACGATTAAAGTCCTAAGGAAGTTATTTGTGACACGGCCTACCAGACGTCCTAGTCTCCAATAATGGGTCCCAATTTACCTCCCCCCAATTTGAGATGTTCCTAGCAGAATTGGGCATTTGCCACTCACTAACAGCACCATAGCCTCCCTCGGAAAATGGCCAAGGAGAGAGAATAATGAGAATCACAAAAGAGGCATTAGCAAGAATGGGGCCGGGAGACTGGCAAAAGCATATAGATACTTTTCTATTAATACAACATGTCACACCCAATGCAACCACACATAAAAGCCCCTCCAAGTTATTGATGGGAAGAAAACTTAGAACTAGTCTAGATAGACTGCACCCCAACTACTCCAGAGAGAAACCTGATTCTACCAGCAGAGTCAGGGAATTCAAAATAGGGGATGGGTTGCATGCACAAAACTACATGGAAGGTCCCCTCTGGATCCCAGGACAAATCTGCTATCAGATCTTACAAGGTGGAATTAGAGGATGGTCGCATATGGTGGACACATATCAACCAATTAAGAGAGAGAATAGGGAAATCCTATACAAAAAACAACCTTCCTCTAGAGAATAACAAGTCCTCAAATTCCCCATTACAGTGAATTCAAACCTGGAGAATCAATCCTCAGCCACACGTACCTGGGGAAGCAGAGACCAGCATCAGGGCAACTGTAAGTCAACTCTGGAAGAAATAAACACACCCCAAGGGAAATTCCAGCAAGTTCCAGGGGCAGAACAAGAAACAGCAGCAGACCCAACAGATCTGACCAACGCCTTACTCCCAAATGATTTGCGCAGGTCAGACTGGAGTCATAGAAGCCCTGCCTACTTGCATGACTACATTAAGTAATGTCATTGTTCATTGGTTACACGAAATAAGAAGAGAAGGGTGTTGTATTTTAAGTATAACTGAAGTTTTCACTCTGGTCCACAGTTTAGGCAGGAAAATCTCTTGAATGTGATTGGCTGGCTAGTCTGACAGCCCTTATAAAAGGGGAACTGTCAGTCAGGTTCAGCCATTCTGTTCTCACAGTTAACTGAATAAACAAGTTGCGCTGCTACCTTCGGCTGCATGTCTTCCTTCACCCACAGCAGAACAGAAAGGATTTATATTCCTTGCAGACAGCTGGTCATTTGCATCCTTTTAGAGAGTTGTTGAAGCACTTGGAGGTTTATCTGTGTCCTCAGGGTCACCTGAGTAGGGGTTCCTGGTTCCTGTATCTGCATTTTTTTTCTCTGGAAATCCATTCCTGTTCCCACACCACTCAAAAAGTGTTCATCTCAAATTGTATAGCTAAAAGTATTTAGAGATTCTCCGTCATCCAGGTCATGATTGTTCCTAAGGTGCTTTTTCAAGAGGCAACTGGACTTTCTGATTTTTTCTTTGAATGAAAAGCAAAACATTTTCAAAGAAAGTCCAGTTGCCTCTTGAAAAAAGCACTTTGGGGACATCTTTATAGATTTGCTATTATCCCTAATGTATAAGATGTTTTATTTCAAGTGGGGCAGCTCAGAAGGCTTCATTGGGAGAACATTAAAAACAACACGAGGTTCTATTAGGCCAGGTGTCTCTAAACTTGGCAATCTTAAGACTTGGCTGGCTGGGGAATTCTGGGAGTTAAAGTCCACAAGTCTTAAAGTTGCCATGTTTGGAGATTCCTGTATTAGACAAATGAAATTCTGTTTCCAAACATCACTTTTGACTGTCATACCAGGAAGAGTATGCCTTTTATAACCCATGAAGATAAAAATTAGAGTAAAAAAAAAAAGATTAAGACAAATATCCAGCAAATACAACAATAGCACTTAAATTTATATACTTCTTCAAAATGCTTCATAGTCCTCTCTAAGCACTTACAGAGTCAGCACATTGCCTCCAACAATCTGGGTCCCCATTTTACCGACCTTTGCTTAAATGGAAGGCTGAGTCAATCTTAAGCCAGTCAGAATTGAACTCCTGGCAGTGAGCAATGAGTTAGCTTGCGATACCGCATTCTAACCACTGCACCGCCATGACTCTTATGAAATCACTAAGATGATTAAATCAAATTAAATCCTGATAGTCAAGGCAGTTTGCTTTTGAATTAAACTAGAAGGCACATTTAGTTCCTGCATGTCAAAGAAAGGAAGGAAAGGACAGGAAGGGAGGGAGGGACAAAGGAAGGAAGGAAGGAACAGAGGAAGGGAAGAATAAAAGGAGGAAAGAACAGAGGGAGGGAGGAGGGAGGGAAGGATAGAGGGAGGAAGGAGATTTCTGATGTTTGCTGCAGACTTCCCACTTTTATTTTTAGTGTATCTGTAAAATATAGCACCCTGTGGTTTGTGCTCACTAACGAAATATAAGGGAAACCACAAAATGTGTGACCATACTGCAGGGGTTTATCAGAGTTCTGCTTCCCTCTTCCTCACCCTTTACCCATGGCAAAGAGCTGAAGACTATTCTTTCTGAAATCCTCTCTCTGTCTGCTGGAGTAGTGGGACCCTCATAGAAGATCATCCTTTATAAAGCAAGAACAGGCATATGTCAAACCACCTTGCTTGCCACGCCTTGGGGCAAACAAAACACATCACTCTTGTTGGTGACTGAATAAATCACAGAGAAATGGGTTAAAATGTCAAACCACCTATCAATGGGACTGAATTAAACCTGCTGGGATTTCTAGATTCAAGGGAGATGCTAAACAGAAATGCCACCAGCGCCACTTCAATTTGGATGGGCAAACTAAACATGCTAATAAGCATGAATCTATACACACACACACACACACACACACACACACACACACACACTTCATCCCCTTGTAATAAGTTCATGCTAAATCTCAAGGTGACAGATGTTAATGACATGAATGTGAATGATAGTGTTAAAAGGTTTTTGAGGCTCTATTTATTAATAGCTCTCACCCTTTCACCTCAGTGATATCCATCACAGCTTGGTTGAAATACCATCTCCCTTCATCAGTCACTGAGATTCTTCCTGTCCATGTGAAGAAAACTCATGGCCAAAGAAATCTTAAGTAATGACCTGTATGTATACAAAGTTATTTTATAACTTATAAAATAATTTTATGAACTAGGAGGAGGGAAACTTTTAGATAAATTATCTCCTAACATGGAGTAAGGGATATATTGAGGGATAACTTTTTTGGATTTCTTGAAGGCCTATGTGGAGCCATTGATCATCAAAGACTACTTCAACCTCCTCCAAACAAAATAAATACTTTCCAAAGTCACTGATTGGTGAGGAGGGTTTCTTCTGTTTTAATTTAGGTTGCCTCTCCATAAATTGTTTGACTTTGGTCATGAAAAATAGAAATGGCAAATAGCCCTGTGCTATCAGGAGTATATCCACTAAACGTAGCTGTACAAAAACAAATTCAAATGCAATTGACTTTGATGTCTAGCATTGTTGTCATGCCTGGGCATATGACAATGCACAAATTAAATTGGGGGTTATTTTTAGATTGTATGAATTTTGTTTCTAAAATAAAATATGTATCAGGTTATTTCATGGTGAGATTGTTTATCTAAAGAAGGAGGTTACAAGGAGATGGAGTTCAGACAGCACACTCAAAGCTTCCTATCAATAGCAGGCCAAATAGCTTTCCAGATCCATCAGCCATCATTTTACACACTATAGCAAAAACAATGTATATCTATTAACAAAATTATTATTACAGTATATTGAATGTTTTAGCTCATAGTATACATTAGTATATGCACATTTTGTATGTTTTCCTTCAGTTCCTCTTTTTTGTGATCCAGTTATCTTTTTCTGAAGATACACAATCAGTCACTGTGATGGAAAGGGATGAAAAACCCCAAAAGTTTTGGCTTTCCAAGATTATACAGTGATGAAGAGAATCCTTTTTTTATATACCAACATTCACAACATTTTAAGTTTTGCTCATTCCACTCTGCTGTGCCACATATTATATTTCTGATATCCTATCTCCCACTTGCTACTAATTCCTGAGGTGCATTAGTCACTGTTGGGCCACAAGCCTTGCATGAAAAAGGTGCCAAATTCAATTCCTCATGTAGTATACTTGTTTGCATACTCGTAATATGCATTCCTATTGGACAGATACCACCGCCTAGCGATTGGTAGATAATAACAGTTCTGATTGGCCACCTAAGCAGTGGGAGTTTTAAATAAATGCCATTGGTTGCGAGCTGCGAGCAGCCGCTATAAAAGGGGCTGCTGCGGCTCGACTTTAGTTGAAGTTACTGACAGTTTAATAAAGAGCTGAACTCAACTCCGGTCTCGAGTCTACTTTGTTCTGGCGATAGAACACTGGCGATGAAGGTGGGATAGAAGGAACAAAGACCGTAGCACGTGGCAACGATAGCCAAAAAATCAACGAGATGGCCGGCAACAGCTCGCCACCCGCACCATTCAACCCAGCCGAAGAAGACTGGGAATCATATATTGACAGGTTCATGATGTTCTTAGAAAGCAATGAACTACAAGGAATCACTGACCAGAGGAAGAGAGCCGTATTCCTGACTCATTGCGCTCCGACCATCTTTAAAATGGTGAAGGCATTGGTGAAACCAAACGATGTCAAACAGATGGCATGGCCAGACCTGAACCGAATGCTGAGAAACCATTATGCGCCTGTTGTGTCCAACCTCATTCAAAGACATGAATTTTACAAACGGGATCAACAAGAAGGCGAGAGAATTGGAGACTTCGTAGCAGCACTAAGGGACATTGGAGGGGCATGCGAGTTCCTCAACATGGATGAAGCCATGAGGGATCGCATAGTCCTTGGATTGAGAGACGCTACCCTGCAGATCAAACTGCTAAATCGACCCAACATTACCGTAAATGAAGCCATCACTGAAATAACCGCAGCTGAGGCAGCAAAAAAAATCTGCAGCGAAAATGAACCAAGTGAATACAGCCAACAGCCCAAAACAAGAGCAGAGAAAAGAGAGCGGAAGGTACCCAGAAACATACTACCACAACCACCCACCATGAAGACATCGAGTCATCAACCAACTCTGAGGAAGAAGACGAAGAGGTAAACAGACTCCAGTCAGAGCGGAACTGGCGAGAAAGAAGAGGGGGGAAAACTGATTTTCAGTGTGCCAGATGCAGAGAAAATCACCCGTGTTCTGAGTGCCATTTTCTGGATGCCATCTGCAGACACTGCGGAAAACGGGGGCACATTGCAAGGGTCTGCCAAAACAAAAAGAGCTATAGTCCAAAAAGATGAGGCAGTATCCCCCCCCCCAGAACCAAGAAGAAGCCAATCAGAAGTCATTGGAGCTGGGAAAATAGAAGACAACTACTCAGCGAGGAGGAAGGAACACATCAGACGATTATTATTGGGACTGCCAGAGCAACTGATACTAAGAAGGTTCGAATAAATGTCCAGATCGAAGGAGACCCATGCGAAATGGAAGTAGACTCAGGCTCATATCTGTCAATGGTATCATGGAACACAATAAAAAACTTAATACCAGACATACAACAAAAGGAACTCGAAGAGCAAAGCCTGACGATAAAAGACTACCAAGGAAACAAGATTCTGGTAGTTGATTGGGACACTTCAAGGTAAAATTTAAGAAACACACTGAAATTCTTCCATTGACCATCATTGACCAAGACTGCCCCAGCCTACTTGGTTTAGAAATGTTTGCGCCCCTGGGAATCGAAGTGACAGAAATCAACAGCATCACCATGATAGACTGGGAAAAAGACCTGATGGAGGAGTTCTATGACATATTCGATGGAACCTTAGGCAAGTACCGTGGGACCCCTACCTCATTTAGCCTAAACCCAAACATAGCCCCCATCGGGTTAAAGGCCAGACGCGTTCCCTTTGGTTAAGCCAAAAATCGATGAGCAGCTGAACAAACTCATCGCACAGGGGGTGTTAGAGCCAATCGACCATGCGAGATGGGAAACCCCAATTGTGACTCCCGTGAAACCAGATGGGTCTGTGCGCATCTGTGGTAACTATAAGGTCACCCTGAACCACGCATTGCAGCAGAGCGCATACCCCGATCCAGTAGTCCAGCACCTTTTACACTTGTTGAGGGGAGGAAATTTTTTTGCAAAGCTCGATCTCGCACAGGCATATCAACAGTTGCCGGTTGATTCTGAGACGGCAGAGGCACAAACTATCATAACACATAGGGGGGCCTTTAAATGCAACAGATTACAATTTGGTGTCAGCGTGGCCCCTGGCGTTTTCCAAAGCCTGAAGGAACGCCTCCTCCAAGGACTAAAAGGGGTGGTTCCCTATTTCGATGATGTATTAATATCATCCAGAAATAAAAAAACAACTAAAGGACCGGCTAAGGGCAGTCTTGCAAAAGTTTAGAGAAGCAGGACTCAAGGTCAAAAAAGAAAAATGCCAACTTGCCACAAATCAGGTTGAGTTCCTAGGATATCTTATTGATGAAGCAGGAATCCACCCCACCGAGAAAAAAATACGAGTGATAAAAGAAGCACCCAGACCCAAAAACAAAACAGATTTGCAGGCATTCTTGGGACTCATAAATTTTTATAATGTCTTTTTGTCGCAGAAGGCAACAATAGCGGAACCACTGCATAGACTACTCGATAAAAAAGCCATCTGGAAATGGGGCCGACAAGAAGAAGCTGCATTCCAAAGAATTAAGGACTTGATTACGTCCAAATCTGTATTGATCCAATACAGTGACACACTACCACTGACTGTCACCTGAGATGCTTCACCATTCAGCGGAGGTGCAATACTTAGCCATACACTACCTGATGGCAGAGAGGTACTGATTGCCTTTTATTCCAAAACATTGTCCAAAGCTGAAAGAAACTATAGCCAACTGGATAGAGAAGCCTTGGCTGCTATCTCGGGGGTAAAACATTTTCACGAATATCTTTATGGTAGGACATTTTCTTTGATTACCGACCACAAGCCACTGCTAGGTATCCTGGCTAGAGACAGGGCCACCCCCAACATCCTGTCTCCAAGGATGACAAGATGGTCAGAATTTCTTGCAGCTTACAATTACAAGCTCATCTATTGGCCAGGAAAAGCCATACCCCACACCGACACATTGAGCCGTTCACCTCTACCAGACCATGATGACGACCCAGCTCCCACCACACACACCCTGCAAATTGAAACAATATTGAACTTGCCCATCACCGCATCGGACATTGCAAGGGAAACAGCAAAAGATGCACTGATGGCCCGACTCCTGAACTGGGTGGGGAGGGGCTGGCCGGAAAACGACAAAAATGAGACTTTTAAACCATTCAAAAACCGGCAAACTGAACTGTCAATTGAAAAAGGATGCATATTGTGGGGGGATAGGGTTGTTGTTCCACGAAAATTGCAAGAAGACGTGCTGAACATGTTACATGAAGGACACCTGGGCATGGTAAAAATGAAGTCCCTGGCCAGAAGCTACATCTGGTGGCCAGGAATAGACAAAGACATTGAAACCTGGGTCAGAACATGTAACAAATGCCAGTCGTCAAGACCTACCCCCCCCCCCTTAGCACCGATCCTTGACTGGGAGACACCCAGAGGCCCCTGGTCAAGGATCCACATAGACTTCACCGGACCCACAAAGGGATATACATATTTAATCATCATTGATGCCCACTCGAACTGGTTAGAGGTCAGCATCATGAGCTCAACAATGACTGAAGCCGTCACTGAACAACTAAAGAAACTCTTCACCACTCATGGTCTACCAGATGTAGTAGTATCGGACAATGGCCCACAGTTCAAAGCTTTAGCTTTTGAACAATTCCTCGCAGAACAAAGAATACGACATGCTCTGACAGTGCCAGCTCATCTGGCGATGAACGGAAGGGCTGAACGCATGGTTCGATACACAAAAGAAGCATTAGAAAAACTTGAAGGAGGCGACATGCAAGACAAAATCAACACCATGCTCACCATTCAACATATAACACCATGCACATCAACAAACAAGAGTCCAGCTGAACTTTTAATGGGCAGAAAATTGCGCTCATATTTGGACAGACTACACCCCACCTACAACCCCGAAAAGCCACCAGACTCCTCCAGTAAGTACCGCACGTTTATACCAGGCGACCTGCTTTACGCGAAAAATCTTACCGGAGACCCGTTGTGGTTACCGGCCACGATAACACAAATCAGAGACCCCCGATCATACTGGCTAGAGACAACTGATGGCAGATTGTGGAAAAGGCACATCGATCAACTATGATCTCGACACATCAAACACAACACTGACACACCCCAAAACATGGAGCAAACAAATCCACAAAAACCGATAGACAATAATAATAAAACCGGGGGGGGGGGAACCTTTAAATAATAAAGAAAAGGAAAACCCTCCATTAACAAACCACCAACCAGAAACTGAAAACCCCAAAAGAAATAAAAACTACTTACCATTTGACAAATTCGAAAAAAGAGAGCTGGAGGAGAACGAGGAAAGAAACAGCCGTGCCGACTCTACCTGCCCGAGCATGCCAGAAGGGAGCAACAGTGCCCGTCCAACCAAACCAACAAAGCACGACAGGAGTGGCATGGCTGAATCACCCTTCCAGGAGGTTCCAGAGAGAAGAACGGGAAAGATGGCGAGCCTGTCCGAACCGACCGAGGTCAACACAGAGACTGAACTGCGCAGGTAACTAGGACCCACAAAAGCCCCGCCTACTTACACAACTATGTCACGTAACGTTGGATAAAACCAAGAGGGGAGGGGTGTAGTGTACTTGTTTGCATACTCGTAATACTGCATTCCTATTGGACAAATACCACCACCTAGCGATTGGTAGATAACAACAGTTCTGATTGGCTGCTTAAGCGGCGGGAGTTTTAAATAAATGCTATTGGTTGCGAGCAGCCGCTATAAAAGGGGCTGCCTCGGCTCGACTTTAGTTGAAGTTACTGACAGTTTAATAAAGAGCTGAACTCAACTCCGGTCTCGAGTCTACTTTGTTCTGGCGATAGAACACCTCATATTTTCAAGTAAAAATATTCCCTGCTCATATTTTGTCCTAAGAGCCTTAGACTGACACTCCAGTTTGTGCAACTACCAAATGATGGGCTATCCATTTATTCCTCAAGTTGACAGAAAACTATACTGACATGCAATTTACTATTCCCCTCATCAATCTCTCTATTTTGTCTCCTGCCTCTATATTAGTTATTTCCAGTCACTTGAATCCTCTCCAAGGTGATGGGTAATGAAGCACTAAGAGAAGTCACCCACTTTGTGACTGGAAAATGTCAGAATATGGGATAAAATACACCACTACAGCTAAGATTTAAGCCAGTGGTGTCAAACTAAAGGCCTGTGGACTGGATATTAGATCTGGCCTGCAGGCCCACCCCGGAACAGTGAAGGACCATCCCATAGTGCCTCTAGCGGTGAAAACAGAGCTCTGGAGGGCTGCTCATGGCCCTCTCAAGCTTCATTTTCACTGGCAGAGGGTTTCAGGAGTCCATTGCAGCTGAAACGGAGCTCAGGAATCTGGTTTTGCTGGCAGAATACTTGGGCCACCATAGGCACCCCTGACATTGAGCTGACCATCCACTCTGGCCATGCCCACCCTGGCCCCCTGAGATCAAATACAACCCTAATGTGGCCCTCAATGAAATCAAGTTTGACATCCCTGATTTAAGCCTTTCTCACTCATGGAGAAGACAAGGTGAAGGCAACACTGGGGGATAATGCATTGACAAACTAGGATCTGCTATGGTTAGATGCAAATATGGATAACAAAATAACAGAATTGTAAAGGACCTTGGGGGCCTTCTAGTCCAGCCCTCTGCTCGACATTTCAAAGAAATGGTTGTCCAATCTCTTCTTAAAAACCTCACTCAACAACTGTTTTGCTTAGCAGTAAAAAAAAAAATGGGCTTAGTTGTGGTTCTAAGTTGAGAAATACCTGTATCTTCCACCTTCCTGAAGTGTCAAATTTGACTGAAAGGCTCAAGTGGTTCTTTGTTTGAGGATCTAGGTCATCCTGAGGTCAGGCATGACCAAGGTTAGATTGTGGTCTGGCTGTGATGAAGCACCCCACAACTTCTGGAGGCAAGAATTCCACTGATTGATTGTTCTAATTGTCAAGAAATTTCTCCTTAGTTGTGATTTAAGCTTTTATTCCTAATTTGTCCTTCATAGATGCATCTTCAAGATAAAATCCACTCATCTAACACCAGATTACCAAGATTCTAGAGATGTTAGAGGGAGAAAACTGAAGCTGAATAATTGTCAGGTTATGGTCATTCTTAGAAAGGTGAATAGTGTAGGGACAAAACATATTCAAGGTAGGGTGATTTATCAAGAATGCATACCAGAAAAGAAGAAAAATAATTGAAGATATAGAATACATCAGCAATAAAACCTGGACTAGACATGAATTAACTTATATTGCAATAACTTCACATTCTAAACCAAGGGTCTTCAAACTTGGCAAATTTAAAACTTGTGGACTTCAACTCCCAGAATTCCCAAGCTAACATGACTGTAGGAGGAATTCTAGCAGTTGAGGTCACAAGCCTTAAAGCTGTCAAGTTTGAAGACCCCTGTCCTAAACAATCAGTTTTTTGCTGGTAGGACATTAAGTAATGGCACATCACATGTTTTTCTTGTATTTGCTAAACAGGTGGTTCTTACCTTGCCTGCAATGTAAATTTTGTCCTTTTTTCAGTTGAGTCTCAGTTGTATCTATTCTTTATTTCTGCATTTACCTCCATTCCTATCACCCTCCCTATACCTTTCAAGCCTATATTCTTTAAATATCTGAATTCTTCTCATTCTCCTCTTTCTCTCACATTGTTAGAATTTATAGAATTGTATTGTTAGAAACTAAAAAGTTGTCTGTAAAGGGGTACATCTGGCAAAAGGACAGCCTTCTCAGTGGTAGCTTCATCTCTTTTGAACATTATCCCTACAGAAATTAGACTGGCACCCACGTTAGCAATCTTCTGGAAGTCCCAAAAGATGTGGTGTTGCCAACAACCTAGGGAACCCAGAGTGTAATGGACCCCATCAAGTGGCTTATTTAATCATGTTCTGTCACCAAGCGATGGGTGAGTGGGGGATTATTGTTTTTCTTTTACATTTTTCTTTATATTTTTATTTTGTGCTTTTACTGTTTTTAAACTGCCTATAGTTGCTACGTGTGAGTAGGCAGTTATATAAATCTCCTAAATTAAAAAAAAAGTAGTAGTAGCCAGACCACACACTATGAGTAGTCAGGCCACAATCTAACCTTGGTCATGCCTGGTTTCAGGAATACCCAAGTCCCAAAACAAAGAACCGCTTGAGCCTTTCAGCCAAATTTGACACTTTGGATGAAACTGATAGGAAGTTGGAAGATACAGGTAGTTTTTATTTTATTTTATTTTTTATTTATTTATTTATTTTTGTCAATTGCTCACAAAATAAGAAACATAGTTATGAGTACATGGATACATATAAGAAAAATAAAAAATAGAAATAAAAGAAACAATAGGACAGGGCCAGTAGGCATGTTGGTGCGCTTATGCATGCCCCCTAAGTTCCAAACTTAGAACCACAACTGAGCCCAAGATTTCTGTTGCTAAGCAAAACAGTGGTTGAGTGAATTTTGCCTCATTTTATTATCTTTCTTGTCACAGTTGTTAAGTGAATTACTGAATTGTTAAGTTAGCCACAAAGTTATTAAGTGAAACTGGCTTCCTCATTGACTTTGTTTGTCAGAAAGTGATTGCAAGAGACTGCAACCCTCATAAATATGAACCAATTGCAAGCATCTAACTTTTGATCACATATCATGGAGATACTATGACAGTCGTGAGTGTGAAAAACAGTCATGAGTTACTTTTGTCAGCACTATTGTAACCAGTGGTGGGATTCAATTTTTTTACTACCATTTCTGTGGGCATGGCTAGGTGGGTATGACTAGGTGGGCACGGCCATGTGATTGGGTGGGCATGCCTTTGTTTGCAGCACCCACTGCCACCCTGTTTTTTGGGCCTTCCTGGCCTCAAGGGAGCCTCCAAGGGGGCGTTTTTGCTCCCAGAAAAATCTCCTGGGCAAAGCAGTAAGAAGCGGGAAGAATCCCGGCACAGCTGTTCATAGGAACACCTGATTGTCGGGAATTAAAAAAAAAAAAGAAATACCTTATGGAGTGACTGGGCAGACAAGCATCGGGCGGATGGGGTGAGTGAGCATTGGGCATTGGGTGGGCGGGGTAAGTAACCGGGCGACCAGGTTGGCGGTGTGGCCACCCAGAAGTTACTACTGATTCAGCGACCCACGCCAAATCCTACCAGTTCACCTGAACTGTGCAAACCGGCTGAATACCATCACTGATTGTAACCATTGTAATAGTCACTGAACAAATAGTTGTAAATCTAAGACTACCTGCCTTGGTGGCGCAATGGTTAGAGTGCTGTGCTGCAGGCCACTTCTGCTAACTACCAGCTGCCTGCACTCAGCTTTCCACCCTTCCAAGGTGGGTAAAGTGAAAACTGAGCTTGTTAGGGGAAATAGGCTGACTCTGTAAAACCGCTTAGAGAGGGCTGTAAAGTGCTATAAAGCAGTATATACATCTAAGTGCTATTTCAGTAAATCAATCAAAACCATTAAAATCCTTTCAAGATATGGAAATCCTTTACACACACACAAGATTCCTCTTATCTGGACCCAACCCCAAGGCACACAAAGAGGATAATACTGCCCAGTAAACTTTCCTTTCAGGATAAACAAAAGATTGCATCCTCTGTCTAAATGCCATCTCCATCCACCATATTAATTAAGCAGAAAGCCAGTTAACATTATAAATAAGTGGAAATACCCCACAAGCTCAGCAGAGTGCTTAATTACCAAACACCCCCTTTTGGCCTTCCAGCTAACTACAGTTTCCAATAATTCCTAGCAGGCAGGCGCTGTTTCTGGGGGCAACAAAGGAAAATGTGTAAAGGTGATAACACTATAATCTTCAATTGTTAAACTTCATGTTATACCCTCAAATAAACTTTGCATCTGCTCCAAGCGGTTTGCCCAGTGTATTCTTTGCATGATCTGGCCTGGTTTCAAAACCCAGGACTTTCTTCTAGCAATATTATATTCATTAATATATATATCCATTAAAATTATGTTTTACCAACAAAGAAATAAAGGGAGATTAGTATAGATCTATTTCAAGCTATTTAGCTCTCATCAGATAGCCATACTTTTCTGAGATTCGAACCTGGCTGCTTACAGTGGTGGGATTCAACATTTTTTTTACTACCGGTTCTGTGGGCATGGCTTGGTGGGCATGGCAGGGGAAAGATACTGTAAAATCTCCATTCCCTCCCCACTCCCAGGAGAAGGTTACTGCAAAATCTTATTCCCTTCCCACCCCACTAACCTATTTTCCAGCTCTGTTCTTCTTTGCAGAGCAACAAAAGAAGACCCAGCCAATCAACTGGGACTCGGGTAGCAGAGAATAAATGGGGGTAGAGCCAATCAGAAATGGTTTTTGTCAGTTCTCTGAACTTCTCAATATTTCCACTACTTGTTCTCCAGAACTTGTCAGAACTTGGTGAATACCGCCTCTTAGAAGAAGCTGTACTGAAATTCAGAAGCAGTATGCTCCGTTCCATAATTGTTAGACCTTGTTGCCCTGGTAGATCAGCCCCACCAGAGAAGAACAATATTATATTCTGTTTTTCAAAAAATTCCATCAAATTATCCTGTCCTATGGTTCTCAACTCTTTCCAAATGCAATGAAAACTCACCAGTGCAGAATAATTGAGATTATTATCATTATTAGATGCCTTATGGACTCTGGATTCCAAAATAATATTTTATTTGTGAAGGAGGAAATTTCTAGCTCAGGATTGAAATGAGGGTTCCTTGGTGTGCAGCGCTAGTGAAGGTAATGAAACATCAGCAAGAAAACAACCAAGCAAAGAAAGCACCAAGGATGCCTCAATATTTTATTAGTTTTATTTGTTTCAACATTGTCTGTCTTTCTACCACCCAATTGTGCCCCTGCCTCTCTCTATTACATAAAGCAGATCTGTAATACCCAATGTTGGGGCAGTTCCAATTAACCCTCATTATGTGGCTTATTATCAGAGCAAAATGAGCAGGCCACAGGAGCATAGAACAGACTCCCTTGGAGTAATTCAATTTAGATTTATCTGTTTACTAGTAGCATGAAGCATCATGCAAACCGGAAGAGGCTCTTTAGCACATCATAATTAGAAGCCTTGGTTCCACGCATGCAATTACATGCTTGGTGATTCCCTTTCATAAAGGGTTCCTCTGTTTGGATATCTGCCAAATTAGTTGCACGTGTGAATGTTTTCTCAGGGCCATCACCCTGAGCAATTGGGGACTAAGGAAGGCATCACTGCATTAACCTCACAATTAACCCTAGTAACGTGCAGGTGCATGAATCTTTCATCTCAGTTAAGAGCAGTTTTGATGGATGGATAAAGATCTGCCTTGTGGCTGAGGATGAATCTATGCACATCTGCTTTTTGTTTGCAAAGCGACTGCTTTAACAGAGTTGGTGTAAGTGAAATCAAAGCCTCAAACCTGGTCAAATGCTATTGGAATGACTGATATCAAGTCTGCAGCCAAACTACCGGATAAACCTGTGTGAGCACAATGGAGATCTTTTTGAATAAGGCAGGGAAAACATGCCCAACTCTGGACTTAAATGCAGCTTGAACTGTTACAATACAATCTAATACCTACAGAGCATCACACTGTACTGAAGACTGCCATCTGAAGAGGAAAAGTGTCTATTTCCATTTATTTTTCAGGATTGGAAAACAGTCTTAGGGCTTCAAGATAAACAGACATAAAAGCAGTAAGAAGGGAAAGGAATGCAATGCTTAATTCACCAAAACAGAAAGTGACATAACGTCGGAAAAAGAAAAAACGGTCCTTTTTATTTAAGTCCAAACTAATAAAAAAAAAAACAGTGTCAGAAATTCCTTTTAATACAACAAGCAGGATTTTGTGCTTAAACTGCAGTATCAACTGGTTTACACTGGGATAATGTTTTTCAAGCTTTCTCACCCATAACTGGCTGGGGAATTCTGGGAGATGAAATCCACACATATTAAAAATGGCCAAGGTTGAACAATAACTGTTCTAGAGTTCCTATTATCAGGCACAATCGGTTTTACATAAAATGTGATTGAGAAGAGAAATTGACCAGATGTCATGAAAATTTAACTAATTACCATTTCCTGAAATCTTCCATCAGTGATGGATTTATATTTCCATTGTTTAGCAATACAATTGTGGGAATAAAATATGAACCCAAAATGCACAGATTAGGAGTGGTCTACCTGACTACAGTGCTTTAGCCTATTCTTGATGATTTGTCAGGTTCAGCTGAAGCCTTTTCTAATTAATCTATTTTTGCTATTTTTGACATCTCAAATATTTTTAGGGCTTTAAATTCTTTCCATAATGCTCGCTGTTCTGTGTAGGCTTTTCAAAGTCAGGAACAAGTCACCCTTGTCTCAGATTGACGTCATTGAATTGTAACTACCTATCTTAAATCATAGGTGTCGAATTCGCAGCATCGTGTTGCTGTCATGTGACATTTCACCACAGGTTCCATTTTGCAAAGCTGGGGTGGGTGTGGCCTGCATATGATGCATCTGGTCCACGGGCCACCAGTTTCATACTCCTGCCTTAAATGGTCAAAGCCTGGGAAAAAATAATAAAAAAAGTATGTAGCCAATTTTCTAACTGATGATATAGGCCAGGCGCATCATATTCAATTTCATTGAAGGCCGCATCAGTGTTGAGTTTGATCTAAGGGGCCAGGGTGGGTGTGGCCAGGGTGGGCGTGGCCAGATTGACATCACTCGTGTTGGGGTGCCTGCGGTCGCTCAAGTGCTCTGCCAGAGAAAACGGGCTCCCAAGCTCTATTTCCAGCTGTGATGGCGTCCTGCAACCTTCTGCCAGTGAAAATGGAGCTTGGGAGGGCTGCACACTGTTTCCAGGGTGGTCTCTTGGGACAAATCTAAGCCCCCTGTGGGCAGGATCCGGCCCCCGGGCCTTGCGTTCAATACTCCTGACATTGGCTAATGTTCTATTGCTGCTTTATTGTAATGTGCACTTCTTCCTTAATCTTGAAGGAAGTTTGGGGTGTTTTTTTAATGTGCTTGTTTGTTTTGAGGGGAGGAACAAATAATCAAGAAATCATAAATGAATTGAATATGTTATGTAAATAAATAGGAAGTCCTCGAGTTTATGACTACAATTGAGCCCATCATTTATGTTGCTGAGTGAGAAATTTGTTAAGGGAGTTTGTCCCATTGTACGACTTTGTCCCATTGTACGACTTTTCTTGTCACATTTGTTAAGTGAATTGTTAAATTAGTAACATGGTTGTTAAGTTGTTAACAAGGAATAATGGATGGAAACTGAACAAGGAGAGATTTAACCTGGAAATAAGGAGAAACTTTCTGACAGTGAGAACAATGAAACCAATGGAACAGCTTGCCCTCGGGCGTTGTGGGAACGCCATCACTTGAGACTTTCAAGAAGAGATTTGACTGCCATTTGTCAGAAATGGTGTAGGGTCTCCCGCTTGGGTGGGGGGTTGGACTAAGATGGACCTACAAGGTCCCTTCCAACTCTGATTATCTGTATGTGAATCTGGCTTCCTCATTGTCAGAGAGTTGCAAAAGATAGTCACATGAGCCCAGGAACTGTCATAAATATGTTATCGGTTATCAAGCATCCAAACGTAAATCACGTGAGCATGGGGATGGTGCAAGGGCCCTAACTTTGAAAAATGCTTGCAAGTCACTTTTTTCAGTACTGTTGTAACAGTAAATGAACTGTTGTAAGTTGAAGACTATCCGTATACTGACTGCTCGGATGACTGCTTTTTATCTGCTCCTGTATGTCAGATGAGATGCTTTAGTCTGGGTCACTGCAATCGGGGGGGAATCACAGGTCTTACATTTATAACCAACTAGCTGTGTTAATGTGTAAAATCAATATAATGCTTACTAAATAGGTATATTCACTAACACTAGAGGGCGCTTGTAATACCTATTATATTGCATACTTAACTGCATTAAATAGAAACGAGGTTGGACAGCCTTCTTAAAATAGAGGTTTTCATTGCCTATACTGACAGTTTTTTCCTACAGAGATTTTTTTTTAATTCTACCCGTTAAACTACTGGTAAGTTTGGTTTTAGGTTTGATTTTGTTTAACTTTTACGTATTTTTTATGTAACCGCAGAATTTGTATTTTAACCTTCATTTGTTTCAAAGTAGAATTTTCATTTTAACTTCCTCAAACAGTATTTTGAAATTGATGTTGCCTTTGGTATATTATGGTGGTAGAGAAAAAATTAGGTTCCTATTAACACGGCCTCGTTGTTTTATCTTATCATAGGATTTATTCTCTAGCTTCTTGTGCAGAAATAATGATTAAATGGAAAGTGCACCATCCACCAAGATGTTCTATTGGCTCCTTGAAATGAAAACAGGTTGAATTTTTAGTTGAAGAAATTAGTCCTGGAGAGAAAGAATTCTTCACTGAAATTCCAATGGTACATAATAAAGATTTTAGAAGGAAACTTTCACCGCATTTCCTAATGAATTTTAAAAGCCAAGTTACTCAATACAAATACTCTTTGACATACAATTACAACGGGCCCTGTTCATTACAGTTGTATGCCATGTATGTCAAATGGGCTCCTGTATTTGGGTACACAATTTATTATTAACGATGACATGCATATCTCAATCTGAACATAGGGGGAAATTTGAAATGGCAGCTGCCAGCTCTTCGAGCTACAAGACAGACTGGTGGCAACCAGGTGGCTCAACGGATGAAACATGAGATAACACAGTCCAGGGGTGGGAACTTTGGAAGGAAAGATTTCAAAGAGACAAACAAAGCCTGAATTGGCTTATTATAAGTCTGCCTGGGAACTTACTTTTACTGTTTTTAAGATGATGTGCTAACGCTAACTAGCAACAAGGATGCCTTCTTAAAATCCACATGGTTCTTGAGTTGGCCAGCTATAAGATGCTTGTTAAGCACCTTCTTTCACAAACCTTAAAGGGAATCACACAGCCTTTAAAAGGAATCATAAAACTTTACTGGTAGTAAATGTGGAAAAACTATAGTGATGTATGAATAAAGCTATTCCATAAGGCTCCCCAGGTGAGAGACTGCAAGTTCTAGTTGTCCTTTAGCACAAAGGAAGTGACTTTGAGCCAGTCACTCTCTTCCTACCCCAAAGATGAAGTCAATGGCAATGTTACCAAGAAAAATATATGGGCTTGTCCAGGAAGCTTCCAAGAATCTAGACTAACTTGAAGCCCCCAAAGTAGATTTGAACTTATGCTATCCTTGAATAGGTTGTGAAATTATTTTGGATTCTTTCATAAGATACTAAGATCTGTATGTCTATGGAGATTCTCAGTCATCCAGATCATGATTGTCCCAAAAGTGCTTTTTCAAGAGGCAACTGGACTTTCTGGTTTTTCTTTGTAAACATTTCACTTCTTATCCAAGAAAAGCTGAAGAAGCTTTTTGGATGAGAAGCGAAACTCCTTCAGAGAAAAACCAGAAAGTCCAGCTGCCTCTTGAAAAAAATACCTTTGGGATAAGATCTATATGTTGGTCTAAAATTTATCAGATTTCTACATTTAAAGGTCCAAAGAAAAAAATAGACCCTGACATGGTCAATAAATGATGTATCTCCATTCCTGCCTTTCTGCTTATATGATCCATTTATACTATCTATATGGCTTACTTCTAAGGAAGGAAAATATTCAGCAATTGGAATTTTCACCTCCCCGCAAGGCACTAAAACACATTTGCACATTAAAGAAGCAGAAGTGTGCCCCTGAATTTGATACAGTAGTGTGCAGAACAACTCTTTTTTTTCCCTGCCACATACTTTAATTAAATTGATGTCCTGTAACAATGTATCATTTTAACTTCGGCATAATAATTTAGAAGCTATTCTAAATTAAAAATAGCCCTAAGAATTTGCTGGACTATTGCCAATGTTATACTAGGTAATTTTCTCCTCTTCTCTGGCTTTCAGTTTTGCATGGAGTGAAGACTGCATAATCCAGAACATTTAAATCCCTGAGTATTTAGCATACCTCGGCAAGGTGTTCCACCTTTTTTTCTTTTCATTTAAAGATTAGCAGCCAGCTTCACTTAAAAGGCCCCTTTGCTGAAAATTTGGAAAAGCAGCAATGGATTTGGTTCTTTAGTTAAAGTATGAAGAAGTCTGGAGGTGAATGCCTTGGTATTATGATAGTCTAGCTCAGGTCTAGAGGTTGGCTAAAATCTTTGAAATTACATTTCCCTGAGTTTATAATCTTCAAGATATGATTATTGGCCAAAATCACAGTAATAAAAGGTTGTATCAAGAACGGGAATCAATGCTACTGGACAAGTTTGGAAAAACATGAGTCATTATGGTGGAAAGTGAAAGGGCTTTATTGTAGATTTCCCAGCAACAAATCATCATAATTTCCAAACTGGCAGGAAATCAGATTAAGAATATTAGCATGTCATTGTTCAGATGGACTAGTGTTTTCAAACTTAGAAACTTTTAAGATAACTGAATTTCAACTCTCGGAATTCCCCATCCAGCACATATTGCCTTCATCTAGGAATACCGGCTCTCTTTACAGAGAAAAGGAATATTTCAATTTCATTTCCAGTGCTTTATTTATAAAAATTATCACCACCATTTCAATTAATGCATTAAAATAAAAATGTGCTTACGTAAGCGAAAGTAGAAACAGAAAGTTAGCTTCAGAATCTATCATTTACACACTGTATAATTTGCTGCTAAATTTGGCTGAGATGAACTTTCTTATTTGGAATTCAAGGTTTTCTTCTGGCCACAATAACTGAAGAATTTAGAAGGAAAGGAAAGGGATATAGATAAAACAAGGGGCTAAAGTTGCAGCCCATATTAAAAGTCATTTCATCCATGGCTACATAATCACTTATTATGGATAATTTAATGTGGATTTTTATACTGAGCAAGGACAGAAGTGATCCTCTCAGTTCTTAACTTACAATTATCAATAAAGATAATTTCATCTAAAGTTAACTAGACAGACCAGGATGGGAAAGAATATATCCTTTCTTCCAGCCTCCCTTAAATTAGAATTTATTTAATGTTGACTTGTTGAGTACAAGTCACACAATTCATATGATATATTCTAGTTTCAGTGCCCAAACGTATCCAAGCAATCATGTCTAAGATCTGTGGTGGCACAGATTGCCAGTTGCCAGTTGCCATTAGTTCGGTAGTTCGAATCTCACCAGGCTCAAGGTTGACTCAGCCTTCCATCATTCCAAGATTGGTAAAATGAGGACGTGGACGTTTAGGCTGGCTCTGTAAACAAACCACTTAGAGAGGGCTGTAAAGCACTGTGAGGTGGTATATAAGTCTAAGTGCTATTGCTATTGCTATTGCTACTTGCCTTAAAATTGCCTTCAGCTCCTTCCTAGCTGATGAGTGAATCCAGGTTAAATGGTTTGGGGTTTTTTACTTTCAACTGTTACAATAGTCTTTCTACCCAGGCAGTTTTTCAACATCATCTAGAGATAATCTCAAGATATATAGACTTCTTTGGCTTGGAAGAGATTGCATGACTGAACACAGAGGCAGTAGGAGAAGGCTGTGGAATAGCAATGGGAGAAGAAATGTGATGGAGATTGTTCATACTGCTAAATTATTTGGGGAGTTCCAACTGACTTTCTAAATCCAGATTAGCATGGATAGTCCTTGCTTAATGATCAGTTGTTTAGCAACTGTCCAAAGTTACATTATTTCTTCCCAGCTACTTACAATCTGATTTAGAAGTTCCAACAATTCCTCTCTCAAAGGTCACATGATGGTATTCTCGGCCCTCCACAACCTGCTTACATTGATGGCTTTTGCAACACAATCATCTGACCATGATTTTTGGTCCATTTTGAAGGCTTCCCATAATAACTTTCAGTTTTTGACAAAAAAAATAACCATTGTAGAAAATGAGTTTATTTAATAACCATAGTGTTCACTTAACAACTGTATCTTTCACTTAATGATTGCAAGAGCCCTGGTGGCACAGAGGTTAGAGTGCAGTATTGCAGGCAACTTCTGCTGACTGCCAGCTGACTGCAATTTGACAGTTCAGATCTAACCAGGCTCAAGGTCGACCTAGCCTTCCATCCTTCTGAGGCAAGTAAAATGTAAAGGGCTGTAAAACACTGTAAAGTGGTATATAAGTCTAAGTACTGTTGCTAATGTTCAAAAAGATAATAAAATCAGGGCATGGTTACATGGTAACCCACTTAATGACTAGCACATCTTACAACTGTAATTCCAGACTCAGTTATGGTCATAAGTTGAAAACTACCTGTATTGGTTCTGGATAGAATAGCATGTAAGGAGGGAGAAAACTACCTCCTGATTCTACTACTTATTCCACTGCTAACACGTACTGAATTATATGCTAGCAATAGGTTTAGCAGCAACTGTGCTTAACTCTTCTTTGTACTGACAAACAAATGTGCATCCAATGCCTTGTAAAATAATGATCCAGTGTCAAATCTATATGAACAATCATAGTGATTTTTTACATCCATACAGTCTTGAAAGATATCAAAGAAACTGAGCACTTAGATCTGTTGAGGGCCCAGCTGGGCTCAACAAGATAAAAAAGGAAATATTTTAATTCTCCTTCCTGACAGGTAGAATAACTTAAGCAAAGCAACAATATGTCATCTTAGTATATCTATGCAAAGAACAGTTTGTGTGTGCATCAAATCCTTTTTTTTCCTTTACCATATTTACTTTTCTAACATCAGCTTCTGCTACCTGCCTGACCTATTTTTGCTTAGATTTGTTTTAGTTTTGCTTTTTTTAAAATTACATTGTCTGCTCAAGCACTTTCTTAACAAACCCTCCTTTGCCATCCTTGCTGGAATATTCATTGTGTGAGTGCTCCATAGATGTCCTTGTTCTATTTTATTTTCTTAACTAGGGCATAAGTACTATTGTGTTGACATTTTCCAGGTAACTTTGCATGTGTGTGTCTCTCAACAATATTATACAGGGTTATAATCTTATAGTGTGCATCCATACAAGTTTTCTGAGTGACTTAAAAGTCCAAGGGATGCCGAATGAATTTAACTCAATCCCAATGGCTTTCCTATTAGTGACTTGTTTGTTTTTAATCTTAAGAAAACTCAACTAGCTATTAATTTGTAGATCAAGAATACCCAGGTTGCGAGCTATCCATGGAGAAACAAATGTCAAAATGGCACATGCCAAGACAAGAAGTCCCCAATAATTTCCATGCACTGTAAAAGATTTGTGATTTTTGTTGTACAGCTGCAGTCACTATCTTCAGTTCTTTGATTCCCAGTCTCAACCCCAATGGCCAAGGTCTTCAATCAAAAAATAGATGGGACATCCACTTTTAATCCACATCCACATCTAATTAAAATAAAATGACTCAGATAAAGATGAGAATAATTTGTCCCCCATGTCTAAAGTCCCAGAGAATTATGATGTCTAATGTTATTGAACGATGAATTGAAATTCCATAGATAAATGACTATATACAGCTATGAAGTTGTAATTTAGATTTCAACAACATTAGTCATTGTAATTCATTGGGACTTTGGGAAGTGACCCTCAACAAAAAATGTTTGGTGACAGAGTTCTCTTGTTTCATGTTAGACACATCAGGAATAGATTAAAATTTGGTACCTCCAAACTTCATATTAAAGGAAAGCAAAGATTTACATCAATTTAAGGAAACTCTTCCTGCCTAGTGCATGGTTTTTGGGAGAAAAAACTACAATAGAATTATTCCCAAACCTCAGGTTTAGAATTTAAAGAATGGTCTTCAATTGTAAGAATGCTATCATTGGTCTGTAGAATCCAGTTAGCCTAATACAACAAGGTATTAATCCCATTACGCTACTAATAATCTCAGTATAACCTATTTATAGTATAACCTAAGTATAACCTATTTTTATTCCATTTTAACACTGCTGATGACCCTGTCAAATTTGTAATCTATTTCACATCTCCTTTTGCAAGTCCAAAATCATCCTTTCCCTTGATATGTTACTCTTACAGATTAGTTACAAACCACTTTATGATGTAGTCAGGATTCCCACGAAGAGGAGGCTGCATTCCAGAGAATCAATCGACAGTGAAGTTTACATAATTTGACTGGCAGGAAAAGAGTTAGGACAGCTCCTCCCTAGGAGTTTTCAGAGTACCATACATCTTTAATGATACAAGTAGTTTGCTTTAGTTTTGCAAAATTTCTGTTGACAACTGAGGAATGATAAAAGGAACTGCTTAGAAGAACCTCAACCTGTCTTTCTTGGTTTTTGGAGCCAGACCATTTAAATTTTGGGTAGAACATTGTAATGAAAAGATGAGATAGGAGGCAATACTGCCTAAGGAACAATCAGATAAAGGAGTGGGAGCCCACAAATAAGTAATTGGCAGAGAAAATAACTTTCTCTCCTTTAACTAATCAGGTAGTAAAAGGAGACAGGGAGAACTGTAACTTCAGACTTGCAAGTTTCTTTGATTGTATCTTTACAATAAAAGTAGAATTAGCTTATCTGATCCTGTTTCTTGTCTGGTCTATTTGAAAGACTGATGAGTTCTAATTAGGAATTTAGTAGGAATTGAAATGGATTGTTCAGCTGAATTTATGTTTGAATAAGTTGTCTACATAACTAAATGGAAGTGTGATTTTTGTTTTTATCCCCATTTTCCTACTCTAGCAATTTCTTTAAAGTGGCATACCAAATTTAAAAATGTACACGAAGATTCAATCGTATCATTTGAGAAAGAGACAGAAGTTATGGCTGGGTTTACAGATGGTTCATTTAAACACACTATATTAAACAAGCAATGACTAGCTTGATAGTTTACATCCTTTCATAAATCAGAGTTTACAAATCAGAGTAACTTGGATTAAGTAACACATTAAACTCATAGCAAATACTTTATGGTGGCCTAATCCCTAAACTCTACTGTTCAGTCCCCCACTCAGGTTTTAAGAACTCTTTCTCTTAATCCAAGGTACACAGCAAAAATTCACACTTTGGACCCTGACTAATCAATGCCAGTTTCTATTTTGCAAACTTGCTTCACTATAACTTATTAAGAAAAAAAAAAAGTATTGGCTGGATGTAGACAGCAAGAAAACTTGATAGCCAAAGGAAAAAAATGGCCCTTTCTCCCAAGTATAATCCAGCCTCCCTTCTCCTCGAAGTTTCATTTCTTCTATCTGAAATTACAATATCAGTACTCTTTTGGCAGCAGAATGATTGCTTGAGTAAGATCACACAGATAAAGTGACATTCATCATTTCTCACACATAATTAAATCCAACAAAAGCAATATTTAAGACAGATAAGCTGAGGACATGATGGGTAATTATATGTTGGGAGCTTTCTCGCTTGCTCACTCATTCTTGCTTCAGACTGTACCAAGTTTAATTGGACCTTGAGGAACAGAGCATCTTTATACGCTACTCATATGTGCCAATCACACAGTAACATTTCATAAGAGAAAATTCCTATCAGCTGTGCATCAACTTCATGTCATTACCACACAAAGTGCAATCCTAGCTTTTAAAAAGGCATTTGGATTGGGTCCCCTAGAAGAATAACAGCAACATCCATAATCGCTGTTTGTCCCAATGTAAATTATTTTAATTGTTCAGACATAATGAATCTCTCTATTTAACATACTGAAATCTTGATGAGAAAATTAATTTTTGCAGTTAACCTGCATGGGAAATAAAAGTTCAGCAGTGGATTTTGTAATTTCATAATAGACACAACCTCAATATTTCCAGGCAGTAACTTAGCATCAGTCCAACTGAAATGATCCATTATCTGGGAAATGTGAGAGTCATTGGTAATGATCCTTGAGGTCATTCCAATTAATAAAATGAGAAATATCTGACAATGCTAGAATGGAAGAACTACTGCATAGTGCTCTTTCCTGCAGCACAATTTCCAAGCTTCTCCTCACAACAATTCAATTTCTGATTTGATTTTTACAAAAAAAGTAAACAATTGTGTGATAAGGAATTAGTACAATTTTAATATTAAGGGTTTTAATTCCATGGGTTTTACATTGTGTACATTGCAAATGATCTTCTGACTAATTTAATCAATTGATTAATTTTATTTTGGTTGTAAACCAGCATAGAACTAATAGTGTAACAACTGTGCTGAAAAAGAAATAAAAATAGAATGTCATATTGGGCAGAATATTTTTTTTATGTTTCTAACATTCTAGTATCCCAATAAGACACACATAGCTAGTCTTTGATTTATGACTCTAATGGATCTTGGAATTTTTGTTGTAAGTCATGATAGTCATAAATCAATTTAATTTACCAATTAAGTTTGCTATATAATTTTAATGCCAAAGAAATTAAAAAGGTACTCATGTGATTATCTTCCCTGAAGGCATATATTTGGTGAAAACTTTGGAGATCAGGGCAGAATAGAAATCCACAGAATGTCCCATAAAAATGACTGGTCTTACTTGAAGACGTCTCATGAGGGAGCCTCCATGAATTTAGGAAACATGCTACGTTTAATAGCTCTCCCAATTCCTCTTTATTTTGAATTTGGGTCTTTTGGTATAAAGCTTCTATATACAGATTCTTGTCCTATTCTTGTACACTACAGAGAATAAGCATAAAAATATGCAAAACTTGAACCATTAACAATTGAGGCTGCCATCTTGGCTTTTGGGGGGCACACTCTGTAGCTACTTCTTAATAAGAAGAAAAAAATAACTTTTATTCTCAAGGAAAGAAGAGTTCTAAGAAAATACAAGAGCAATTTTTGCACAGCAATTATTGTGTATCAAACATACCAAGTACACTGCAGAGACAGAGGAAAAACAATCAAATGTTCTAAAGGGGGAAAAATTAGCTCCTTGATGAGTTAGGAATCGTGTACCTCCAGAATATAATTGCTGTATTATGTATGGTTTCAGGGACAGATGTACAAAATAAACTTTAAAAACAAATGGTCTCTTGGCTGTGAGCTAAGAAAGTCTTTCCATTTGCACAGAAAAGGAATATGAGAATGTCCAGCTTAACTCTGTCTAAGTTGAAGTCAGACAATGTATTCATACAAAGCCAAATGCTGTGTTGTTAAAGACTGATCTAGTAACAAGAGAGACATAAATAACACAATGTGTCATTTGTTACAAAAAGGCCTATTTCACATTGTCTTTGCTAGGAGAATATAGTGGGAAAACTATTGGTTGTGTTCAACTGAACAAAAGAGATTCTGGATTAAGAATATCAATATAATTCTTATGTATTAAAAATAGAAATGTTTTTAAACATGGGAAATATTGTAAAGAATATGACTTAAATGGGATATGATGTAAGTTTTGCTTAAAAAATATAATAAACAGGCATATAATGGAGAAGGGTGTCTATGGGGTGTCTATTGTTTTTGGTTACGTATGGTATATCTAAATCCAATTTCCAGACTCAAAATGCCTAGCCAGGCATTTGTAGGAAGTCCAAAAGATTTGAAGATAAACATTTCTCAAAGTGTTTATAACAATAATTGCTACTTTTGGCTTATAGTTGTCATAGTTAGGGCCACCCATAACTAATACACATTGGCAGATCTGACCTTAACAGATGTCCTTCTTTAAAGACATGTAAACCCATAGCTTCCATGAACGCCATCTTTGTCGTTTGCAGCAAATTTTGTAAATGAGGAATAAATGTATTGTGCAGAATTTCTTCTGTAACTCATGGAACTAGTTCAAATAATTCTTATTAGGATTTCAGAGAACATTCCTTCATGGAACATAGAATAATAGGATTGGAAGGGACTTTTGGAGGTCTTCTAGTCCAGGGGTCTCCAACCTTGGGAACTTTAAGCTGGCTGAGGAATTCTGGGAGTTGAAGTCCACAAGTCTTAAAGTTGCCAAGGTTGGAGACCCCTCTTCTAGTCCAAACCTCTACTCAAGTAGGCGAACCTTTACCACTCTATAAAGCCTTAGTAAGACCATCACACCTAAAGTACTGCATCCAGTTTTATTCACCACATTATAAAAAAGATGTTGACACTCTAGAAAAAGTAAAGAGAAGAGCAACCAGGGTGATTAGGGGACTGGAGGCTAAAACATACAATGAACGGTTGCAGGAACTGGGCTTGGCTAGTCTAGTAAAGAGAAGGACCAGGGGAGACATGATAGCAGTCTTCCAATATTTGAGGGGCTGCCACAGGGAGGAAGGGCTCAAGCTATTTTCTAAAGCGCTCATAGGCCAGACAAAGAATAACGGGTGGCAACTGAACAAGGAGAGATTTAACCTGGAAATAAGGAGAAACTTTCTGACAGTGAGAACAATCATCCAATGGAATGACTTGCCCTCAGAAGTTGTGGGAGTACCATCACTTGACTTTCAAGAAGAGATTGGACTGTCATTTGTCAGAAATGATGTAGGGTCTCCTGCATGGGCAGTCAGTTGGACTAGATGACCTACAAGGTCCCTTCCAACTCTGATTATTTGTTATCTGTTACTCTAGATAAATAGTTGTCTTCTTGAAAACATTAGTGATGGAGCACCCAGAGTATATGGAGACAAACTGTTAACTCATTTTTTCTCACCACCAAGAAATTTCTCCATTGTTCTAGATTGGATCTCTCAGTCTTTAATGATTCATTGCTTCCATCCATTACTTCTTGTCCTGCCCTCAGGTGCTTTGAAGAATAAGTCCACCCAGTCTTCTCTGGGACAGCCCCTCAAGTGCTGGAAGACAGTTTATCTTCTAGTGATCTACATAAGCTCAACCATGTATGTTTCTGAGCATTGAAGTCTTTTCTCAATATTATTTTCCAGTCTAACCTATAGTGCTGGCATTTCCTTGTGATTCCCCCATTCAATAACTAACCAGCTTTGTCCCTGTAATAAATATTTGGATTTTACCAAGATTGGCAAGATATTGCCTTTTGCTGTACATGATCAATTTCATTTAACAATCTGAATTGCTTGATTCCATACTCTTAGCTTTTATATAGGAGCAATTTTGTGTTGGTTGTATGTCCTGGACTTGTTACTCTAGTCCTCTTTGTAAAGACCTCACTGTAATTAGGCTAAGGGTGGAAAGCAATCCTTGTTGGCTTTCCCTCCAATGTTGTTAATTAAGCAGGACAGTATTTTCATTTCCATTCAATCACCATAATGTCTGAAAAACAAAATAGATGTCTAGGTAACTAGATTATTCTGCTTCTATAGTTTCATGGAGGCTAAACTCATCAATCCATTAAACCTGCCAGGGACCACTCTGAAAAAAAGTGATTATTTGAAAAAAAGTGATTTCACAGAAAAGAAATTATATTGAGAGTTTTCTTGTGCTTTTATTGCCTTGTAACAGTACAGAATAGCTTTGGGGGAGTATTTCTCAAACTTGGTAACTTTAATATCTATGGATCCACTCCCAGAATTTCCTAAACTGTTGAGGAATTTTGAGAACTTAAGTCCACATGTCTTAAAATTGGCAAGATTGAGATACTGTGGCTTCAGGTATGGTATTAACCATGGGCATTTTAAAAACAATAAATTTAAGGGATTTCACTTTCCACTTTTATGAATATTAAAGGATTCAACTGTTGCATTCAAGGAGCGGGAAGTAGGCAGTAATGCTGTAATTGGGAGAGCTGTCCTTTGCAAGCTTCTACATTTAAATCTGTTTATTCTTGTCATGCTCCCAAAGGCATATGAAAATGCATTCACATCTTGTTACATTATTATCCATCTCTGAATGGGCCTTTCTATTCCTTGCCATGACAACTTTATACAAACATATGTTTACTTCTCCCTTTACACCTTTGCAGACTCCCAATGTGGATGGAAAAAAGTTTAAGAAAAAATGAATAGCGTTCATTCATTATGTAGGAGAGGGGAATCAGCCACCTTGCCCCAAATACCTCTGTGTGTCTGTATGTGCATGAACACCTGTGTATGTGTGTCAATTACTCAGCTGTTTACTATGCATGATGTTAACTTTTCTGGAAAAGACATTTCCCCATATATTTTAATTTCCATGGGTATCCAGGGATGATATTCCCAAAAATAAACAGAAGGAATGTTGCTAACCAAAATATGGTTCAGCTGAAATATCTGTTGGCTAACAATATTTGATATAGTGTCATCAGTGTACAGAGTGCTGATTTATTGTTGGAATCCATGGTTCTGGTAGGGCTACTTAGCTATCAGACATACATTCTGAAAGCATCAGCATAAATATGGCATCTGGATGTGATATTATTTGGTTATTCCTGAAAGAGGGTCGGTAAAAATGGCAGGAAAAAATGGAAAAAATTTGAGTGCTTCGGAACACCTAATTGGTCAAGACATTGTAAAACCCAATGGCTGAAGCTTTCCAGTGACCTCAGCAGTGCACATTCTTTTTAGCATTTGGATTCATAATTTTTTAATAGATTGTGTTCATTGACCATCCCCTGCTTGCTTCTTTTTTAACATATTAACAGAGTTGGAAGGGACGTTGTAGGTCATATAATTCAACCCTCCTCCCACCCAAGCAGGAAACCCTAGACCATATTTAATAGATAACAGTCCAGTCTCTTCTTGAAAGTTTCCAGTGATGAAGCTCCCACAACTTCTGCAGGCAAGCTGTTCCATTGGTTGATTGCTCTGTCAGAAAGTTTCTCCTTATTTCCAGGTTAAATCTCTCCTTGTTCAGTTTCTATCCATTATTCCTTGTCTGGCCTTCAGGTGCTTTAGAAAATAGCTTGACCCCTTTCTCTCTGTGGCAGCCCCTCAAATATTGGAACACTGATACCATATCTCTCCTGGTCCTTCTCTTCACTAGACTAGCCCTGCCCAGTTCCTGCAACCATTCATCATATGTTTTAGTCCCCTAATCATCCTGGTTGCTCTTCTCTACACTCTTTCAGGAGTCTCAACATCTTTTTTTTATAATGGGGTGACCAAAACTGGGTGCAGTATTATAGGTGTGGTCTTACTAGGTCTTTATAGAGTGGCTTATAGAACTGCCTCTCCCCCTCCCTCTCTCCCTCTCTCTCCCTCTCTCTCTGTGTATATATGTCTTGTGCATGCATGCTATAAATAGGCCACTATTCAGATGATTGATCAGCTGCCAATTAATGAAATAATAACAAACCAAATGATTTATACACACACATGTTATGTCCCACCTTCCAAAATAAACAGATAAGGCTGAAAGCAGCAGTCCTCGCAAATAAAGGCAGCAAACAGGAATCTTCACTGATAACAGCTGTAGATAGCCTCCACAAGATAGTCCAAGTTAATAGTTCCAACGAAATAAATCCAAGTCCCAACAAGATATTTCAGGTTTAAATCCTCCAAGCCAAAATCTTCTGTTCTCCTTGCAAACAAACACTTTGTTCTGGACAAAGTGCAAAGTCATCTCTCTCCCTTTATAGAGCAGCAGCTAATTAGTCTAATTACTGATCTGCCCTCCTCCTGTGCTCCCGTTGGTTTCTTCTCGTAAGGAGACGCCTGCTTCTGACATCCACCCAGCAATCATCTAAATTATTATCTTCACCTGAAGTCTCCATAAGTTCCTCATTGTCAGCCGTTCCCGGCTGATAACCTGATTGAGAAGCAGAGGAGGTTGAAGGTTCAGGCCGGTCCTGCAAATCAAACTAAAGGGAGTAACATTCTCATTCAAAACTGCAAGCAAAACTGTTAGGACTCCCTTTTGAAATTCAAACAGTCATTTCACAATCAAATCAAACTAAAGGGAGTAATGTTCTCAGTCAAAACTGCAAGCAAAACTGTTAGGACTCCCTTTTGAAATTCAAACAGTCATTTCACAATCAAATCAAACTAAAGGGAGTAACGTTTCCTGGTTCTGACGTCAATCCACGATCTAACAGTCATCAGATTCAAAGTTCCTAACAGGATTGGTCCTTCCAATCACAACACACACATATATATAGAAATGCAATAGATATCTACATACACCAAGGGTCTTCAAACTTGCCAAGTTTAGGACTTGTGGACTTCAACTCCCAGAATTCCTGAGCTAACATGACTGGAGGAGGAATTCTGGGAGTTGAAGTCCACAAGTCTTAAAGCTGTCAAGTTTGAAGACCCCTGACATACACAGTCCAGCATTTACAAGTCATTTCAATAAGCCAATCTCTCAGGAGTGCTTTAAATGTGGCCTTCTGAATCCACAGGGAGGAGTAAATATTACAAAATCAGCAGACCAATCTTATAAATTCATTAATGTAAACTGCAAATGGGAAGCTGTATGGACTTGCTAAAAGTTATAAATTAGTTCTTCATGAGATGTGGCATGATAATCATGTGGGATGTGTCCAAAGCAGAACTTGAAACAAGTACTCAAAATGTGTTTATACAAATCTGAAATATATTTTAATAAAAATGTTAATAAAACATAAAGCATGATGCTAAATTGTGTGTATGTGTTTGTGTTTTAAACCATTAGCCCTGGATCTGTCAGGAAATACAAACTAAACTGAGAGGTCACACTTTATAAAAAATCTGATCAGTCCTACAGCAGCAGATGGAAATTACTTTTGAAATTCACTCCCAGCTATGCTCTTCATATTTTTTAAACTCATTTATTAAATTTACATGTCACCTACCCCAGTGTCTAATGCCTGTGTGCAAAATTCAGCGAGTACTCATAGTATGCAAAGGTTAAGAATCTCTGTAATTTATTAATTAAAAATTTACCATGTTAGGGGCACTGTGTTGCAAAATGTCAGAGCCCGTACATTAAGGCACAAAATTATGATACACATGAAGGAGTCATACCAATGTTCAAACTTTATATTCTGACCTAGGCTTTCCCAACAGCACAAAGTTCAGTCCTCATCCTGATAAACCCCTTTTATTTAATTTACAGTGAATTTCTCTGCAGCAAAGTCCTGGCCAACAGTCTTTCAAGATAGTGCACAATTATAGACTTTTATCAGGCTTGGAGAATGGCCAGGCCGATATCTTTCAGATGCCGTAATACTTGGCAAGAATGCAGGAATGAACTAATTGTCTCCTGCAAAACCCCACTGCCCTTTTCTTCCTCGTTTATTCCGTATGGGAGGGACCATTCACTATCCACCTGTGGCTTTACTCCCAAGTTGACCCTTTTTTTTTTTTAAAAAAAGAAAGTTTTATTTGGGTTTTCACACACAAAATACAAGTAAAACATCTTTTTTTGAAAATAGCATGGTCCCGGGTTGAACTTCTTTATACAGACACAAAACTCAATTTCATGCTCCTTTTTGTATTCTATTCCATATCTTATACTATTTTACATTTTCTATATAGTTTTCCCCCTCTTTTAATTTTCTCAATTTTATTTTGATTATCTCATCTCAATTCAAATCATTATATTTATACTTTTGTCTGTTCTGTTTCAATTTCATATTATCTTTTCTCGTTAAACAAATTTTCTCCTGTAGTTACTAATTGGAGTATGACACCTTTATATCTTTTAATTACATCAATTCAACTCTTATTTAAACTTCAATATATACCTTAGGTTTATGACCTTCAATATAATACATAATACATAACTTCCAATCGAATTCTGCTTGGCACATTCTTATAATACACACTATATTCTTTTAAAAAAAAAAAGAAAGATTGTAAATATATGTAATTATAGACCCTCATTCCATTCCAGTTCAGTTCTATCACTAATAATCATTAAAACCATAACATCTTTAACACTTCTTTTTCAATTAAATATCATACTTCCTTAAAAACACATATAATCTCCATAATTAATTTTTCCCTTATTTCTCTTCACATATGTTTTATAAATCATTAAATATACCTTTTGTTACATTTATTTTTTGACAAGCATTCCACTGAATTACGATAGCTATTTTATCAGACATTTTAATCATACATTGTTTCATATTTTCTAAAATTATTTCTGCTTCTAATATAACCATACTATCTTATGTACTTTTGCAGAATCCCCTTTTCCATAAAGTTTTCACCCATTATCTCTAAATAGGCCCTGTTTCTCTATATTTTGCTTCTGTCCTTTATAACTTCTTTTCCTTTCTTTCTTCCCTCTCATCTTCTCCTCCCCTTTTTACCCCCTTGTCTCTCTACTTCTAATTCTCTCTTCTGCATTTCCTCTTCTGTTGCTTTCTGATTTTATACTTATTTTTCACTCTATTCTTTTGGTTTATTTTCCCAATCTTAAACTTTCCATTCTCTTTCCCCCTTTCCTTCCCCCCATCTAAGATTACTTGTTCATTAAAGATGGCTTCTTCTTTGTCGCAATCTTCTTGTTCTGCAGGCATTTCTTGCTGTTTCTCATAGTTCCAAATCTCCATTTCTAAAAACTGAAATACGAAGCCAAAAGAACCTCTCCCTTCTTGTGCATCTTCTTTGCACTTTTTAAGTTCCATTTTCAGTTCTTCTAAAAGTGGAGCCATTTTAAAAAGTTTTAAACAACCACCCGATTGATTTTAGTCATTCAAAACAATAACCAAGAATCCAGAAATCATGAAGTAATCCAGATAGTCCCGAGTTATATCTTCTTATTTCTTTTTTGACTTTCTCTTCCTGGAGTTTTTGTTGTGATATTTCAGTTAGAATGTATCTTTTGGAAGTCTTGTTGAGATTTTGCTGTAAATTCTTTTTTAATTCCAGGCAGTCTCCTCCCTTCCAGATCCTACCCTTTTATTCTTTTTCTCTCCTTTCCTGTTTTCAAAAGCTTTTAATTATCTAGAAATCTTTATTATCCCTTTGACTTTTTATTTTCAGCATTAAATGTCTATTGATGTCAAAGTGGATTTTTTTCCAATTTCTTGCTTAAGTCTCTTAGCTGTCAGTATAGGAAAAGGAGAAAACCAAATCTTTTCCCTTTTCTCTCTCCTTCGCAGCTTAAAAATCTTCTTGGGGAACAATGTTATTGTTTTTTAACAGTTTCAATTCCAGGGTACCTTATTTGTTGCTTTTGCTGTTTGACCTGGTCAACCAAAACTTTCTCTTCTTATCTTCCTCCTGCACATTCTTTTCCGGTTGAGTTCTTCTTTGTGGTGGCCATTTCTGACCACCGTTGCAACCACCTTTGGGAAAGGGAGTAATGGCCAGCTGGGGAGGAGAGATGCGGCTCTCCTCAACCCTGCTGGCAGTCTCCCCCCTCTTCACCACCTCTACGGGGTGGCTTAGCCCCCAAACCAGCCAGCTCGGGGCACTCCAGTGGCGAGCACGGATCAAGCCTGGCAGAGGCGAGGTTTCAGTCTGTCGCTGAAGAAGCTCAAACCGGAAGTCCCCCATGTCGACCTTTGCTCCTTAGCTGTTTCCTTCATCTGGCAACTCTGCACATGCACACATTGGGAACAGGTTCCAGCTGTTCTTCTGCTTCACTAATGTCCAACTCCAAAGGCAGCTGATAACTGTCAGATGGCCCTGGCCCCATCTCTGCCTCCAATGCAGAGCACTCATCAGAGCATTCCCCAGACTCCAGGACTGGCCCATGTTCCTCCCCAACCTCCTCACTGTCCAAATCTGCTGCCAGCTCTGCTGGCTGCTGGTGGACCACAATACTTTCTGTGTTTCTGGATTACACATCAGCGCTAAGTTTGAATGTAGATATAAACATGGAAGCTGATATACCATTCAGTATGTATATGTGTGCATATGTTTAGCTACAAACCAATTCAGCAAAGCAAAAATAACCTGGCATCACTTGGGAAATTGAGGATTGTTTTTGATTTATATAAGGAAGGCTCTAAACATAATTCAGATTTTTCACTAAACTCTCCTCTTGGAGTTAGACCCTGTTGAAACCATGCTGAAACATTTTTGAAAAATTATACTTCCTTGCATGCTTAGGAGAGGAGAAAAGAATAAATTCTTCTGCTGACAAGGCTATCCATAACTCAGTGTCACTCTTGAGATCAGGCTAAAATCAATGGTCTTGCTCCCGATCTTTTGAGAACAGGATTGTGGGAACTGGCTCCTCAGATGGTGAATGAACGATACAAGTGGAAAGCAGACAGATTTGAGATAGGCAGAGATTTTGGATATGTTTCTATAAAGAAAGACTTTAATTAAAGAAACCAACTCTAAGAGCCTGAAACACTCAGACAGATACCACAGGTGATAGGCACATCTTTAGATAACTAAGCTCTATACCATGTATGCTTTATGACTCAGAATTACCCACCTTTAATAACACCTGGGAGCAAAGTAGCTACCAGTACAGCTAGCAAAGCAGAAATATAACATGAGTACACCATGCTTTGACTGTAACTGTCCATGCTGTGCATTATGGACCAACTGAAGCTTCTTGTGCTCTTCCAGTAGGAGGTATAGATGTATATATGAAGATTGTGCATTTCCCTTGAATGGGGAACTGCAACCCCATCCAAAGTTTTTTTAAAAAAGCAATATCTCTGGCCACAAGTGTCCCCAATACCTATAGCCATTTGATTTTTAAAGGATTGAGTTGGAGATAGTTCATTCCCAACCAGGCACAAATAGTTTCTAGGCACAGAGATAGGATCTCAACAGTCTTATAGCTGCCCCAAAATATAATTGGATATCATAGTTATGGAACCCAAATGTATCAGTGAATTCTTCCCCAAACCCCAAAAACTTTAACCTTAGACTGTCTACTATTGACCTCACCCCCTTCCTAAGAGCCTGTAGGGGGCATGCATAAGTGCACCAATCATGCCTACCATCCCTCTCCTATTGTTTTTTATTTTTCTTATAAGTATCTATCTCATGTATTCAAATCTATATTTATTCTTATACCTGTATCTTGTAAGCGATTGACAAATCAAATAAATACTAAAAAAATACTAAAAAAAATCAGTAAATTCATTTGGGAATTTTATGTTGACATTGGATAGAAAAGGACAAAGAGGGGATCCCTATTGCATCCCATATAGGAAGGGTATAAGAAAGTTATCTACCTCTTAATCAATACCAGCTAAAATGGGCTACAAGGAAGGAAGCCAATCACCATAAAAAGTGCCCTTCCTTCCCAACCCCTGAATCAATCCACTGGAATATGGTGTTCCACAGTATCAAAGCTATAACAAAGGGATCAAGGATGGATGCCCTGCCTTAAACCCAAGCATTGCCAGTCATCTATAAGCACAACCACACTGTGAGCCTACCTTTTCTCCTACTTTCTGCTTCTGCTTATTTCCAGTAATTCATTAGATATCTTCTAACATGAAAGGGAGGTGATTCCCAGGTGATTTGACTTGTTTGGAAATATCCATGTGCTTCTATTAGCAAAAGAGTGCAAATAATGCCTTTTCCAGTGGGTGACCTTTAACCTGATTATTCATAAGACTGTCTGGTCATTCATAAGCTTCTGAAAATGTACACTTCTGAATGGATAGCTTGATGTGTGAAAGATTATTCACTACAACAAAGTGAATATTCTCATGAATACTCCTAGGAAAGAGCTACGAAAAACATAAATTTGAGTTTTGAAGGGGTAAGGAGGAAATAATAGATAGAAGCCATTCAACCTTTTTAATTTGGAATCAGATTGTTTTCAGCTGGTTAACAATAAAATGTACATGCTTTTTTTCTGAAATCAAATTTAGCTCCTGCTGAATATACAGGAACATTGTATTTTTCTTGGCAACAATAGGGAAATGGTTTTCCTGTGGCCTTCTCATATTTTTGTTTCCTCAACAACAGCTCTGTGATTTGGTGGGTGGGAGAAAGTGAATGGCCCAAGGTCAATCAACTGGCTTTCCTAGCTAAGGCAGGGCTAGAACTCAATATTTCCTGGTGATTGGTCCAAAGTCATGTGTAAAGGTGGGACTTAATGTCTCCTGGCTTCTATTCTGATGATTTACCCCCTAGGCCATATTGACTCTTGGTGACACCTCATTCTTGTATTAATCACACCCAACATGGCTTAACTTTTTTTGCAGATCCTTCAGAATGAGCTGAGTAAATTTCATTTAGATAGAGGAATCATATGCATAATTACTTGAAAGGATATTTCCCCAGGGTCAGTGAAATACTCTCCTAGGTGATGTGTTTATCATTTCAATAACATACATGGAGCTTAATTTCCATGGAGAAACCACTGGGGAATCGGTAATGTTTTACTTTTAACTGGCCTATTTTCAAAGCAATTAAAATTTACAGTAAGTCTAGAAACAACTAAATTTGGAAGCATTTGGTCAGGAACCTATAATCAATTATCCTTATGGTCACACCATTTTGGTTGCACAATCATGTCATCTGTTCTCCAGGAAATTATTTCTGCAATATAATGACATCTAAAAATATAGAAACTCTGAGAACAGAAACCAGATGGCTTGAACATATAACACATTTTCCTTTTACTCCACTCTGAAAAGAAAATGTCACTAGCCTTTTATCATAGCAATCCTTTTATTCTGAAATAAACCAACAAGTTAGAGTAGCATTGTACTATCTAGGCTGTATTCATGATTCTGTTTTCAAGAGGTAAATTGATATGACATAAGGCCAAGAGTCTTACCAAAAACTGCATCTAGAAAGCTGAAAAGATCTCTGTAATCCTTAGTCTCCAAAAAATGTAGTCAGACTGTATAAAATGTTCTTATTCATAACTTCCATGAGATGGCTAATCCAATGAGCCAAGTTCTGTCTCTCCGTCTCAGCCACTTGAAGTTGTATAGGCTTCAACTCCGAGAATGTCCCATCTGAGATTATGGCTCAGGAATTTTGGAATTGAAGTCCATACATCTTCAAATGGATGAGATTGAGAAACATTGGTATATAGAATGTCAGCTGTCCTGAGAGGTTGTGGAAACTTTGCAGGTCAGAGTTGATTGGGCCATGTCTTTATCATAGCTAGCTCTAACGCAAAATTAACATGTCTAACATCTTTCAGCCTGAACCTAGGATCTTGCCGGTACTACCTATCTTAAGTATTGGTCCATTCTTCCAGTTTTAAGCACAATCATTCAACTTTTCTCACAAAATCTTGGAGAATAATAGAAAAGGATGTAATAGTTTAAGGATTTATAATTATGTGTTTCTGGTTACTAGAACTCCAAGATTTTCTTCACTAGAATAATTTGTTTACTGGCACATTGTTTTTCAACTGTGCAGTTTAAGATGTGTGGATTTCAACTCCCAGAATTTTCCAGAAACCTGAGGAATTCTGGGAGTTGAAATCCATATGTCTTAGTTAAAGTTTAAAAATTCTGCATTACAGTCAGATGCAACTCAGAAGGGCACATACAAACTTTAAATTAAGAATTAAGGTGCCTTTTAGTGAAGGTCAACCTTGCAAATTGTTTTCAGGACTAGAATTAAGCTCACACAAAACATAGCTGTTTTTGAAGAAGTGTCTTAGATAAGAAGTGAAACATCTTCAAGGAAAAACCAGAAAGTACAATTGCCTCTTGAAAAAGGAAAATTGGAATAGTTGTTTTTGGTTCTCTGACACCTCTTCTATCTTAGAACTTTATTTATTAAGAATGTTTTAAACATTATTTTAGTTGCCAATCGTGCTAAATATCAGGAAGAGAACATGCATGGATTTCAACTCCCAGAGTTCCCTTGCCACCCTGGTTAAAAAATGCTGATCTAGAGTCTTATAATCTGTAAGAACAGCTGTGATAATCTAAACTCTGTGATGATTGCTGATTTTTCAAAGTCCAGGTCTGGATTTCTGGGCGTTGTATACCATACATTAGAAAATGTTCAGATAAGGGAAGACTGATCAAGACTTTTTTGTTGTCGTTGAAATTTAGCATTTCCACCATCATTGGTATAACTTCAGATACTTAAGGATGAAATAGATCGAACAGAGGAAATGAAGAGGAAAAAAATACATATTACTGTAGTGATGTGGGATTTGTTTTTGTTTTTTTAAAAAAGATGGAATCACAGTAATGTAGTTATTTGGGGCTAGAGAAGGAATTCTCCATAAATTTCTGTGAAAATATGACATTGACATCTGTCAAAATAGAGTAATCTGCAATAGAAATGGAAACTTTAAAACTATGGTTAACTTTTAGTAATGGTTATTATAATAGTGAACCAGGTAGCAATAGCACTGAGATTTATATGCCACTCCACAGTACTTTACAGCCCTCTCTAAGTGGTTTATATTGTCCCCAACAAAAGCATTTTATCAGCATCAGAAGGATGGAAGGCTGAGTCAAGCTTCAGCCAGTCAGGATCAAACTGCTGGCAGTCAGCAGAGTTAACTAGCAATACTACATTCTAACCATTGTGCTACCATAGTTCTTGCTTCCTGGAAAACACCTAAGGGTTAATAATATTAGTGCTTGATTATACTATATCTCTAAATTTTGGATCTTTCAAATCAATGAAGAATATTGGATGTATCAAGGTTAAACTGTTATGAAAAAGATAGTTGTGTTTTCATGAAAAAATACTTATGTCCTAGATGACAAAAGTTGGCTTAACAGAGTTTCTCATTTCTCTAGTTAAAATCTGGTTTATACAATGAAAATACAAGACCAGCAATACTGGCTACATATTCATACATTGATTCTTTATTTAAAAAATTGGGTCACAAAGTTGACACTGAAGAAAAGTTGTAGACTTTTAATAGCCTGATATAATTTTTCTTCTTTAAGTTGGTATAATAAATAATTTATGTAGTTGGTTTTTTTTCCAATTTTTGCAAGTTTTTTTTTATTCAGAGATAATGCAGGTCTTATTGTTATATTGCTATTTAATTTAGTATCATAAATAATCCTTTTAATTTTAAAAAATAAAATTAAAATCTTTTTAGCAAAGTGTAGGGGATCATTTCTTCCTCCCTCAAAAATGTTTTTGAAAAGAATAAGTTTATTTCCTTAGATGGATCAATTCACCAATCAAATAATGAACAGAACAGAATAACAGAATCTTGGAAAGAAACTTAGAGGTCATGTAGTCCAACCTCTTGCTCAAGCAGGAGATCCTATACCATTTCAGACAACTGATTGTCCAATCTCTTTTAAAAACTTCGAGCGTTGGAGCATTCACAACTTCTGGAGGCAAGTTGTTCCATGGGTTGATAGTTCTAACTGTCAGGAAATTTCTCCTTAGTTCTAAGTTGCTTCTCTCCTTGATTAGTTTCCACCCACTGCTTCTTGTCCTACCTTCTGGTATTTTAGAAAATAGGTCTACCCTCTCTTTTTTCTGGGAGCCCTTCAAATATTGGAACACTGCTACGTTCCGCTCCTAGTCCTAATGAAGCCTTATTCAATTCAAATAAATATATTATATTAAATATGTTATTTGAATCATCTGAAGCTGTCTGTCTAAAATGCTTTTACAGACACTATTTTCAAGAATGGTTTTAATAGCCAGTTGAGACATTCTGGGCAAACAAAATGGAAGGGCTATTTTAACAGGGGATAGAAAAATACCATTCTATCCATCCAGGCTCTAAAAATATCTGCACTGTAATTGCCAGAATGATATCTTGTGGTTACCTGCCACATTCCTTGGCACGCAATGCACAGTCGTTATGCTACCGCAATGTAAAAACACCACTTTCAACATCTTGTGCAATTGAAAAAGCAGTGAAGATACAGCCCAGCATAGTGTCTAACTTAATTTTAAAAGGCTGAAGAGACATGAGTTAAAAGCTACCAACAAAACAATTGATCTCTAATGAAAATAAGGAAGAGAAACATGGCTTCTAGTATTTTTTCCAGGTGGCACATCAATAACTAGATCTGTGAAAAGAAAAAGAAAAATTTGAATATCTACATTCAATCTACATCTATATGTCTTTTACCTTTTACCTGTCTGAGTCTGTATAAACACAATCAAAGCCTACCGTGTATTGATTTTATGATTTTATTTTGTTGTTTTGAACACATTTTAACCCATTGCAATTGAACAAACTAATGGCAGACTAATTACGTAGAATGATTGAAAACATTCATGGTAGAACTTAATAACACACAAGACATTAACAACAACAAAAGCAAAATCAATTCAAAACACAAAAATGGAAGCAATAAAAATAATTATTTATTTTATTTATTTAAAAAAAATCAGGAAAAACAATTCCATCTTAAACAGTTTCCAAAATGTCAGCAAGCAGGAGTTGAGCATTTATTTCATAATTTGTATCCCATCTTTATTATTGTTACAAATACAATCACAGTTGAGCCCAAAATTTCTCTTGCTAAGTGACACAGTTGTGTGCCCCTTACAGACCTCTTAGGAATGGGGTGAGGTCAATAGTGGATAGTTTGAGGTTAAAGGAGTGGGGGTTTGGGGATGTAACAACAGAATCAGGAAGTGCATTCCAGGCATTGACCACCCTGTTGCTGAAGTCATAATTTCTGCAATCGAGTTTGAAACGGTTTACATTAAGTTTGTATCTGTTGTGTGTGCTCTTATATTGTTGTAGTTGAAGCTGAAGTAGTCATTGACTGGTAGGACATTGTAGCAGATAATTTTGTGTGCTATGCTTAAGTCTAACCATAGGTGGTGTAGTTCAAGGTTGTTCAAGCCCAAAATCTCAAGCCTGGTGATATAGGGTATTCTGTTGCGAGCAGAGGAGTGTAGTACTCTTCTCATGAAATACTTCTGTACTCGCTCGATTGTATTAATGTCTGATATACAGTGCAAATTCCAGACTGATGATCTGTATTCAAATATTGGTCTGGCAAAAGTTTTGTATGCTCTAGTTAGCAATTCGATATTTCTGGAGGAGAAGCTTCGTAAGATTAGATTTACAACTCTTAATGCCTTTTTGGCAATGCTGTTACCGTGAGCTCTGGTGCTTAGGACATTTGATATGAGAACTCCAAGGTTGCAAAAGGTGATGGCATGACTCCAGGTACTGAAACCATCATAAATATGAACCAGTTGCCAATCATCTGGACTTTGATCATAGGACCATGAGGATAACGAATAGTCATGGAAAAAGTGTGGAAAACAGTCCTGTCACTTTTTTCAGTGCCGTTGTAACTTTGAACAATCACTAAATAATGGTTGTAAGTCAAGGACTACTTGTGACTCAAAGTGGTGAACATATCCAACACATCTTCTTCCTCCTTTCCCCCCAAAAATCAACCACCCTGTGAGGTGAGTTGGACTGAGAGAGCATGACTGATCCAAGATCACCTAGCTGGCTTTCATAGCTAAAGTTAGGACTAGAATTCACAGCCTCCCACTTTCCAGTTTGGTGCCTTAACTAAACAAAACTGGTGTTCTTTTGGGAAGCTGTTACACAACATTTACACTACCACACATATACACATGCACACATGCACACACACACACACACACACACACACACACACACACACCATATTCTTGCTTTAGCTAGCTAGACATCCTGAAAATATGGAAGTTTGGGAGGTAAGGAATGAGATAAAGAAAATCTAAGAAGCAAGAGCAATTGGATGTACTTATCCTTCTTGTCTTTCGTTGCTTCTGAACCATGAAGATGAATAAGTCACAAGTTTTCCAATAACTAACATTTTACATTTGATTGTACCAGGGTGGGCTTCAAAAATTTTAGCAACCAGTTCCCTGCCCAGTTGCTTTAGCTAGCTAGACATCCTGAAAATATGGAAGTTTGGGAGGTAAGGAATGAGATAAAGAAAATCTAAGAAGCAGGAGCAATTGGATGTACTTATCCTTCTTGTCTTTCGTTGCTTCTGAACCATGAAGATGAATAAGTCACAAGTTTTCCAATAACTAACATTTTACATTTGATTGTACCAGGGTGGGCTTCAAAAATTTTAGCAACCAGTTCCCTGCCCAGTTGCTGTGTGGGCATGGCCACGCTGGGCATGGCCTAGTCAGCCTCCTGCACCATGGCAGGAAGGGGGGTCATTTTTGCTCTGCCCAGGCTCTGCAGGCTTTTTGGAAGCCAGAAATCGGCCCATTTCCAGCCTTCCCAAACTTCTGGAAGGCCCATTTTTCATCCTCCCTGAGCCTCTGCACGCACCCTGGACTTACCTGCATCCAAAACAGGCCGTGTGGGGACTCCTGGGAGGGGTGGGGTGAGGTTGGCAGTGCCAGCCAGGAGTGGGATTTGGGGGTTCTCCAGACTGCACAGAACCCTAGCTAGGGGCTCTCCTGAACCCCTGCGAAACCACAGCAGCCCAACCTGGATTGTGCACAGTTTTGCTTCTTGACTATCAAAACCTAAAATGGTGCTGAAGAAACACTCAAGAGAAGAATGCAGATACAGTGAGGAGAATGGCAGAACATGATCCTGTTGAAATGGTCTACTTCTTTCTTTCTTTCTTTCTTTCTTTCTTTCTTTCTTTCTTTCTTTCTTTCTTTCTTCATTTATTTATTTATTTCATCACACAGATTTTGTTTCATTATGGAACATTAATTTTATTGTATTTTTACTTCACAAGGAAAAGACAGTATTGATGTTTGATTTGCTTTGTGAAGCTTTTGGGTAATGTGGAAAAGTATACTACATCAAGTTTTATTCCTAGATTGAACAGTTTTTTCTGTTTTTCAGAAACCATTAAGAAGGGATTGTTTCACATCCTAGCATCCAAATGTTTGCTTAGACCTCCCAAGTTTCTGAAGACTTGTAGATTGTTTCCAAATGTTAAAGGTTTGTTATTTGCTTACTGTTATAGTTGGGCAGTTTCTCCTGCTAAACTGAAATGCAGTTCTCTGTTAGAAGAAAGATCTTGATCTGAAAATGCTTAAAGTGTTGTTTGAGTCTAATTTAAAATTAAAGTATAGAAACTAACCATGCAGGAAACTTTTGAAGATGTTCTTGAACAGCTGGTGTAATTAGTGCGCATCAGGTTGATCATGAAATTAACTCACATCTTATCTATTTTAAATTCTGTACCTGTCAACAGTGGTGTCCCCCAAGGCAGTGTTCTAGGACCAACTATTTTCATACTCTACATAAATGACCTCTGTGTTCATATCAAGAGCAATTGTGTTCTCTTCGCTGATGATGTAAAGCTATTCAACACCACAGACAATACTGCTACCCTCCAAAAAGATCTTGACTACGTATCAGAATGGTCAAACAAATGGCAACTTCAAATCTCAACAAATAAATGCTCTGTCCTACATATTGGCAAAAAAATAAGAAAATAAAATACAAGCTAAATAGTCAAGACCTTGTTGATGATCTAAACTCTGTCAAGAATCTTGGAGTACTCATCTCTAATGATCTAAGTGCTAGAGCCCACTGTAACTATATAGCCAAAAAGGCATTAAGAGTTGTTAACCTAATCTTATGTAGCTTTTTCTCTGGTAATATTACACTAATAACTAGAGCATACAAAATATTTGCTAGACCAATAATCGAATACAGCTCATCAGTCTGGAACCCACATTACGTATCTGATATTAACCCAGTTGAGAAAGTCCAGAAATATTTCACAAGAAGAGTTCTCTGCTCCTCTACTCATTGCAGAATACCTTATGCCACCAGACTCGAAATTCTAGACCTAGAAAACCTAGAACTACGCTGCCTTCAGTCCGATCTAAGTATAGTATATAAAATCATACATTGCAATGTCCTACCTGTCAATGAATACTTCAGCTTCAACCATAACAACACAAGAGCAAACAATAGATACAAACTCAAAGTTAATTGCACCAAACTTGATTGCAGGAAATACGACTTCACCCCTTTCCTAAGAGGTCTGTAGGGGGCATGCATAAGTGCACCAACATGCCTACCGCCCCTGTCCTATTGTTTCTTTCTTTTTTTTCCCTTATATGTATCCATGTATTCATAACTATGTTTTAATTATACCTATTATCTTGTAAGCAATTGACAAAAATAAATAAATAAGTAAATTCTTCTTCTTCTTCTTTTTCTTCAGCGTTTGTCTCGCGCTCGGGCGAGGTCCGCTAATGTCCTTGAGTACTGCTTCCACACCTCTCTGTCTGCCACGTGTGTCGGGTCTGCCTTCGCGATCTCTAGATCGGCCTTGATCGTGTCCATCCAGCGTTGTTTAGGTCTACCACGTGGTCTCGCTCCTCCGACAGTCACCTTCATTACAGATTTGATGATGGATTCTTCCTTGGCGCGGCTCACGTGGCCGAACCATCGTAGCCGGGACTGCCTCATGACCGTGGGGATGGGCACGACGTTGAACCGTCTGCGCACTTCTTCGTTCCTGACGCGATCGAGTAGGGTGAGGCCTACCGACCATCGGAGCATTCGCATCTCCATTATCTGGAGTCTGCTTTCGACTTCTTTGGTCGTCGGCCAGCACTCTGCGCCGTATATGGCCACGGGCGCACCACAGAGTTATAGATTTTCGCCTTCAGGCGCATCGGCATCTTCTTGTCACAGAGGACGCCCGTGACGGACTTCCATTTGCCCCACGCTGCATTGATCCTGGCTGCCACTTCAGTTTGTAGTAGGCCTTCTTCCCCAAGAGTAGTTCCCAGGTACTTGAAGGTGGAGGTGCGCGGTAGCTCCTGCCCGTTCACGTGGATGGAGCCTGTCATTTCATTGTCAGTGGTCAGGTATTCGGACTTCTTTAGGTTCAGCCGGAGCCCGAACTGCTCGAGGCGGTCGTGCCACTGTTGGACTCGGTGCTCTAGTTCAGCCTTGCACAGGTTGGCCAGGAACACATCATCGGCGTAGAGCAGCGCTCCATGGGGCGGGCGTGTACAGGTCATGTGTAATTGTGTCCATCACCAGAATGAACAGCAGTGGTGAGAGAGCAGAGCCCTGGTGTACGCCGACGGTAATATTAAACTCCTCTGATATCCCAGCTGCCGCTTTTACACGGCTTTGTGACATCTGTATAGGAGTTGGACCCATTGTACGAGCAGCTCAGGCACGCCGTGGTCTCGCAGTGCATACCAGATGAGATCGCAGGGACTCGGTCGAAGGCCTTTTCCAAGTCTAAGAAGGCGGTGTGGAGCGGGATTTTCTTCTCTCTGTGAGCCTCCATCAGCATCCGCACACCGAAGATGGCGTCGGTGGTGCCGCAGTTCTTGATGAATCCAGCCTGGTTGACGCTGATGTCGACGGTGTCCCGAATGCGCTTATCAAGGACGCGCTCAAAGATCTTCATAGTGTGTGACAGTAACCTGACCGGTCTGTAGTTGGAGCAGTCCGCTGGGCTGCCCTTTCCTTCCAGATCGGAACAGTGGTGCTGCGGTACCAGTCGTGTGGCACTTTTCCCGTGGAGACGATGTTGTTGAACAGCTCGCACAGCCACAATGCCGAGCCCGGTAGTGCCTTTTTCCAGAAGTCGGCAGGGATGTCGTCTGGTCCTGTTGCCTTACCGTTTTTCATGGCCTTGATGGCGTCGGCGACCGCTGGCATAAATGCCTGAGACTGGGCCTTCAACTGGGTCACCTCGCGGGTTCGTGGGTGTGGGAACTCCTCGGTGGAGATCTTCTCAAGTATTGCCGCCACCTCTCCGCAGCGTCTCTGGGGTTGACGATCAAATTTCCCCTTTCGTCGTTGATCCCATGAAACTGGTCAATGTCCAGGGTCTTCCTGTGTCTGCTTTTGGCTAGGCGGTAGATCTCATTCTCGCCTTCTCGCGTGTTCAGCTTCTCGTAGATGTCATCGTAGTGGGAGCTTCTGGCTGTCGCTACTGCTTTCTTGGCTGCCTTTTTGGCCGCCTTGTATTCGCAGAGCTTCTCGCTGGTCTTGTCCTGAAGAAAGGCCTTGTAGAGCCGTTTCTTCAGGTGTACGGCATCTTGTACTTCCGGTGTCCAGAGCCATGTATCTCGCTCGATGCGTCTCCGTCCTGGCTTGGTGCAACCAAGCTGTTGGCAGCCGGCAGTGTGAACAGTGCTCTTCAGCATGGACCACGCTTCCTGTGGCCCGTCGACCATCTGCGGAACTGCTCCGGTTTGATGAGGGGTCCCGCCATCTTCTTCTGGTTCCACCACTTGATTCGTGGCTGGTCTGCATTTCTTTTGTCAATCCTGGTCTTGGGCTTGCTGATCCTGATCTTCGCCATCAGCGGCCTGTGCTGACTGCTCGATTCGCACGGGTACGCCTTGGCGTTGAGCACATTTTTAGCGGCTCTTCGTCGTACGATGATGTAGTCGATCTGTGTGTGGTGGCTCCTGTTTCTGCTATGGTAGGTGAGGAGTTGAGATTCTCGCCTAATGAAGCAGGTATTCGTGATGGTCATATCATGGAGTCGGCAAAGTCCAGGATCCTCTGGCCATTCTCATTCGACGCTCTGTGCCGTGCCCACCGTGGCACTGGTGTCCGCTTTTGTCCCGCCCTACATGACCATTCAGGTCGCCCGAGATGATGATGTCGCCTTCTCGTGTGGGATCTGCCTGAGTTGGATGTCGAGCAGTTCCCAGAAGGTATCCTTCTCCTCCTCGTGACATCCGGTCTGAGGGGCGTAGGCGGACAAGATGTGTAGGTGCTGCCTCTCGGTCGCTACGACGATTATCATCAGTCGCTCTGTGAGGCGCTTAACTTCTGCGACGGAACTTTGCCAGCTTGGACTGACAACCACAGCTACACCGCCGCGGTTTTCCTTACAGCTGGTGTATATGATCTTGTAGCCGTCTATAGTCGTAGCCTTGTTGCCCTTCCAGTGAGTTTCCTGGAGGCAGCAGATGTCCAGCTTCCTGTCCCGCATGGCCCTGACGATCTCGGTCGAGCGTCCAGTCAGCGAATCCACGTTCCAGGTGGCCACCTTGAGCGCCTGGCAGTCCTCTGTTCCCGCTTGCTTTTTCACACGGCCGTGCTTTCCCGCGTGACCATTTCGTTGATTTTTGGCGCAGGCCAATGGTCTCCTGCGCCCGTCGGTTCCCGAACGCGGTAGCATTGGACGTGTGTTTTGTAGTGGACGCTTCCATCATGTTGATGCGGCATTTGAGTACTCCAGCCGGCCTGTCGCGTGGGCCTGTCGTCGGAGGGTCTGCTCTCAGTTACGGTCAGCGTTTGACGGCTTCGCGCATCCAGGGGACACCACTTGGAGGTGGCAGACCGCTCGTCCCCTAAAAATAAATAAGTAAATAAATAAATAAATTATGGTAGCAAGTCAGGATAAGAAGTAACTAACCAAGGAAAGAACCAACCTGGAACAAAGGAGAAATTTCCTGACAGTTAGAACAATTAATCAGTGGAACAATTTGCCTCCAGAAGTTGTGAATGCTCCAACACTGGAAGTTTTTAAGAAGATATTGGATTACCATTTGTTTGAAATGGTATAGAGTTTCCTGCCTGAGCAGGAGGTTGGACTAGAAGACCTCCAAGATCTCTTCCAACTTTGGTATTCTGTTGTTTAAATTTAGTTTTGTTAAATGAGAAGCCAAGAAGAGGATTCTCAAATCATTTAATACATTTTTTTTCTGAGCTTTTAATCTCCGATCATACCCTTTTATTCATATTCATATTCAAAACTGGATTTGGCACAAGCATATGAACAGAACCAATCATACCTGCTTGTGCAAGAGATTGGGTAGAAGCCCTCTAATGTTCCTTCTATCTCTGTTATTATGTTATATATTACTGTAAATATATTGCATTTCTATTTCAATTATAGACATTTCCAACAATTAATACGTTTAACTACACATACATATCAATACCACAAGTTCTGTGCAGGACAAGTATATTCCATTGCTGTCATTTTTGTTGAGGTATTTCTTCATTTTAGCTACATTAATGACCATTCTCAAATAAACATACTTTAACTACAAATTAGGAAATGTACAATTTATTATATATAGGCCAGCCAAGTTTGATTTGAAAGAGTGGGGCATGGTTGCCTTTCCGCAGATTGATTATTAGCAAGGGAAGGAAAAGATCTTGACTCTATGTCTATTCAGTCTTCTGAGTGAGAGGAAATATGCAGGGAAAATTTCCCGATTCTAAGACAAAGATTTACTTTTCACTGGGTCCTTAAGAATCACTAGCAAGGGTGAAACACATGGAAATAGGTCACAGGAAACACACATCAGATAAACAGAGGAAGTAATCATTCAACAGGAAAGTTTGCAGGAAATAGGTTGTTTTTCTTCGCTCACTGAAGTCCTTTCAATCTTAGGATATCAGCCATGGTGAAGGAAGTTAGATTGTAATTGCTGGGCAAGTCTTATTTATACATAGTGTTAACATCAGATATCATTCATATGGAAGTTGCATTGTCTAAGTAATCAAATATTCCGGTAGGTTTTATAGTACTACAGTTTTCAAAGCTGCAGTAAATGTGCTTTATGCGAAAGGGAGGTGAAAAAAAATCTATTGGTTAAGATGCTGAAAGCAAAGGTACTCCTTGAACATTAGAAATTGTGTATTGGGAACAAGGTAATATTATTTTGTTTTTACTCAGCCCTTTATTTAGGGAATTCAGGCCTACCAACACAGTTTTCCTCAGTGAAAATAGCTTGGATCTGGTTAAAATGAAAAAATGAGAATAGCCTAGAGCAGGGGTGCCTAACTCACATTGTCACATTGTCGTCACGTGACATATTGAGCCTTTTTGCCCCTTCGCTAAACTAGGGCTAGGTGCGGTCTGTGCATGACACATCCAGCCTGCAGGCCATGAGTTTGACACTCCTAGTCTAGGAGTTCATTCATGAAATTTAATGACTGAGCATGAAAGATAGAGAGTAGTAATGCTAATTCACTTATTTTGGGGAAATGGAGTCTAATCTTTTAAAGATGGAGGCTGAAGCAGGATCCACTCATGAGTTTTGAAAAGATCAAAACATTCTTGAGTCAAAGTCAATCCAGATTGAGGATACATTTATGTTGATTTGGGGACAGTAATGTGAAGCACACACAGTGAGTAGATTTAGGTGATTTCACAAGGTCTCAAAAAACTAATTTTTAAACACATTGCAATTGTTAAATGATAAAGATACTTGTACTCTGTTTTTTAGGTAAACTTCTTCTGCTTCTAATCAGTCTGTGTACCCCTCTCTGCCAGTTTCATATCACTTTCAAGTCATATCTAAATACATCCAGTTTTGATACTCCGTGTATCCAATAAAATGAATACAATACCAAAACATAGGGGTTTTGTCATGTGTTCTCCTTTCCCCATCCCTGAAACTTATAGTTCGGGGTGATTGTATCAGTGAGCTACAGAATTAATCCCCAGTGAGAAGTCTGTGGCTTCCCAACCATATGTTTAAAAAAATGAATGTACCAAAATGTCTTGGCCAAGTCAAGAGGCCCCAGCTAAATTCACTTTGAAAATATGAAAAATATTCTGAAAATACTTTATATCAATCACATTCCATTTGTAGTACTGCTCAGATAGAAAACAATAACAGCTAGATACATCGGTATTTTCTTAACTTTAAGAGATAATGTATGCTTCAGGTTACAAATTCCATCTTGATATTTTCATCAGCATACCTTGGCTGAAGATGAGATCTTTAAAATCTCAAATGCACCTCTGGTTGGAGTATTTTCATTTAGAATTTAGAGGTTTAGCATTATTTTGTCCATGTTGTTTCATTATATAAGTAAATGGAGGAATCTTTGTAAGATAGAAGCATTAAAAATATGAGCATCTATCAACCCTCTAATGTGGCAGACTCTAATATAAGATCATCTCATCTAACTATACTTGAAGAGAACCACCTAGTCCAAGAATTCTATACAATCTCCAAGCATTCAAATTCCTCTCTGAAATACTCCATATCAGAGGTGGTATTCATCAGATTTTGACCAGTTCTGGAGAACCAGTAGGGGAATTTTGAGTAGTTTGGAGAACCGATGGTAACCTTCCCCCTGGAGTGGGGTGGGAATGGAGATTTTACAGTTATTCTTTCCCTGCCATGCCCAGTAAGTCACACCCAACAAGTCATCCCACACCCACCAAGCCACACCCACAGAACTGGTAGTAAAAAATAATTGAATCCCACCACTGCTCCATACTTATTCAAAAGGATAATTTAAGATGATTTTTTCCCCCAATGCCTAAACAAACAAAAAAAAAGGTATTAAGGCTACAAAATGTGGTCTACAAACACTCACTAGATGGCAGCAAACAGTTAGAGTTACTGTATCTTTTAACTGCCATCTAGTGATTTTACCCACTTGTGCAGCCCAATTCTAGCAGCGTGGATAGACAGAAATGAATTGAAGCATTGTTTTATACAGAATTCTATTTCCACACTTGATGTTTACAGCTTCAGGCAAAACCAGTCTAGGAGAGGTCCCCCCTCCTTCCAATAATTGTCTGAATGTAACATATTGTCTGTGCATACATGTATACTGGTTAGACCTTCCAGAACCTTCCTGTACTTTTACTTTTTTTAAACAAAAGGATCAGGACAGAGATATTAATTGAATTAAAATTAATTTTCTATAAAAGAAATTGGGTTGTTTATAAATTTAACTGATTCCCCAACTTCCTATACCAATTATCCTCTACCACAGGTAACACATGTATACTTCAAGACACATGGGAAAGGGAAGAGAAGGGGTGGGGGAGGGGGAGAAAGAGGAAGAAGAGGAAGAGGAAGAGGAAGAAGAAGAAGGAGGAGGAGGAGGAGGAGGAGGAGGAGGAGGAGGAGGAGGAGGAGGAGGAGGAGGAGGAGGAGGAGGAGGAGGAGGAAGGGAAGGAGGGAGAGAAGGGAAGGGAAGACCTTGAGATATTGCATCATCAAATGTCAGATTTATTAAAAAAGAAAAGAAAATGGGGAGAAAGCAGACAATAAAAGAAAACCTCCAAAATATAATCGCCAGGTTTTGTAATACTTATAAATAAAATCTAGGGGGAAAATATTTCAACACAACCTTCATAACATCTAATTAGTATTTGTTACACTTGACAGAATATTCATAATCAAATGCATTTTTCCTCAAAATTTCTTCCCTTGTTTTTCTTTCTGCTGCATATGCAAAATCTTAGGACAAATAACAACATCACTTTAGCAGTGGACATTCAGGGACTGCTGGGAAAACACACAGACACACATAGAGAGACACACATTTTTATTCACTGTTCGAAAGATACGACTAGGAGAAGGAAATTCTATATGCTGCCTTGGGCAACAGGCAGATTGGTAGTGTCTGGTGTTCCAGTTTTGCTTCTCTCTGGTGCTTGGCTGTCATGGATAAAATAATCAAAATATCTTCAAGCTTGCAGAAAGAGAAAAAATGAAAGGACTTAAAGATGATGAGATTCCCAGCATTCTTCTCCCAGTGAATTTCGGATTCTGCTAGTGGATTCTGATTTTGCCTCCTGTCAAGGAAAGTTACTATTGGAGAAATTCCTGAACTCTGTTGCACTTTGTATTACATGGCAAAAAATATATGTATTTATTATCCTTGATCCAATTACAGACTATATACAAAATAAACATTTTTTTCTATGCTTATAATAAAATAGACCCAGTTTTGAATGCAGATAGTCCTTAACTAATGACAATAAATGGGATCAGAATTTCCATTATTAAGCAAGGCAGCCATTAAATGAACCAAGCACACCCAATCTTACAGTCTTTTTTGCCATGGTCTTTAACAGTGGTGGGATTCAAAAAATTTTACTATTGGTTCTGTGGGCGTGGCTTGGTAGGCATGGCAGGGGAACGTTATTACAAAATCCCCATTCCCTCCCCACCCCACTAACCTGCTTTCAAGCTCCGTTCTCCTGTGCAGGACAGCCTAAGAAGACCCAGCCAATCAGCTCTGACTCGGGAGGCAGAGAAAACATGGCGGTGGGGCCAGTCAGAGGTGCTATTTTCCCGTTCTTCAAACTACTCCAAATTTCCATTACTGGTTCTCCAGAACTGGTCAGAACCTGCTGAATACCACCTTTGGTCTTTAACTGACTCAAGATAATTGTTAAATTAATCAGCCAATTGTTAAGCAAATCCAGTTTCCCCCATTGACTTGTTTGTTGGAATGGAAAGGTCACAAGGACAATTGCACGACCTCAGGATGCTGCTGCCTTTGTAAATTCAAGACATGTACCAAACACCAAATTTTGATCATATGATAATGGGAATGCTGTAATGTTGAAAGTGTGAGGATTGCTTGTAAATCACTTTTTTTTTAATGATGTTGCAATTTCAAACAATCATTAAATGAACAGTTGTAAATTGAACTTGTATCTGAATTCAATTTCTGGTTCACAGCCCAGAAATTTCCACTATGTAAATATAAAAGTTCACAAACTTAAGATGGCACAACAAGAAAATAGAACAACTAACCAAGTTCATGGTCACCAAGCATTTTATCCAGTCATCATTAATTCCAGGAGGAACAAAGGAATCAACATTACTTTAATCTAAACCTTCTTATGCTACAAAACAGTTTATATCAAGGCCCTAGCAATGAACAAACAACTGTTGGGCATACCTTTATTCTTGTCTTTCATAAATATTACAACCTACTTGAGTTTTGTCCAAGAATTTTTAGCCGCATCAAACTTTGCAATGTCAGGAAATATGTGATTTAATGTGAAGTCAGGTTAGGAAGGCAAAAATACATTTTTAGAAATTTTGCTCCCACAACATGTGACATCGTCAAGTTACAACAGTTCATTTGGTGACTATTTGAAGTTACAATGGCTCTGAAAAAAGTGACTTATATGACTATTTTTCACACTGAATGAAAAATGCTGATGACCTTCTACCGCTGCACCATACAGAGTATCTTAACTTACTGCACCTCTGTATGGTTTGCCAATTGCAGATAGTGGCAGATGGGAGAACACTCCAGAGGGTTAATGTCATTGCCCAGAAGATCACAGCTCCTGCTGCCTTAAGAAAGTTAAAAACATTCTCAAAGATCCATCTCATCTGGGAACCCATTTTTTGAACTATTACCATCTTGCAGACGGTATAGAATAATAAAAACAAGGACAAATAGGCTGAAAACAGCTTCTATCCCAGGGCAGTAGCTCTTTTGAATTCTACTGTATAATGCAATATTAATGCAATATCTGGGATTTTCAGTTCAATGTATAGAATGTAAAGGATGTCTGTTTGTGTTTATTTTCATAGTCATAATGTATACTGAAGATGGTATTTAATTTCATTGTACTAGGTGCAATGACAATAAAGTAAACCAAATTAAGCTAAACTAAACTAAACTTATGGCCACTGCAGTATACCCATGGTTGGATATTTGATAACTGGTTCATATTTATGATGGTTGCAGTACCCTTGGGTTGTGTGATCACCTTTGCAACTTTCTGACAACCAAAGTCTATGGGAAAGCCAGATTCATTTAACAAGTGTGTTACTAATTTAAGAGATGCACTGACTCACTTATCAAATGTGGTGAGGAAAGTCGTAATATGGACCAAAAATCACTTTAAAATTTCCCACTTAGCAACATAAAATTTGGGCTCAGTTGTGATTGTAAGTTGAAGACTACCTGTATTTCAATGATTACCATTTACATTATGGAAAGTCAAAACAAGCCCTTTGCTACCCATGTTATGTGTAACAGAGATCACACTTTAAAAGCCATCTACCCAATTTACAATAAAATTGGCCAAATAGATTAATTTACTCTAGGTATTTGGGTTTTTAAAAAAATTCTTTTAGAAAATAAACTTTTTGAAATAATTTTTGCCTACCTGCAAAATCAATATTAATTGATTTATTTCAACATGGTTTATGAAATATACATAACAGCAGAAATATAATATTATAGCTGTTCAGAAGGGACACTTTTCTAATAAACAGGCACTTTTTTTTTAACATTTGGCATCCAGTTTGTGAGGCCTGTGAAATAAACTGTTTTGGTGTTTGTTTGGGATTTTTTTTGCACCCATCAATTTATAAGTCCCAAATTATAGTTAAACCATGTCTATATTCAATGCACCTTCTTTGACAACTTGGCTAAAAATGATAGGTTGATATACAGAGAACATACAGGTAGAAAGTAAATTGGAGGGAAAGGAAGAACTGCTTTAGATTCAGATAATATGATTCAAAAGGGGCATGTGTTGGCATATTGCAACTACTGTGTGTCCTTAAAGAACTTATGTCTTTTCTAGGATTTTCACAAAGATTACGTAGTCCCAGAAACATATATATTTTTGAAATAAGGATATGGCCATATTGTTCAAAGACCCTTCCATGTGAACCTAGGAAAAGATGCAGTTTCTTCAGAAGGCAATGGCAGACATGCCCAAACCTATTCAAAAGCACCTTTTCATCTTCTAATCCAAAGTATTGATCACCCGTGGTAGATCTTCACAGAAGCTGAAAGGGGTTCTACCACTTCTGACTCATGAAAAGAAAGCTCAAAATAAATATGAATTGTGAAAATGAGTTGTTTCTCTCTTAGACTCATAATTCCTTTTCTGTTTTAAAAAAAAAAGACATACAGTATTGATTAGCTGGTTTTGGCTAGATCTTTGTCAAGCTCTGATGGCCAGTTTTAAATTATTGTCTTAAAATATATGGTCTCTGATTATTTAATATAGGATTAATAATTGATGGGGGGAAATTGATGCCCTGAATTCTACTTGTCTTTGTCTATATTTGTTAGGATTGCAGTAAAACAAAGAAAAAGAAAAGAAATGTAGATTGTGCTTTCCTAAGGATCATCTACAGGTAGTCATCACTAAATTATTGGTTATTTAATGGCCATTTGGAGTTATGACAAACATCCCCAGCCCTACTTATGACCAGATTTTGAAGATCCAATAGCTGTACACTCATGTACCTCACACACATCCACAGTGGACATGTGGTTGCATTTTGGAGCTTAACAACTGGCTTATGTTTATATTTTTTGGCAGTATCTTGTGGTCACAAGACCACCATTTTTGACATTTTTTGGTGAGTTTTTAGAGTTTACTTCCAGCATCCAGCAAAAAATACCCATGGGTCAGTGGTAGGAGTCGAATTTTTTTACTACTATGGCTTGGTGGAGGTGGCAGGGGAAGGATACTGTAAAATCTCCAGTCAGAGATGGTATTTGCCAGTTCTCTGAACTACTCAAAGTTTCTGCTATCGGTTCTCCAGAACTGGTCAGAACCTGCTGAATACCACCTCAGCCATGGGTTCATTTAACAACAATGGGGTTTGCTTAAAGACAGCTGCAAAAATCATAAAATCAGGCAAGATCCCATGGTGACCTGCTTAATGAAGGCCAAGACTGACAACTATAATTCTAGGCTCAATTGTGATTTGTAAGTCAAGAACTACCTATATTTGGAAGCAAATCATTTAACAGAATGACAATTGTATATTTATCTTCTTTCTCATTTGAATCTTAGTAAATACAGAATTAAATTATATCAGATACAGAATATCCACTTTTTAAATACATTTTTCAGTTCCAAGATATTATTCAAAAGCAATTTTTAACAGTCAGAATGTATAAGATAAACACTCTCTTTTTACACCACTAAAATGTAGACATTCTTGAGGTATGCTTGGCTCCTAGTAAATACATGGATATGTTGATGAAATTTTATTGGCAGCAGCATGGAAATATATGCTGATGCCTTATTTCAAAAATAACTTTTATTCCCAAGTTTAACTCAAAGTCTTAGCAGTTCCTGAGGTTCTCCTATGCAAACTTTTAAATATTAATCAGCTTGGCCATGCAGATGGACAGACACTGTCATCTGCTGTGACTTTATTCCTCTTCTAAGGACTTTTAAATATAATGTAGGCCACTTCTTTATCCCCTTTTCATTCACTCCTCATGCTTCAATAATCTACCTGTTAGCTTTGGTTGTTTCCTATTTGTCCTGTATTTGTGTGAACTGGGAGAACAGAGTGTTTGGTTGTTGAGGAATGTCCTTGACTAATTACTTGTCATTATTTAGACAATAGGAATGACTTAGGATTTGGCCAGCACAAAAGATGCTACAGATAATCCTTTGTTCATTCAATTTACTTGATTTGAATGGTTTTGCTGGAAGAAGTAATTACATGTTTCCATCCAAAGTCCTGGCTCTATTTTCTGAGTCAATTAAGATAAATTAAGAAGAAAAAACAGTGTGTGTGTGTGTGTATGTGAGAGAGAGAGAGAGAGAGAGAGAGACAGAGAGAGAGACAGACAGAAATGGAGAAGGACAAGTTTCAGTTTCAAATTCTCTTGACTATAAACTGAAATAAAGCATAATCTTTTTTTAGGATCCATTATTTATGTATTTTTCAGATTTATATCCCAGTTTCCTTCAACCAGTTCAAACATTTGCAAAAAGTATTAGAAAAACCATCATACTACTCTTTCTTCTAAATCAGCTTCATCCCTATCAAAACATTAAAGAGACTTGTAGCAACTTTAAAACTAACAGATTTATTGTCTGTATTTATTATATTATAAAGGTACTGAAAGGTTGTTTTTGCTACAACAGACTAACTTGACTTTCCATCTGGAAATTCCACTGAACCTCCACAGAAAAAGAAAATAATGGAAAAATGAGACATACCAATTGATTTTGAAAAGCATCCTATTGTTGTCAAGAGATTTACTTCAGCACGTCTTCTGCATTTGTGTTATTTTCTTATGGTACTGTACTATGATTTGGGGGCTCAAATAATTCATTAAAATAGAACAAAATATTCAGTACAGGTAGTCCTCAACTTACGAACACAACTGAGTCCAAAATTTCTGTTGTTAAGTTAGATATTTGTTCAGTGAGTTTTCTCCATTTTACAACTTTTCCTGCCACAGTTAAGTGAATCACTGCAGTGTTAAATTAGTTGGTTGGTTGTTAAGTGAATCTGGCTTCTCTATTGACGTTTCTTGTCAGAAAGTGGATCATAGGACCTTGGGACACTGTAATGATCATAAATATGAACCAGTTGCCAAGTATTTGAATTTTGATTGCATGACCATGCAGTTGATGCAAAAATTGTGAAAAATGGTCATGAGTCACTTTTTTTCAGTGCTATTTTAATCTTCAATGGTCTGTTGTAAGTCTGTTGTAACTGTTGTAAGTCGAGGACCACTTGTATCGCAGATGTGAGAGCATCTGGAGTGGAGTAATACATTTTAAACTGTCAAGTTTATAGCTATAACTGGATAATCAAATTTATAGTCCTGTTATATATTTTTTGTACACATTCAACGCTAGCCCACTCTATTGCAAGTAAGAAATCTTTGGTGAATAGAAAACACCTGGTAATATTTTTTCTGATTTCATAGAAGCATACTTCTTAAAATCTTCTACCCTATATCTATTTGTGTATGTGTGTGTGCGTGCACACGCGCGCAAATGTTTGAATCAGTGTTGATTTCTGAACCACTATTTGATCATTACCTCCCCTACCCTGCAGTTTTCTTGATAGCAAAAGGTGGTTTGCCCTTGCTTCCTTCCTAGGGCTGAAAGAGAGTGACTGATCCATGGTAATCCCATTGGCTTCATGCCTTGTTGGAAAAAATGTCCATCTGGGTTCAGTTCCAGGTGGGGAGAAAGATATTGGATACATGGAGGCTGTTTAGAAAGATGGTTCAATGGGGGACAGGAACACATGCCTTGGAGCTCTTGGGCAAGGAAAGGGATGCTGAGACTCCCTGGGTTTTATACCCTCTTTGGCTTTGAACTTCCTGGAACACAGGAAGGGTATCCTGATTGATTGCTGTCAGAGGTCCTAGCTAGCTTTGTAGGTTGTCTGGCAATTGAATGGCTCTGCCTGAAGGAGATAGATCTTTGTTATGTATAATAGACTGGCCCAGGCCTTAGTGGCCTGTTAACAAAGGTGTGAAAAGGCTGAGTTTCTGCCTCTCTGAGCTTCCACTTCTCTTTTAGGGGAAATATTCTGCCTTTTCAGTATATCCTAAAATATTTCATTTTTCTAGGAGAGGGGTGGGTTTTTAATTTCCAACAGCCTAAAGTAGAATTGGATTCAGAGTCTCCTGGTTATTAGCCTGTTCACTTTAACCACTATACCAGACTGGCTCTTGTTTAATGTCATTCAAATTGAAATATCAGCAGTACAATCTGAAATCTACCCAAGAGTTAAAAAATATAACCATGAAGAGTTAGATACAGCCAGAGAATGAATGAATAATCTCTGCTGAAGAGTCAATCTTTCGTGTATCCTATGGAGGTATGATCATCAAGAGGAACACTTTATGGTATCATATAAAGGCTGATCTGCTCATTTGAATTAAGATTAGTGAAGATCAAAACATAATTGGTAAATGTAGTATTACTTCCTCTTATGTTTATTTTAGTTTAGAGCAATATTAGTCTCCATTATTTTACACTTCAAATTCTAAATTCTTCAGTGATGGACAGAGTAGGCATAATTCATTAACCTTTCATATCTGATCTTAATTTTTTTTAATGAAATGCTTCTTATTAATTAAATTAAAAAATGAGATATTGATTCAACAATTGCTTTTAACTTCAATTCTGCAGACATACTCTAGTTAGAGCTATATTTATCTTTCCAATGCTAAATAATAAGTATTTTAGATACACATAACAGAAAACTCAGTTTCATTGTTCAGATGTCAATTTCCGCATGATAAGAATAAATGAAATTCTGAAATTATTGATTATTGAAATTACTGAATCTCACAACTTAAGTTAATGTATATAATGGTTTTTTTTAACCCATGGAACAATGTTGGAATTTAAGAAACACATTTTTTTTTAAAAAAATAAAGTTTTATTTGGGTTTTCACACATACAAAATACAAGTAAAACATCTTTTTTGAAAATAGCCTGTTCCCGGGTTGAACTTCTTTATACAGACACAAAACTCAATTTCATGCTCCTTTTTGTATTCTATTCCATATCTTATACTATTTTACATTTTCCATAAACACATTTTTAAATAAAGCATCAATTCATTATATCTCCAATAACATGATCATCACACACACACACAAATATGCTGGCTGGGAAATTCTGTTTGTTGAAGTTTACCCAAAATTCTGTTTGTTGAAGTTTACCCATTTTAGAGTTGCTAAAGTTGAGAAACATGGGGTCTAGAACAAGGGTCTTCAAACTTGGCAGGTTTAAGTCTTGTGGACTTCAACTCCCAGAATTTGTGACTGGAGGAGGAATTCTGGGAGTTGAAGTCCACAAGTCTTAAAGCTGTCAAGTTTGAAGACCTCTGGTCTAGAGTATCCCAACTGTCTATATACTTGACTTTTGACTATGGGATTCATTGGATACCCCATCAAGTGGAAATAAGAGATAGTTATAATCACTATTTCTCTTTCTTTTAGAAGTTCCCTAAATTCTCTTGAAATTCCTCTTGAGCTGGAAAAGAAGTGAAGGTAGTACATAGAAGCAAATGAGGAAACATAATATATAAAATCGCCTCTTCTTCTGGCAATCAGCCTCCCCCCATGCTTAATAATAATAATAATAATAATAATAATAATAATAATAATAATAATAATAATAATAATAATAGTAGTAGTAAGTAAGTAAGTAGTAGTAGTAGTAGTAGTAGTAGTAGTAGTAATACCAAGACCTAAAAGGTTTGCAAAGTACCCATTGTGTTGATTTCATTTCTGGAATAGTCCAGAAATAGTCCTTATAATATAATATATATGAAGCCATTCAGTACCATAACCTTACAAAATCCATCTTTTAGAACTGAAAATCATGAGTTGGCCATCTTCACACCATTTAAAAGTCATCTGACTTAGATCTTTCAGTTGTGGGTTTTTTTTATTACCCTAAGAGACCTCCATGGCTTTTAGCCTCTATTTCTCAGAGATATTTCACAACATGTGGTGGCTGGTTCTAGCACTGTGGCTCATTTCAGCTATGTCCAAAGCAGACATGTAAGCACCTAACTCCAAGCTAAATATTTTGTTAACCTCTTAATGTACACACATTCTGCCTGCTTATAAATGAGTTTTTGATGTCCTGGTTTTCTGCAGCTGGGTTGTGAACTGGGTTAGCCTTCCATCCTTCCTAGGCCAGTAAAATGAGGAACCAGATTGTTGGAGGCAATATGATGACTTTATAAACTGCTTAGAGAAAACACCATGAAGTTGTATAAAAGTCTAAGGGCTATTGCTAATGCTATCCTTATAATATAATTTATTATTCTGTGTGTACAATACATGGAAGTATATATCAGTATCCATCTCTGGCCCCATCTGATGTAGCATAGAAGATAACAGAGAGCTAGAAAGAGTGATGAAGAATAAGGTCAGGTTGCTGTACTACAGCTAGTCCTCGACTTATTCAGTTCATTCAGTTTATTTAGTGACCATTCAAAGTGGGATCCTTGGCAACTGACTCATATTTATGACAATTGCAGCATCCCAAGAACAAGTGGTTTCATTTTGCGACCTTCTGACCGGCAAAATCAATAAGGAAGCCAGGATCACTTAACCACCATGTTACTAACTGCAGTGATTCACTTAACAATTGTGGCAAGAGGGGCTGTGAAAATATTTACAGACCCCTCACATCCCTCACATCCCTCACATTCCGGTAAAACTCACTTAACAGATGTCTCACTTAGCAATAGAAATTCTGGGCTCAATGGTGCTCGTAAGCCAAGGACTATCTGTACTAATATCCTATGGGATGGTTCGGTAGAGTAAGGAGAGTAGTAGAACGGATCACATTCTGCTAAGAAACCTCACCTATCTTAGATTGGAGGTATGGAATGTAAAATGTCGATTCCATCTGCCCCATCCTGGCATTTAGACATATTATATTTGTGGACAGGGCTGATCAAATTCCTTTTTCCTGTTATATAGGTGGAAATTCTGACTGATTCTCTTCCTTCTCTCTCTCTCTTAACAGATACCAGGAAAACAATAGAAGGTGCCCCCCTTGCAGTTTTTGGTAATCTGCTTAAAAAATAGATATAGAAAGTGAAGACTTGTACTTCTCAGGGACTAAGCAGAATTATTTGTATTAAATTTCACTCCAAAACTTTATTTTTGAAATAGAAGAATTCAAATGTCCTTCCTTCTTTCCTTCCTTCCTTCCTTCCTTCCTTCCTTCCTTCCTTCCTTCCTTCCTTCCTCCCTCCCTCCCTCCCTCCCTCTTCCTTCCTTCTCCCTCTCTCCCTCCCTCCCCCTTCCTTCCTTCTGTTTTGTTTCCATAATCCTTTCCTAAAATAATAATAAATTACAAGTTTTTAAAAAGTCTTCATTTTCTAGCTTTGTTATACCACTTGCAACAATAATTTGTAGGTCCTTGGAAAGTAATTTATGAAAAAACAAATAGAAGAAAGAAAAATAGTGTAAACATCTATATAATGTCTGCCAGTTTATCAAATAACTGTTCAAAGAATGAAATAAGCTTAATTTTTCATTCACTTTATCCTTTTCCAGGCATTTTGGCATTTAATCTTTTTGTTTTGTTTGCCATTGTCATCACTGACTTATTTAATATAATTGTACTATATGAAAAATAGTACAATGCAGCCTATTTCCATAATGAACCCTAGAAAAAAACACAAAGATTTGTTGCTAGAAATGCATGCTATATATCACAATTATTCATTTGACTTGCATGCTTTTTAATTTAGTTAAGCTTCGGGGTTATGTTCTCCCAAAAGACAAGACTGGAGTATTTCAGCAAAAGTGCTTCAAGTTTATGTCATAGGTGATAAAATTCTTTGTCAAACAGGAAGTGTTGAAAAATGACTTCAATTACTTTCCTAAAATATTTAGAATTTGTCTAAACATATTAAATAGATTTTCACTGCTGAAATTGTTGGTAGGTTTTTTTTTTTTAAAAATCACTAGAACTCTTCTTTTTTTAAAAAAAATCCAGAATTGAAAATAGAAGCAAGTAATCCAAACTGTTAACTGGGATCAAAATTGGATAAATCGAGGTGGGGATGTAACTTAGAAGGCGAATTTGTAGATGACACCTCAAGAAACAATGATAACCAATTCTCTAATTCTCCCCAAAAGAAGTCTCTTACATTACAGAAACATTTTAGGCTGTGCTGCTGTTAACTTAAAGTAGCATATATAATTTTGGACAATGGGAAGAAATGAAGGTTGCAATTTAACCTTGAGACACATGCCAAGAATGAACAGAACTCCAGCAAAACTATGGAAAAGATTGGCCAAACCCAAAATTGGCTCAGAGTTAATTTAAGTGTGAGAGTTTGGTGTAGTACTTATAGGCATGGGACTGCAAAATGAGAATTTGGGAGCTGTAACAGCTCCAAAGCAGAATTTGGGAGCTGTAACAGCTCCCAAGAGGCTGGAGACATTCATTTTTCTTCTAGGGAGAAGAAGTCAAGGTCAAATCCCTTCTGAAGTATTGCCAAGAAAACTTCATGAATTTGTCTCAGTGGTATCAAGATTAAAGACAGACCTTTACCTTAAAGTATAATAACAACAACAGCGACATACTTGCATTGATAAAGAGTCAATTAATATGATAATGCCAACAATCTCCTCCTGTGTGAAAAATGACTATTGTTGACTAGCAAGCTTTATTCAAGACTTTGACATTCTCAGATTATTTCTTGGACTCTTGGATGCCTTGTCATATATTCAATTATATTCAACAGAAGTTATTTCATATGCATTTGCACTGTTAAAAATTTTAACACAAGGGAGTTTTTTTTTCATGAAATCATAGTTTTTCCTCTTCTCTAGAGAAGAATAATATTACATGTCAGATTCATCCAGCAGAATTAGTGATATCTGTTTTTCTTTGTCTTCTGATTATTGTACACAAATCAATGATTTTTTTAAAATTTCATTTCACTATACTCAACTCCCACAGGTATTTAAATAACAGTACACAAGCTAAACTCTAAAAAAATTCCCTCCCCTTTGAGGACATATTTTATCTGTTTGAGCATCTGATAAAATAAACCACATGCAAAAGAATCCACAGCATATTGTGCCAGTAACTCAGCCCTGTTTTAAAAAGCAAAAGCCCAGTAATTGTAATTAGTTACAAATTGCCTGTCATGACTTAATTAAACTTCCTTGCCTCTCGGCTGCTTAAGCAACATGTTGAATCTTTTATATGCCTACCAATTAATGCTATGCAATTCTACTTCCAAATTGGATAAAAAAGTAATAAATTTAACAGTGTTCTGTTGATATTTAGATTTGAGCTTGTTAATGCAAGAGGGGGCTTAAAGAGGGGTGGGAGGAAGCATTGAGTGGTTTAATGCTTCAAATATTTATTTCAATTCAGATTGATTAAAACAGTTTGATCTTCCATGAGATAAAGGGCCAGACCTTTTGTTAACAGGGCCCAGTTGGTCTAAAGAAGAAAATTGAGATGCACTAATTGAAATTTGGTAGCTTCTTTCAAACATGCATAATTCATACAGAGAACAGAAGCTGCAATTCACCAGAAACTGTCAAGGAGATGAATGCTGCATTTATATGGAATTTAAGATCTTAGTAAGTAATAGGGAGCTCACTACAAATGCCTATAATAAAGGAACAGAAAATCTCCCCCTCCCACCCTTAGCTTTTTTCTGGTCAAGTATTAGAAAGCTGAAGTGTAACTTTTAAAGATTTCACTTCATCCTTATAAAGCCATTTCAAGTTTTCCCAGTGCTTCTACCTTCAGAGCACCAATTTATTACCATTGACTTGGCCCCACTCACTCCTGATATGAATGCTAATAGCCCTTTTGACTCCATTCACAAGATATATTTTTTTTCCTGACATAGAAGTCTTCCCAAATGATTTCCCAGGACATTGTCTTAATAGGAGCAATGGATAAAAATGACAAGCTAACATTTGCTGGAATTCAGTCTTTGTTTGATTTGCTTCCAAAGAATATTAGGGATGGGAAAATCCCCCTCAGCTTCAATCCTAATTGGACCATAAGTTACAAGCATCGTTTCTTTCTTTTTTTTTTAAATACTATTTTGTTTTTTCAGCATTCTAAATTGGACAGCATTCTAAGTACTCTCACAATATCATTTGTGAACAGTTTGTTTTCTGGACAAAACGCTCAAATTTTAAGTCATCCAAAAGACTTTCAGATGCATTCCACACTGCATGTCAGTTCCCAAACTCCTGACAATGAAGTCCTTTGTACTTTCTGACAGTCGTTTTCTTACAAACATTTCATTACCCAAATAGGTAACATCTTCAGTACTAAAAGAGAGTAGAGTTTGCTGTCTGTTCATATATGATCAGCATTGGCGGGAATGTTTTCTTTTTGATAGTTGTTTATTATTGGATTCTTTGTCTGAGTTGGTAGTTCTTTGAGTAGTTAATTGTTTATTGCTTAATTGTTGGTCTGGTGCATATGTGTTATGTAGTGGGGTAATGAAACATCTGTAAGAAAATAAGCAAGCTCAGAGAGCACCAAGGATTTCACAGCTCAACCTGGAGCTACAAATATTCTCTTCTTTTTAATAAATATGTTTATTGAAAGCTTCAAAAAAAAGAATATATTCTTTTAAAAAGATAAACATGTTCTCACATTTTTGCAAGATTTTCATAGCAGTGTACATTTCTAAGTGTCAATTAAAGTCATTTGTTACAAGTAAATCTATAACTTGTTTCCTAGATCCTTACTTTTTTTGGTTATTATTACAATTGAAATACAATATTTATTTAATTGTATTACTTTACATCTATACATAGCTATATATACATTTATCCTTATTTCCATTTTCATTTGTTTATTTAATCAGTTTCATTAGACATTTTTACTTCCTTTTTATACACCCATTTATACCATATATTCCAAGTTGTAAAAAACTCCCCCTCTCCCTTATTTTTTAGTAACATTGTTAGTCTAACCATTTCTGCACATTGGTGGATTTTATTAGTTATTGCCAGGTCCATGGGTGTCATTGCTGATTTCCAGTTTTGGGCAAAGACTATCCTTGCTGCTGTAATGACATGTGATATCAGATGCTGGTGTTTTTTGCTCCATGTTGGTTCTGTAAATTATTTATGTTCTACATAATAAATTATGTTCTACAAATATTCTCTTCTTTTGGTAGTCCTGAGAATGTTCCCATTCCAAGGAAAGACAATTCAGATGAACCTGCATGTGCCAAGGTCAAAGGAGATGATCAGATGGACCGACTGTTAAATCCATTGAAAGAACTTGGCATATATAACCTTCAGAAAAGATGGCCAAAGGGAAGAGACTTTGAAATACATCACATATAAAGTCATCACCCCTACGTGCATAATTGTCTTAAATTATTTGAGAATAAGCTTTGATGAAATATAAAGGAAAATATTCTTCAGCTATGGAAAAGAAGCTCATTACTTTGGAGCATGCATGCTCTCTCAGCCCAACCAGGATTTATTTGTCTGTCAGTATAAAAATGGAAAACAATATATCAATAGCAATAGCATGTATATACTACTTCATATCAGTTTACAGACTCTCTAAGCGTATTGCCGTAGTCAGCGTATTGCCTCTAACAATTTGGGTCCTCATTTTATCAACCTCAGAAGGGATGGAAGGCTGAGTCAACCTTGAGTGGGTCAGGATATAACTCCTGGCAGTGAGCTGAATTAGCCTGCAATACTGCGTTCTAACTGCATCTCTTTGGTTCCTATGCCATGTACAGTATGCCACCTTGAGTTCCTGGAGGTCAGAATAGAAATCTAGTGAGCTAATAAATAAAATGTAGTTTGACTCTGGCATCTGCATAGGAGAGATTTGTCACAGATGCTTTAATTTGCATTTCTGCTCAAACTGGGAGTTGGTGATTCAAATAACTTTTCCCAGTACCATGATCCTATGCTTCATTTAGCATGAAGAAGAGAGATTTGAGATTAGAATCATCATGGCTAATAGCTCTGTTCCTGATTATCAAAGTGTCATGCAAACCCCCAACAACTTCATATCAGCTGTAAACTATTCTCTAAGTTAACAGATATGTATATTTATTTGCATGGAATACCTATCCTGACTTAAAGTTTAAGGTATAACTTAAACTTTATTCATATTGTTTCTGCATACATGATTGATAGTTGAACATAGTTGGCTGGTCCACAAATAAACATTTCACTTATTCTTGGTCCACTTATATGGCTAACGTGAAGGAAAAAAAACTGTTTTTAGGATAAATCAGTTATAGAAAAAAATCTCCTTCAATGCTAGTTCGGGTCTTAATGCTACATGGTCATTTTTATAGATTTTTCTTGGCAATAATACAAAAGTGTTGTAGCATTATTTGTCCCAAAGGTGCTTTTCAAATGGCAACTGGACATTTTTTTCCCATGAAGATATTTAGCTTCTCATCCAAGAAGCTTCTTCAGCTCTGCCTGAATGGTAGAGGATGGTAGGATTATAATTCCTTGCAGTCATCTGGTCATTAGCACTCTTTCTGAGACTCATTGAGGACACTTGGAGGTATATCTGTGCCCTCGGGGCACAGTGCAATAATGCAAATGGGTGTGGAACTTCTTGGAACTACTGAAAGGACTTTTAGTATTTTCAGTATTTATTTGATTTGTCAATTGCTTACAAGATACAGGTATAAGAATAAATATAGTTTTGAATACATGAGATAGATACTTATAAGAAAAATAAAAATAAAAAATAGGACAGGGACGGTAGGCACGATTGGTGCACTTGTGCACACCCCTTACAGGCCTCTTAGGAAAGGGGTGAGGTCAATAGTAGATAGTCTAAGGTTAAAGTTTTTGGGGTTTGGGGAAGAAACCACAGAGTCAGGTAGAGTATTCCAAACATTGACCACTCTGTTGCTGAAGTTGTATGGTGCAGTTAACCTTGAGTTTGTATCTATTGTGTGCTCTTGTATTGTTATGATTGAAGCTGAAGTATTCATTTGCAGGTAGGACATTACAATGTATGATTTTATGTATTATATTTAGATCGGACCGGAGGTGGCATAGTTCTAGGATTTATACATCTACAGTTTCAAGTCTTGAAACTCTATAGATGAAACTCAAGTGTTGTCAGTCAGCAGTTCCAAGAAGTTTCTACACCTATTTACAGTATTCAGGTGGCCTTAAGGACAAAGATAAATCTCCAAATGGCCTCAACTTAGCCACTCAGAAAGAATGGTAATGACCAGGGGAATACAAAGAAAATAAATCTTTCCATTCTCCACCATTCAGTCAAAACTGAAGAAGCTTCTTGGATGAGAAGCAAAAATTCTTTAAGGGAAAACAATGTCTAAAACCCCTTTGGGATAACCATGACCTGGATGACTAAGAATCTCCATAAACATTTAGCATTACTTATTTCGGGATTGTTTTTTTCCCAACTTCTCCCTGGTATTTCAGTTATTCTCTCAGCCAAGTTCTAACCAGGTCTCATTTTTCTAATTGGCTAGTTGTGTAGATAAATGTTGCTACTCTAGTCTAAATCTGACCAATGACCATTATAATCAGAATATTTTGACTAATTTCAACCCTGTTGTGTTGGATGTTTGCTAAAAACATCCTTATCTGATATTGTCCTGCCTTAATTTTGTATCACTTATTGTCACTCTGGTGCCAGCCAGCCCTTCCTTACCATATATTTAAAAAGTTTAATTCGTATTAGTAAAATAGGAAAGTTTGCCAGAAGAAAAGCTTAGAGGACATCATAAAAGGAATTTTCTTTGTGATTTTTTTTTAATCATAGCTCAAAAATGCCCTTAATCTTAGCTGGAAAGTTAATTGCATCTTGCAGGAGTCATTTATTTTAATTCTGTTCCTGTTCAGATATAAGCAGATCTGGAATGCAAAACTTTTCATAACCATAAAGTGGTAGCACAGAGACAAATGTATTCAGAATTTTACAGACCAGGTTTAGTAGTAGTTGTTGTGGTTGTTGTTGTTGTTATTATTATTATTATTATTAACAAAACATTTCTAAGTGTGGACTTAATCCTCTCTATAAAAACAGACTTCGTGGTTTGTTTGCTTGCTTGCTTTGTTATGGAGCTATGAGACTTAGAGTGATAGAAAGAGACTGGGCACCTTTCAAAAGCTTCCTTTGCTTTCTGCTTGCATAACTGAGTTGCCCCATTTTAGTTAGTCATTCTCCAGAAACCTAAGCTGTTGAAATTCCATCTTAAAACTTTGTGGGAAAAAGTAATATAGTGGCTGCTGGCTGACTTAGTTATTTAGGAAAGATGTGGTTAGAAGCTCTAAAAGGGAACTCAAAAAGCTACATGATCATTCACATAAACATACACACACACACATACATAAGCACACACAAAGAGGGAACAACAATGACAAATATTTCACAAGAACCCACAGAGAAAGTTGCCTATGATAAGTACATAGGGATCAGTATATTAGATCCAGTTTAAAGCAGATCCAAATATGGAAAAATACTTCAAGAATTAATTCTTTAAAAGATTGTGTCAACCATTGGAAACCAAAGGACAGCAAGAAAAATTGCTGAGGATGAAATGATGGTGCAAAATGTGTAAGACCAAATATACAGACAGAGCCAGGATTTTTGTTTCAATTTGCCCTCCAAAATTCCTGGTGGACTCTATATAACACGAAATAATACAGAAAAAAAAAATCTAATTCTCTGCAGGCATCTTTTGCCCATCCAGATTTTAGAAATCCAGATAGAATAGACCTATATTTATCCTTTTTAAAAATTCTACTAAGCCAATTTCAGTGTGCATATTACAAGTTTTATATGTTGTCCCCATCCTTGTGGAGGGGATTATGCTTCCAGTGTTAATGTATCATGACGGAATGAGCTGCAGAAGCTGCAAAATAAACGTTTGTAAGTTGTAGGTGGTCCTTCAGTCAAAGGTTTGACATAAGCTGAGAAAATAATAAGATTTGTAGTTTGGTCATAGTTATAGGTAACTGGAAATGATGGGGTTAAATTTGAAGTTGTTCTATTATAGGTTGAAGTTTAGACACTTGCCCTCAACCCCACATCCACTCATATCTCCTTAAATAGAGCATAAAGATATGCTGACATCTGCCTACCACCTTCATCTTGCAAGACTCTTTTTTCTCAAGTCTAGTACATATAGTGGCTAGTATCCCTGTTAATAGCTATTTTTGCTCTTTGGGATATTCAATATCTGATTTACCCCATTAATAAACTGGTCTCTCTGCATGTAAGTCAAGCCTGATGTCCCTCCTTTGGAAGAAATCTGATGCAATGAGCTGTTGCTTATGAAATCTTACACCTTTCAATAACTTCTGTTAGCCTGAAAAGGCACTGTCAGATTTTGGACCTCTAGTGGTAGATGGTTTTTAGAAAGGTGTGCAATAAATATGGGTTCAGACTGAATAAAGTGAATTGAATGGATAGAAGTACATGGCTGTATTTGCATTGGTATGGATTCTACAACCCAACAGGACAGACACAGAGTAATTAGGACTGCAGAAAAAACAATTGCTACCAACCTGCCTTCAGTCGAGGACCTGTATACTGCATGAGTCAAAAAGAGGGCTGTGAAAATATTTACACACCCCTCACATCCTGAACATAAACTGTTTCAACTCCTTCTCTCAAAATGACGCTATAGAGCATTGCACACCAGAACAATTAGACATAAGAACAGTTTTTTCCCAAATGCCATCACTCTGCTAAACAAATAATCCCCTCAACATTGTCCAACTATTTACAAAGTCTGCACTACTATTACTATTAAATTCTCATCACTCCTTATCACTCATCCCCTCCCACTTGTGACTGTATGACTGTAACTATGTCACTTGTATCCTTACAATTTATATTGACTGTTTCCTAGTATGATTTGATTGCTTATTGACTATTATTAAGTGTTGTACCTTATGACTGTTGATTCTTGACAAATGTATCTTTTCTTTTATGTACACTGAGAGCATTTGCACCAAGACAAATTCCTTGTGTGTCCAATCACACTTGGTCAATAAAGAATTCTATTCTATTCACATTGCAAGCTCTGATTTGCCAGTTGGGTTGATCTCTTTGTTGATCAAACTCAGTCGAAAGAGGAGAGGTTAAAATATTCAACATTCTGAATAGCCAGAAAAAAAATATTTGAACTGGCTGATTATAAATATGATATAAATATCACATCTCTCTTTGAATTAAGGACTTTTAGACTAGACTGTTTGAGTGAACTTAGACTGTGTCACAGTGACATTCTTTTTTTTTTTTTCTGTACCAGTTCTCATTCAATTTAATGAATAAGAATTTGAACACAGGATAAGAAGCAATAGATGAAAACTAATTAAGAAAAAAACCAACCTAGAACTAAGGATAAATTTCCTGACTATTTAACAATTAATCAGTGGAATGACTTGTCTCTAGAAATTATCAGTACTCCAACTTCTCTTCTCTCTAGAAGAGTCTTGACAATCATTTGTCTGGGATAGTATAAGGTTTCCCACTTGAGTAGGGAATTGGACTAGGTCCCTTCCAACTCTGTTATTCTAAATTTATTTTTTGGAATTTATTTCAAAGAGAGAGGAAATCACTAGAATTTTTCTGGGGAGAAAAGTGATTCCTTGCACTTATTTAAATATGAATTGTTCACGTTCTGGGTATATAAAAGTCTTAACTTTTACTATATAACATACTCTGCAGCCTCTCTAGATTTTGAGTAAATACTAAGGAAAAGGAAGAATATTTTTTTCTATGGGATTTTTCAAATTGGGCAGCCAGGCAAATCTTTGAACAACATAAATATGTGTAAGAATGTGTCAAATAACATCTATAACAACCAGTAATAAGAGAAATCCAAAAGCAATTCTTAAAAACTCAATAAAATAGATAAACAAAAGGTAGAAGGAGCCTTTTTTCTTAGGGATAGAAAACTGTTCAGAGCAGAGTTTGGCTTAGCGTTATTACTTGTGTATTAATCCTCTACTGCCAAAAGGTTTCTATACTACTATATTATTCTAGCTAAAGAAAATGTTGCAGGCTAAATCTTAGCTAATTTCTTTCCAAGCTATCCGAGTAGGAGTGGCATATGCAGACCTACCTAAGAATTTATCTTTTTCAGATTGCTGCAATCAGTCTGGACTCGGCACTGAAGTGGTCATGCTTCAGGTCAGTTTGTTGACTTCTCCTATTCACTGCAGCAGCATGGTGACCATCTATCTTATCCAAAGTCAGTAAAAATGTCTCTACAATTTGACTGCCTTTCCACGAGGAACATCAAATAAAATTCACGCATTCTCAATTCACATAACCAAAGGAGAAAGGAATGAGTTAGAAAACATTTAACATGAGTCCTTTCCAAATGAGAAGTCCACATTAATTTGTTACAAAAGTAGAATTTATTGGAAGGGCAAGAAGTTAGTCATAGAGGATTATGATTCAATATAGTATAGAGTTACAAGAACGCCAGTTTGAAAATAAATGGAAGTGCAAATGAATCTGGATTATTATTTTTAGCATTTTTCATTTATTGTTGAGGTTAGGGCCAAATGTTTACACCATGGTAGCTTAGAGAAGCATGTTGCAAACTTAAGCTGAACATGAAGCACTAATCATGCAAATAATAGCATTTTTAATTAAACTAATCCCTACAAGAATCTAATAGCAGCACAGCAGTCTCTTCTGAAATCTTTAATAATTACCCTTTGGTAAGAGTGACATTTTTAGTTCCATTACTCTCAGCCACACAATGAGTTTATAGTTTGTTCTGTTTAATTATTTCCCTTGTATTTTTCAATTCCTTGTTCAACAAAAACAAAAATTGGTAGTGAACACAAAGAATTTAAATCTAACCACACAGAAGTTGAGAGTTGGAATTTGGATAACTCAGTGTTTACTTGTCAAAGTAGTGACACATTTTGAAAAATGCTGAGTAGATTTCTCCTTCTTAAAAATAATGGTGATTTAGAATGCCCTGAATTATAAGCCACATAATACAGGATACATACTATGCTAATTTATACTTCTGCATCATCATCTATGAAAAAAGGACCCATGTATTTCTTCTCTGAACAGCAAGGATTATAATGCATGCCAGAATTTGCACACATGTACCAAAGTATAGATACAAGAAAGGGGGGGACATTGTTTTTTTTTCCTGAAATAGAACTGGATTCAAAACTCTCCACAAATGTGGGTACTGTAGAGCAATCAGATGTTTAAAGCATATATAGGTCTATAATTTCTCCCTACTATTGTAACATATTACAGATGAAATAGCATCTTGACATACTCTATGAAAATGGTGGACAGAGAAATTGAGTAGGTAATTTCACAGAAATGTAGGTTGGAGGTCTTCTACTCCAAGGTAGTTGCTACAAAAGAAAACTTTGTGCCATTTTCCAAATAAGTAGCAGTTATCAATCAAACTGTGAAGAATAGGACTTAGAGGGGCTGAAAATGCCCATGGGATGTTTTTCCTAATGAAGTCTTCTCTTAGAATGTAATTGAGGTTTCAGAAGGTAGTAGGGCAGTGGAGATTGTAGAATGGAATAATGTGATATTTGGAATTCACGTACCTCTATTTAAACATAAAAATCCTTCCAAAGAATTACAAAAACAAATTCTCTTGTATCAGACTGAGTTTGAAACTCAGAGAATATAAACTGGAGAATCTTTTGCCTAAGACTGTGCTATAATGGTGTATTTTCTTAAAGAAAAAATAGTGAACATTTCAACCCAATGTGGAGAATTCCTCTAATGTTAATTCCAAAATATTGAAGGATTTTTGGTCAACATGATGAATAAGAAACATTTCTTCAGATTACAATTTTTTTTTATTCTTCTCATCTCTTAAAATTGATCTAGTTCCTTGTATTCTAGGAATCATTTAGATGAACCCACTGCTCAATATGTAATTCATTCACCATTCCTTCACTGTTTGAAGGAGCCAGAGTTCATAAAAAGGATGGATTGAACACCTAACAAAATCTGGCATGAGAACTCAGCCTTCTCTATAATAGCATTACAGTTATGGTAGGAATGACAGCTCAATGGAAAGAGATGGATGAACTATGAACTGGGGAGATCTACAGTTGCTGCTTAATGAAACAGCATGTTGTAATCTCTGGTCATGGACACATTGGCCTGTTAGTAGTGACAAGCCATATCAGGAGTTCCAGAGCAAATCATATTTGTCACATCTAATGGAGAACGATGAGGGTCTCTGAGTTACTAGGAAAGCTGAATATAATTTCCATTCCAGTAATCAGGATCAAAACATTGCTTGGTTGCCTTGGCCAATTTAATCTGTCACTTAATTAAACAAATTACTGTTTCCAAACTTTTCAGTAGAAAAAAGAAATAGAGAGAGATGCTTAAGGAAGTATGTGTGGGGGAGAATTCTAACTACTGTATTCAATAAGAAAGGAAGGTATTTTACATTACTGGGACCCTGTTTTCACTAAGATTAATAGCACCATTTTATTTCTGCACTTAAAATAGTTTGAGTTCCCTTCAACAAAATCAAATTTAATAAAGATCTTGGGCACATGTATGTCACAATCTCTGCCCCAACTATTTGTTCCCATGTGAATGTTTAATTTATCATAATTATATATCTTTTAATCTTTAGGCTCTATCAAATGAGTGAGAAAGGAGCTTTTAATTTGAAGACCTTCTAAATGTTAGGTTGATAATAAACTAAGCATAGAAGACAAAGATCAAAATAGTCCAAACAATCTCTTAGAACACTTACACACAGTTTCTTCCCAGCTTCCAAGCCAGGAGCTGAAAAATTGAACACAGGTATCAACACCTATGTGTAATATAAACAGAAGGACTACACAAGATCATCAGTTTCCCATCACACATGACAGATGTGTACAATATATCTATATGAATTTTTGGCCTGCAGGTGACTCTACAAAGGAGGCATCAATTACCCAAAGACAGATGCAAATGATTTATTTCTAGCTGCTAAGTCCACACTATTGTAATATACACATGATTTCCAGAAGTAAGCAGGAAGGAAAAGCCACATAGGATATTCCTAAATGATTGGATTATCTTCTGAAAGAGTGAGGAACAAGTTGGAAACCTAGTTTATTTACTGATTTATTTGATTTTAGAAATGTATAACTCTACACAACTCTATAGTGACAGCAGTAGTAGCAGTAGAAGGGGAAACTGAAGGCTCCTAAGTACTCCACACACCAGGGCTCTGGGCTCAAATGCTCTCCTGTCAACACTGACTGGACCTGACTACAGAGATAAGGAGAATCACCACATTACTGTGCTTCCCACTCCTAATCATTGAACGCTACTGCAAGATCAAGAAGCTACTGCAAGATCAGTTGACTACCCCAGCCCTGCAAAATATCAACAAATGGGACCAATGGTGATTTGGTTCCTATTTGGAATTAAAACATGACTGGAGGGTACAGAAAATCAGCTTCCTTCAGGATCTTCAGAGTTCAAAACTCTACTTTCTTCTCAACAGGAGATGTATGAAATTGTCCAGTATCATTGAATATAGGGAAAGCTTTTTAAGGTGAGGTGCTTCACTAGCTTCTACAAGCATCATGAATTATTTCTCCATCAAAGAAGCCAAGTTTACAACATGGACTATCTACATGTCATCTCCTGGACAGTTGTCACCTACCAAGAAAGACAGGATTTAACAAGCTGGTGATTAAGTTAGCAGATCCAAAGGTCCAATCCACATCCTCAGGAGTTTTAGTGTCAGACTTCCTGATAAGTTCTCTTTTCCATGATCTCAGCAGGATTTGCACAATTACAATACAAAAGCTGACCAAATCCAAGTTTTTTTTTCTGTAGGTATCAACAGAATATTTACAGCCTTATAGATGATCCTACTGTATGACTCCTTCCTCCTCTGCAGAGAACAGATCATTTTAAATAGGATTGTTGGAAATGTATCTGTAGATGTGATAAGTGTAGGAAAATAACTACCAGTTGAATTTGTTCCTCTTATCACCACAAAGCACAGGTCTATTCTAAATTCTTGCTCATGTTTCCACTGTTCCTATTAAAACCATTATTTGTTTTCCATTAAAAAATGGACATCTTGAAAGAGGGCATTTACTCTTTCTCTTGTTATTTACTTTCCTGAGATGATATGGCAGTGATATGCAGAGATTAAGTTTGAAATTCTACCAACTTCCATTCTTTTGGCTCTAATGCAATCATTCACATATTCAGACTTCTACCCAACTGTCATGCCATGCTCCTACCATTTTGCTATTCTGATCACTAAAAGACACTAGTTTTAATTCAATTCACTTAATTATATTAAAGAATCTTACTGTTACAGTTCTTTTCAAAGAGCATTCATAATAGAAAGGCAATCTATAAAGGTGAGCCTTCTAGCACACATTTAATGTAAGTCATCAATTTGATTTGTATCATTGATCCAATCTGATATGATGGTTCAAATTGATTTGGAAAATCAAATAAATTTCAGCTGATATTTTAATTCACTGAACCAGATTTATCTGATAAATCAATTTGAAAAAAGAATTTGTCCATGGGAAAAAATCTTTTCAAATCATTACTTTCATTCAGAGGCAACATATTTGATTCAATGATTTGATTCAAATTGTTGATCTGATTTGGCAGGCAAGTGAATTTGTAGATTTAAACAAATCTCCTTTAAACCAAATTGCTAAATCAAAGCTACACATACACCCAATAATTTGCTGAGAAATAGAGGATGGTGCAGGACTAAAATAATAACCTACCTCCCACATCCCAGGGACAACTATCTTGCTAGATTCATCACTGACAGACAATGTTTAAAATTAAGACAAAAGTAGATGAAATTAGGCCAAGAGCCACATGTATTCATAGGTTATACGTTGTCCTTACCTAATAGAATGCAGATCAGTACCATGGATGATTCTTCCATTTGTCTTTAAATATAAAAAGATTTAAAAGTTCTACCAGGTGTTAGCAGACCCCATTTTTTAACAGCTGGAGTGGATTATTGTAATGTTTTGTTGAATAGTGTCCCAGATTCTCTTAATCGAAGATCTAAATTGATAGAAAATGCCACTCCTTGCAAATTAAAGTGATTAAAGTCAGGAACATGTTAATACACTTCTTAAAGGCTTATAATGTTGAACAAGAAGACTGTTAAATGCCTTGCTGTGTGTACATTCCTTTGATAGTAGCCTCTCTAGTTTAGACCTGTTGTAATGAATGGAAGATGGAAAATAAAGTTTGATTGTTTTTAATATACATAATGGGCCTACCACTTTTGAATAAATTGTAAATTGATCAGAAGTTATGTCAGCAGGGAATTCTGGGTTGTTCAGCAGGTTATCCTGTACATTCAAGATAAAATTTTAGTTAGATGGTGACTCATGGAAATATAGTGGGGGGAAAAGGATTGTTCTGCAGAGAACTCCCAATCTGTTTTGGGAGCTTGATGCAGGACATCAGAAGTAGTTAGATGAGGCCAACTATTCTGGATCCAGAGTGAAATATGGTAAAACAGTTTCATTTCCTCATAATCTAGCATGGGAAAAAACACAAATGGTTAAAAGGAAAATTGCAGGAAAAACAATTGTAGGGGACAAAGTGTACTGAAATTTACTGAACTTAGTTGAGGGAGTTTTGAGTTATACTACTTTCATTACAGTAATCCATTATTTTCCTGTTTGGGGGGAAAATCTTTTGTAAAGATTTGTAAGCTTACTAGAATGGGCAACCTTAACAAATTTAATGAATAATAAACTTCACTGGACATCCATAACTGAATATTATGAGTTAAGACTGCTGAACTCCATCCTAGCTAAATGTTAATATGTTCAAAACTGGCCTGTTTCACTTTTAAAATTTCAATTTTAGTGAATATACTTCTAATAAAAAGTAATGAAATAACACTTCATGAACTGTAGTAACAATGGTTTCTATAGTATCTTATTTTACAAAGGGCATTCTTCTAAAAAGTTTCAGAAGTCCAGCTCTTAATTTAAGAGTATCTTATGTCTAAGCAGATATTCATATTCTTTTAAGAGAGAGAGAAAACCACAGAAAGAAAGCAAAAAGATAATGTAAGTTTTGATGTTTTTTTCATCACAATGAATTAGGATTAGGGTCACCTGAGGAGCAAACTGAGCAGAAATACCTGTAACCTGCTTCTAGTGTAACTCTGGGAATCATGGCCCTTGTAGCAATGGTTCTCTGTTACCTGCCCCAAAATGATACCATATTAGATATGGTAATGTATGAATAAAGAGCCTATATGATGTAATGATTTAGGTTTTAGAAGCTCCCTGATTAAAATCTTCTCTTAACCATAGAAGTCGATTGGCTGATATTAGGCCAGGAACTATCTTAATATGGGATAAGAGTTGAACTGAGGGGCTCTTGAGCTTACATTATCAGGTTTTTTTGTGAAAAATCCTATGGTTTTAAATGCTCCTTTCTAAGACTGCAAAGATTTCCAGTGGATTAGTGCACCCAGTTGTATGTAGTTGAGATCTCTCTATAGGATATTTTCTTCTGTGGTAATGGGCAGCTGGACATGTTGGGGGTTCAGGCGCCTCTTTGCTTTTGAAAGTTAGTTTGAGTAGTTTGGTTTAACACTGGTGTTTACTATCTGTAGTTGGATAATGAAAAGTCTGCAAGAAAAAAACCAAACCCAGAGAACATCAAGGACCCCATGCTTAATTCCCTCTCAGCTCAACTTCTTGACAAGTGGTTGTAATGGGTAACAATGGAGAATAGTATTATATGCTCTTGAAAAAAAGGCAGGACAGAATTCAAATTAATAATGAAAAAATAACTTGGTTTTATACCCTGAAGGAAGTTGGAAGTCTGATTCCTTTCTCTTGACTGAATGTGCTGGAATATGGAGACTCCCATCAATTGGGCTAGAAGACTAGCACATCCAAATTCTTCCCAAATAAGAAACATATTTTTCATCTATTTCTTTCATTATCTCTATGATAATAAAAGGTAGAAAAGGAGAGTGGAGTGGAATAAGCAGGATGTTCAGTTCTGATTATTTAATCTATTTATCTCCTTCCTATCAAATAGCAGACTATTTTTCAATCAGAGAATCAGTCACTTACAAGCAAGGTCTTAAATACAGGCACAGAATTCACGGTCTTCTCTTTGGGTGTCTAGATGAGGCTTTCGTTTTGATCTGAGTAGGAACCAACTTTACAAGTGCTTTATTCATATTCACACACACACACACACACACAACTAAAATCTTCGGGACCTGTTTCCCAAGAAGTTGCTTTTTTATGCAGAATATTCTGATTTAATTGAGAGTGACATCTCTTCTTGTATCAGCAACAATTTAAAACCTAAAGGGGGAAAATTGGGCGGGGAGCGGAGCACACGAAATGAGTACATTATGTATATAATTGACAAATACAAGAAAGGATTCTGGAGCTTCTGATGGAAACTGTGCCAGTTTAGAAAAATAGGATTTTGTTTACAATTTCAAATAGGTGAGTATTTTGGAATATGAAATTTACTTCCAATCTGAAGGCACAGACAGGTGTTCTAATTGTTCCAGTTAAGACGTTATTAACATGGCAAAAAAACCCAAAAGATTTGCAGTATTCATTTAAAATTCAGCCAGAATTGCCTTGGTATATAGATTTATCACTTGAAAAGTATAAAAACAATAAACAAATTTTGAGTAAATTCAGTTTTGTTTCCCTCGCATGTGTATTACTATTCCAAGCTTGGTTCCCTTGTCTCTACCAAGTCCTTTTTCCTCTTTAATATTGAATGGTAATTATGGCTCCTCCTCCACCCTATTTCTTATTTCTGGTGCTAAAGTGGAAATATGCTTCCACTGCAAATGAAAGTGAAATGAAGTGGATAATTTGCTTGATCTAATTGCAGATAATAATAATGTCTCTGAGAGTAATAAACACTGATTTGAGCTGTCTCCCATTTGTTCATATAATTATTACTTTATGTTGGATTTATGACAGCCAGTTTGGTCTAGTGCAGGGATGTCCAAATTAAGGCTTGGGAACCAGATCTAGCTTGTGGGGTACTTAGATCTGGCCCACAGGGGAGCCCCTGGAAATAGTGATGGACTGGCTCACAGTGCCTCTTCCAGTAAAAACATGGGCCTCCCGAGCCCCATTTTTGCTGGCAGAAGGTTGAAGGAGGCCACCCTAGCCGAAAATGGAGTTCGGGAGTCCATTTTCTCTATCAGAGCGCTCGGGCTACAGGTGCCTCCAACATGAGTCATGTCAATCTGGCTATGCACACCCTAGCCCCCAAGGTCAAACATAATCCTGATGTGGCCCTCAATGAAATTGAGTTTGATTCCCCTGATCTCGTGGCTAAGGCATCAGGCTAGAAACCAGGAGACTATGCAGTCTAATACTACTTTAGGCATGAAACCAACTGCAATGGCAAATCACTTCTGAAAAACCTTGCCAAGTAAATTTAGGCAGTCTGTGAAAATCAGACACAATTAAATAGAACAAAAATAATGTTGGATTCAGTCATTTGGAGAGTGGTCGGTATAGTAGTTTTCTCTTAGTTTGGCTATATGATACTGAATTATTGGATCAGGGTTGCTACTTTTTTGTCCAGGATATATTCTTATATTGGGGTGAAAGGCAGGAAATGAATATAGCATTATTTAAAAACAAAACAGTTGGAGGTCCCAACATTTATTCTGAGTTGCCAAATGTATGTAGTATCATCATTAGAGGATATAAAAATAAGACAGGGTGGTCTGCATAGAACTCATGTTACCCTAAAGGAACAAATAGTTTGACTTGGCTTTACGCAGTTATATCTTACTGTACATTCTTAGCCATAGCAACCAACAAGTTCTTAACTCAAAAAAGTTAAGAAATTCCAGTCCATAAAATTGGTTGCTTTTTCCTGAGCTGTTATAAAGTATTCTATTTCCTGGTCCTGTGAGATATGAAACATTAGGAAACCTTTTTAGACCTAAAGATAGCCTCTTAGCAGAAGTGGGTTATTTTTAATACATTCCTGACCTTGCCAGTCTCCAAGAGGGTATCATCAGCTAACAGTTACATAACATCAATTAAGAAATCCTTCACATTGGGAGACATGCACACTATTAAGCCAGCTGGCTTTATTTATTCACTTTTCTGGTAGGCCACAGGGATTTATTCAAGGAACAAGTATATTATGCTAGCAGAAAGAACTGGAAGTATTTTAAACTGTCAGACTGCAGTGCAGTGTCTCTCAAAAGGATTGACACATGCATGATTTCTTCTTAAAATAATCCCGAAAGTGGGAAAAAGAACAGGAAAAAAAGAATTGCACCCGAAATAAATCAAATAAAAAGGGAATTAGGAAATCTATTCAAAAGTTTCCAACTTAATGAGTATAGCATGTGTGAAGAAAGCAATTGGGATATTTTGTCTTCAGTTATTCAGTGTGATTCTTTAAGGAATTGCTCAGTGGGTTGTATAAATCAAATGGCAAGCTGAAACTTTTGCCTGTCATAAAACTGTAGGGCTGGATTATACTCCCAAATTAACTTGTCCAACCATCTAGCAGAGACGAGATCCTACAGATTCCAAATTAGATACACTTCCCTATAGTACTACCTGTGAAAATGAATTTGGTCAATCTACTTAGCAGACAATAGAAATTAAATAAAAATAAACAAAAGCATATGCCAAGGCAGAACATTTTTATTATAACATATTACCTTTCTTCCAGAGTGATGCAGGATTTTTGAAGCATTCTGATTTAGGTTTTATCATGTTGAAACTTGTCTTGGGATCTCTGCACCCAAAAGATAGGGTAGACATGGGCTGAGAAAGCAATAGATTTTGCCCCTGGCCAGGCTGGTTAGAAGAAGGTTTATCTATGTAGGTTGTTAGAAGAGTGAAACCACCTAATAATACATAATCAACCAGGAAGTGTCAAAGAAAATTCAGTGAGCTACCTTCAGTACCAACCGATGGGAAAATGGCAGATAAATCATAAAACTATTTTTATAAAAGCAAAATTATTGAGTATCAACCCAAGGTTCACAAAGTGTGATCCTAGTTTTCATTCATAAATCATGTAATGCATACCACAAGGGGATTATTCTATAGAAGGTAGATAACTCTGGTCAGACTCAGTAGTTGATACAGTTCATTTAACTCAGGGCTGTCAAACTGCTGGTCCATGGGTCGAATGCCCATGCCCAGTTTAGCAAAGGGGGAAAAAGTCCCAAAAATTATGTGACATCGCCATGATGACATGAGTTTGACACCCCTGATTTACCTAGTGAATTAGTTTTAATTTAGTTTGTTAACTATCAGAATCTAGGATGGCATTTAGTTTTCCTGCAGCAAGATCTGTGTCTCCTGCTCGTCAAGTCTTAGAGATCATTTTAATGGTTCTCTTCTCTTAACCTTTCTCAGCATTCCTGGAGATATTTTATCCAAGCAGGATTTCTCAGATTCACCTCAATTTTCACTTGAGGGCAAATTCTACTTGTAAAAATAACTCTCTGAATGGGAAGCTGACCTGGCAGGAAGCAGGGCAAGATCTTCATGCAACATTTGCCGCATTACTAGATGTTGTACAACTGCTAGACCCTGTTTTCTTTTGCTTCCCCAGCTCTTAAAATGTGCAGGCTTCACCCAATTAAGCTAAATATCATTTGCTATTATCAGATGTAATTAACTTTTCCCCAGATTCCTTTTGCTTTCCAAGCCCCCTGAATTTACAAAGCACAATATAATTAACCAAGAACAAAGATGCTATTCATCATTCTTTATGTGATTTATCGACTATTATGTACTGAATATTTCCCCAATTACTTCCAAAGGCAATAAAGTAGCTAGCTAACTACTAAGAAACAAATGCCTGGTTTTAAAATGGTAAAAGGCAGTTGCTGACTTTCTAAACAGAGATCCCAAAATCAATATTAATGCTCATTTCTTCATCACAAACTAAGTTTCTCCAACTAGATGCAAAAATAATCCCTTTTTATGTCTCAATATGTTAACGCAATATGATTTGTTTACTAGATGAAAGGTTTTACACATACACACACACACACACACGTTTGTGTGTGTCCTATATATATCCCTTTGCAATATATATTGCAAAGAGTAAAACAATATTGTAATCATTCAAAACCTGACCTGCAATTATTTCTACTATTTGTATTGTTGTTACAGTTGTATTTACTTTTACAGTTCCATTGATTGAGTCAAACCATACAAACTATTTTTTTCTTTCTTTTTTTTTAACCTACAGTAGGTTGTGCTATCAGAATTATTTCAATGATGCCATCAGTATTGTTCTGTATATGTGGATCTTACCTACCAACAATTTGTAGCTTGCCTAGTTCAGTGCTTTGGAAACCAAAATTTTATATTGAGACCAAGGTGGAATCAAAAAGTAAGTCTCACAAAAGGACTAAGATTATTTGCAGAGAAAATATTATAGAAAGAAAGCGACAGATAAAGACAAAGGCATTCAACTTAAGTACGACCATTCCACAAACTGTAGTAGATATATTTGTTTCATTGGTGTAAGGTTTTGTAAGAAACAAAACTTGTTAGTTGGAAAGGATTCCAGCAGAGTGACTTTTGGCTATCTTAGACTAATATGATTTTCCTTTAACAATGTCTTCTCTGCGAGCATCTTGGCCCATGTTTCAGTCTATCCAGTGGTGGGCTGCTGAGTAGTTGGCGGGGTTTGGGCGAACCCCTTGCTGTGATCTCTGGCTGGGCCTGCCCACCCACCCTTGTGCTCTGCTTTCCCTAAATAACTAACTTTTCCCCACCCAGACTGCCCAGGTGAGTTTCGCGCCGCCCTGCTGTACTCATCGGAGCTGCCTGAGCCGATTAGCTGCCTGTTTGAAACTGCGTTGCAACCCCAAAGCAGCACATGCAAGTGAAAACAAATCTAATAAATAAATAAATAAAAATGTAGCAGAAATAACAATATTAGGATCATATGAGAATTTTTAGCCATACATAAAATATAAATTCTAAATGCATTCCAAAACACTTTAGCTATGTGAAAGAAAAACAGAAGGCTATCTGCTAACAAGAGAAATATTTCAGTAAAATATTCAACTAACTGTAATAAGTTAACAGGAAAGTTGAAGATGTGGGGGTATCATTACTCTCCTTATTTGTCCTTCTGTTTTGAAGTGTGTATTTCTTCTTTCCCAGCACCAGAAGGTAAGACAAAAACCAATGCATGGAAACTAATCACGGAGAGTAGCAACCTAGAACTAAGGAGAAATTTCCTAAGAACAATCAAATGATGGAATGACTTGGAATGACATTATTGGAGATTTTCAAGAAGAGACTGTACAGCCAGTTGTCTGGCATTGTATATGGTTTCCAACTCATGCAGGGAGTTGGACTAGATGACCTAAAATGTCCCTTCAAATGCTGTTATTCTATAAATACTTATTCCCATATGATGCACAAGCAGTCCTTTGTTTTCACCTGAAACTATGCAACCTACTTTGAAAGCTGTTTAGCTCTAACGAAGAGCCGCCTTTCTGCATTAGCTATTTGTGTACAAACCCAGATAATATTAGATTATATGTTGGTTCCCTTGGTGCATAATATACATTCTTTTTCAATGAAGCAATGGATTTTTAAGGCTTTGAAGATAAAGGTGTCTTAATAGCACTAGCATTCATTTATGTGATTTTTCTCCCAACTATTTACCTGCCTAGGCAAAGTAATTTCTGCAGGACTGCTTTCTTTAAAATCAGATTTTGATTAGCCATCTTAAAAAACTTAGGCTGGATTGAATTTAACCTGACTCCAGATTAATAAAAACCTCTCTCATTCTTCTCTCTCTCTCTCCTACAAAATATATTTATTTTAAATTACAACTGCTAACTTGATTGGATAGCACTTCTTCTCTAGTTCCTTTAATTAATGATTGCTAGGGGGAAAATCACTGCTTTTGGAGGCAGAACCAGACTGATGATATCAATGTCCCAGCCACCTGTCACATCTGCCAAAAAGCAGAGTGAAAGTTAAGTCTGAAATACCAAGATTCAGAATAATGAAGACTTAAGGGAGGGAGGAAGGGAGGGAGGGAAGAAATGACTGCTGCAACTTCTAAATTTCTATTTCCACCACTGTAGAATGCCTATGAGTAAGTGTAGCTGTCAGTTAACATTCTGTGAACAACTTTATTACCTGGGGGATTGGTAAACTCTAGCCCAAAATACATCTATATTTAATTTTCATATATATATATTTGAAACTATTATTGAAACTTGAAAAACACAGAAGACATTTATAGACAATAAATGAGTGAGATGCCAATCCCAAAGAAGAAGAAAAATGAAATATGGATGATGATAAAGATTTAATGCATGGATGTGGCCATTCTGTCTCCTTTTGGCTGCTGGTGCTCTTTATCTGCATTCTTGGCTCCATCCTCATTCCTGTCCTATCATTTTGGTTCCTTCCTCTCTACCCCATTGTCCCACCTACTCAGCCTTCTCATAGGCATGTATCAATTACTTCCATTCCGTGAAAGACCCATGGTGGCCCAGTGGTTAGAATGGAGTACTGCCAGCCTAATTCACTGCTCACTGCCAGCAGTTTGATTCTCAAGAGTTTGATTCAACCATCCTTCCTTCTGAGTTCGGTAAAATGAGGAGCCAGATTGTTGGGGGCACTGCTTAGAAAGGGATGAAAAGCTCTGTGAAGCGGTATGTAAGTCTAAGTGCTTTTGCTATTCTTTCCAGTTAGCAGAGTTTCTGTGATCCTTCCATAAAAAAATCCATGATGGTTACATTGGATGGTTCTGCAGGATCACTCTTGGGAGAACACTGAGGCAGAACTGCATAAGAGTATTGGTAATCTTTGACTTATGACCAATCACTTAGTAAAACTTCAAAGTTATAACAGACTCCCCAAAATGCTACCTATGACCCAGTTGTTTCCCCAGTCATGTGATTGCATTTTGGGCCCTGGGCAATTGACCCACATGCTATGGTCTGCATTTACAATGTTTACTTTTAGTTTTCCACAAAAACCACCAGCGCACGCAATGGGCTTTCTTAACAACCATGGTGGTCATTTATCACAAAAGCATCACAAAATCAGATCAGTTACCTGATGAGTTGCTTAATGAACATCATGTCTTATAACCATAATTGCAAGATTCAATTTGAGGACTGCCTATTACACACAAACCTCTAACTGAAGCTGTTGGAGCTCTTATGAACTAACAGATTTGTTCTTGGCAGTCCCGGTTCCTTTAATTTATTTCCTACATTTTTCTCAGTTTAACTGAAGGAATATTTGCTCTAGAATTCTTTCAAAAGTTTGGAGAAGCACAGAGAAAGTGAAAACGTCAGCACACACAGTTGCCAATAAAGCTGCAACCTTGAAACAGGTCTAGAAGAAGAATGGAGGAAGTGCACATTTCCAAAACTCCAGCAAACAGAGAAAATCAGCCGAATAAAAAGCGTTTTTCCTTCAAAAAACAGTCCTGAAACTGTCAGAACACCAATTAATACAAATAATAAGATATACCACCCCAAAATAACTGGAGCACTGCTTGTTACATTATCAGCATTAATAAAATCAGTCAGTTGCAAATGGCAGCTTTCCAGGTAGTACTCAACTTACAACTGTTCGTTTAGTGACCGTTTGAAGTTACAACACCACTGAAAAAAGTGACATGTGACTGGTTTTTCACACTTACAAGCCTTGTAGCATCTCCATGGTCACATGATCAACATTCAGAGGCTTGGCCACTGGCTTATATTTATGATGGTTGCACGTCTCACAATCAGGTGATCTGCTTTTGTGACCGTCTGATAAGCAAAGTCAATGGGGAAGCCAGATTCAACTAGTGACCATGTGACTTACTTAACAAATGCAGTGATTAACTTAACAACTGTGGCAAGAAAGGTCATAAAACAGGGCCAGGTTAGCTTAATGAATGTCTCACTTAGTAACAGAAATTTTGGGCTCAGTTGTAGTCCTAAGTCGAGGACTATCTATTTTTGGAAAACCTTATAGAACGATATCTTTAACACCATCAAACAAGAATATCTGCCTATTCGACGCTTTGGGAAGGACTTCATAAGTAGATAAAAATGCCAATACCATTCTAAAACCTCTGGATGATTGTATGATGAACTATAATAATAATAATACCTCAATTTTAGTCTGAAACTTCCCTTGCATTCTGACAATGGCTCTTTCATTCAACATTATTTATTTATTTATTTTATTTGTTAAAAGCATGCAATATAGCAGAAACAAAAATAAACATAAAAATACAAGAAATAGGAACTAATAATTGGGGACAATAGGACAGGGACGATAGGCACAATTGTGCGCTTATGCACACCCCTTACAGACCTCTTAGGAATGGGGTGAGGTCAATAGAGGTTAGTTTGAGGGTAAAGGAGTGAGGGTTTGAGCAGGTGACAACAGAATCAGGTGGTGAGTTCCAGACATTGACCACTCTGTTGCTGAAATCGTACTTCCTGCAATCAAGTTTGGAGTGGTTTACATTTAGTTTATATCTGTTGTGTGCTCTACTATTGTTGTTGTTAAAGCTGAAATATTCATTAACTGGTAAGATGTTGTAACATATGATTTTATGTACAATGCTTAAGTCCAATCTTAGTCGGCGTAGTTCAAGGTTGTCTAAGCCTAGGATCTCAAGTCTGGTGCTGTAGGGTATTCTGTTGTGAACAGAGGAATGTAGTTTTATTCTGGTAAAATACTTCTGGACTCGCTCAATTGTATTTGTCTGATATACAGTGCACATTTCAGACAGCAGAGTTGAATTCAAGTATTGGTCTAGCAAAGATTTTGAATGCCCTAGTTTGCAAATCAGTATTACCAGAGGAGAAGCTTCGTAAAATTAAATTTACAATTCTTAAAGCCTTTTTGGCAATACTGTTGCAGTGAGCTTTGGCACTTAGATCATTCGATATGAAAACTCCAAGGTCCTTGACATAGTGAGGGTCTTCAACAAGGTCATATCTGCCTAGACTGTATTTGGTATATAGATTTTTTTTTACCAATGTGTAGGACAGAGCATTTGTTGGTAGATATTTGGAGTTGTCAACTATTAGACCATTCAGATACATAATCAAGGTCTTTTTGAAGGATGGTAGCATTGACGGCGGTGTTGAATAGTTTTACATCATCAGCGAAGAGGACACAGTTATTAATAAGGTGATCACAAAGGTCATTAAAATGTTATTGTTTTGCTTCTCGGGGGCCTTTGCTCCCATTGAAAGCTGCTTTTAGCGATGTCTCTCTCTGCTTTAAGCCAGGAATAGACATAAATTCTTCACCATTGGCAAACTGGTTAGGGCTGGCAGGATTCCATAACACCTGGAGAACCACAAAGATCTTTACTTGAAGTTAATTTCTGAATCATCCATGAGACAGGAGAAAGTAAACATTATGGCTAACACCTGCTTCAAAATGTGACTCTTACAGCTCTGTTTCAAATGACTCTTGCTATGGCTGCCAACAAAACAACTATGCAATTTTAAATTATCCATTAAGTTGCTTTTTATTAATAGGCATTGCTTCCACCAATCAATGATGGATTCCAAGGAAGAGATTCCAAGGAAGAGATAATCCAAAGCATCAATGATTTATTGGCCTTGTTTTGGTGAATGGATATGTGGTTGCAACAGTCCCTATCTTTGGATGGATATTGTCATTCTCTGCTTCTTGACTAAAAGTGCCTTTGTGGGAAAATCCTTGAAAATGTATATTTGTATGACTATAAGAAAATTTATAGTTTTTTTATAATTTTCTAATTAATTTCACCACATGGATTCCCCTTAACCATGCTAGATAAAAGTGCTATATAAAATGAACTTGGCACAATAATCTTCCTTTAATTTAACTTACAGTCAAAATCCCTGCACTTAAAGTACTGTTCTGCTTGAGTTTATGGGTGTTTGTCACATACATACATACATACATACATACATACATACATAAACACACACACGTACATGTGTGTGAGTGTGTGTGTATGTGTGTGTGTGTGTGTGTGTGTGTATGGTATTCAGCTTTGTTCGGGCATTTTCCCACATCATTATAGTTGTGCTTTTTAAAGTTGTAGCAATGTTTCGGCAGAATCTCATCTGCCATCATCAGGCTTCTGTATTGTGTTCATCTGAGTCAGACTTTCACAGCCATTTCTGTTTTAAATTTGGGGCTAGCCTACGCTGTGCCAGGATGGTTTTTATTTCATCCTGATTAGTTGGGAATCTTGGTCTGTGTTTATTGGTCTTGGAGTTTGCTGTGTTCTGCTTGATTGGTGTTTCCAATATTTTCTGTCTGTTTTGTGGTGTGGGGGGGTTGTCTTGATTGGCTGGCAACATTGTGTTTCCTGTATTGGAGGCTTTTAGTGCAGCTTGGTTCTGAGTTAATGGATGGCCATCATTTATTAGGTTTCATCTGGGTGCCTGGTTGGGGTGTGTTTGAGCTGAAGGTATCAGGGGGGATCTGTTTGTGCCCAGGTATTTGCCAGACTTGTGGTGTGGAGATTTTTTTTGTTTGAGAGTGCAGGCTTCCAGATAATTGACAGTCTGGTGGAGTCATCTCTTCTATTCATGCTTTCCGGTCTTTTTTCAATCTCTATGGCTTCTCTGATAATTCTGTAGCTAGGGTTTTCTATAGTGGCGAGGGTTTTGGTGCCATTGAAGTCGATGCTATGACCTGTTGCTTTCATGTGTTGGACTAGTGAGGAAGTGTGTTCCAGCTTTTTTACTGCATTTTTGTATTCATCCAGGTGGGTACTTATTCTTCTATTTGTGATTTGGCCCCATGGAAAAGAAAACCTAAACAATTTCCTAACACACCTAAACAGCACACACCCCAAAATCAAGTTCACCATGGAAACGGAAACAAAAAAACAACTACCATTCCTAGATGTACTAATCTACAAAAAAAACAGATGGCACACTAGGATACACCGTATACCAGAAGAAACACACTAACCACTACCTCAACGCCCAATCCCACCACCACCCAGCACAGATAAACTCCGTGGCCAAAACACTAATCGCCAGAACCAAACGCCTGGCAGACAAGACACACATAAAGACTGAACTATGCACCCTGACTAAAGTACTCACAGCCAATGGCTTCCACAAAAGCAAAATCACCGGCTTGATCCACAGAAACACACTGAGACATAATAGAGACCCAGAAGATGAACAGACCTATGGAACAGCTGTCCTGCCCTAGATAAGAGGTACTACAGACAAAATTAGTAAGATACTACACAGACATCACATCAAGACTGCCTTCAAAACAGACAGAAAAATAGAAGCCATCCTTGGAAACCCCAAAGATAAAATTGACCTGGAAAACCAAGGCATATACTAAGTCCCCTGTGCATCATGCCCGGCCACATACATTGGACAGACCAACAGAAGAATAAGTACCCGCCTGGATGAACACAAAAAGGCAGTCAAAAAGCTGGAACACACTTCCTCACTAGTCCAACACATAGAAGCCACAGGTCATAGCATCAACTTCAATGGCACCAAAACCCTAGCCACTATAGAAAACCCCAGCCACAGAATCATCAGAGAAGCCATAGAGATTGAAAAAAGACCAGAAAACATGAATAGAAGAGATGACTCCACCAGGCTGTCAATCATTTGGAAGCCTGCACTCACAAACAAAAAAATCTCCACACCACAAGCCAGGCAAACACCTGGGCACAGACAGATCCCCCCTGATACCTCCAGCTCAAACACACCCCAACCAGGCACCCAGATGAAACCTAGCTTCCTAACTAAAGATAGCCATTCGTTTACCTGGAGCCAAGCTGCACTAAAGACCTCCAATAAAGTAACACAATGTTGCCAGCCAATCAAGACACAAAAAGAGCCAAAAAACAGACAGAAGATGTTAGAAACACCAATCAAACAGAACACAGCAAACTCCAAGACCAATAAACACAGACCAAGACTCCCAACCAATCAGGGTGAACAAAAAAACATTCTGGCACAGCAATAGGCTGCCCCAAATTTAAATCTGAAACCACTGTAAAAGTCTGACTCACAGATGAACACTATACAGAAGCCTGATGATGGCAGATGAGATTCTGCTGAAACGTCGCTACAACTTTAAAAGCACAACTACTATGACGTGGAAAAATACCCAAGCAAAGCCGAATGCCATACATGTAAGTACCCGCGAAAACTTAAGAATATATATATATAAATAAATAAATAAATAAATAAATAAAAATTAGGATATTCTTCAACTTTCAACTAAATTTTGACCATACCTTTTATTATTTATTAAAGGTATATAGCTGCCCATTTCACAAATAAGTGACTATGGGTGGCATATATGACAAAAACCTTTTTTATTCATTTTCTGGATGAAGACTAAAGCAAGGCTGCATTTCATCTTAGCAATATAAGCAAGCTGTTCTCCTGTTAATCTATTGTTGTGAAATTCTTGACTCTATCTAGGAGTAGCTTTTTTGAGAGTTTATAGTAATAGATTATAAAAATCCTGTAGGTTTAGCAGAAGGCTAGTCTTAATTCTGAAATATGCAACATATTGCCAAATTTTCCAGTTACAACAGAGTAAAATGAAAAGGATTTCCATGGTACGTTTTTAATCTTCTCGCCAGTATAATTTTTTTTTTCATGATAAATCTTCATGGTATTATTTACTTATTTTTTTAAATCTGTGATATAAGATCCTTTTATTACACAAAGTGGTTTCTAAATATTAATGCTAAACTATCATCACAGACTAATGAATTTTCCATACCTGTCTGAAGAACTTCTAAGATTATCATATAGCTAAAAATTAATATAATACAAAAATAACATGCATTAAATCAGTTTGTCTACTGAGAGAACTTCCTGCTCTTTCTTCTAGACTTCATTTGTTTTTTTTTTTGTTTACTTTTGTCCCTTTTAGGAGACATAATCATGCAATGCTCATTTAATCCTCCTTTGCATTTAATTGTTTGCAAACGGATTTTATTATTTGTCTGAAAACAATTAAGTGCCAAACAAACCTCATGATGATAAAGTTAGGACTGTGCAGTGTTTCAGATTTAATTCATAAATGATACTTTGGAACCAACTGGAACATAGATTCAGCACCTATCTGGGACTCATTAAAGCAGCTACTTCAATAGATGCTGATCATATACTTCCTGCTTCCAAAACACATTTTCTGAGTAGATTCCAAACACCTTAAATATGGACTTCAGCAAATGTTATTCACTTAGGAATGACTAGAGCAATTTGGAAATGAGCCTAATTATGATACCTAGTGTGAAATACTAATTAGAAATGTGTTTTTGCATATGTTCCATCCTAACTCCTGTGGTATCCGCCCAGTTTGATTAAAATTTCTTCATATATGAGGATTTAGGAAATGCACCTTCTTTTCCAATGCCTGGAATAAAGTTTATCAATTGTCAGAAAAGGGTGGAAGTGAAGCATACTTTTGTTTTTATCAGAACTACTGCAAAGTACATGCCATTTTTAATTTTGATTTTTTTTATCATAAAAACTCATAAGATTCTTTTTTTATCCTAAGAACTTTTATCACATAAGAACACAGAATTCTTAGGATAAAAAAAAATCAAGATTAGAAATTGTATGTACTTTGCAGCAGCTCACAAAACTATTCTCTTACTTAGAAATAAGAGTCCTTTCTTCAATGTAGAGTCACAGATAGGATTATTCACTGCAAACAGCAATCAATTAAAATTTTCTGCAGGGAAAATAAGCATCCCATGGATGATTTTGAGTTGTCTGGAAGAAAAAGATGGAACTCAAATAAGGCTGTGCAGCTTCTGAAGATTTGCTTAGTTAAGTGACACTTTAAATATGCCATGTAAAAGTCACCTGGAGTTGCTTTGGGTAGTGAGATGGAGAGCATATAAATTAAATAAATAATTGTCCAGTGTGACACACTTAAGTGCCCCTTTTCTAAGCCACAAAATAGAGCAACCCCAACCATTTGTTTCACCTGTCAAACACAGCTTGTGCTATCAAGCTGAACTTTATATCAAAATTAGAATGGACCCTCAAATCCATTTCTAGAATTGTGCAAGAAATGATCCTTAATCTTTGATGTAAAAATAATAAACATTTACTAAATCATTTGAGGTTTTTTTGCAGTAATCACAAATATCACAAATATCTGAGCAAGAATCTAGACTTGGGCTGAGTATGTATTTGCTCCAACAAATCTAAAGACTCATAGGATCCATAGGATCCACCTGCAAATATCTGCTCAGTGATGAGGGTGGATTCATTCACCATCATCCAGGAAAGTCTAACAAAGAATGTTTATCTTCTTTTCTAACTTAAAAATATGCAGATCCATGTTAATCTCCTCCCTCCCTTCCTTTCTTCATGATTTTTCTCCAGAAAAGAAATCTAGCATATAGTACTCTCTTCTCTAATTTTATCTCATAATAAAAACTTTTCAGAGTCACTTGGGATGAGAAAACCTGATTGACTCCCAAGTCGTAAACTTGGCACTGGGCTGGAGCTGAATCTCTACATTCCCCTATTCCAATTAACTCAACCACTACACTAGGGAGGCTTAAGTAAAATTGCTTCATTTACAGTTTAAAATCTGTGTAAACTTTAGTGGTCTTGCTGTCAGATAATCTAAAGCTTTTGTTTTCATGCTCTTAAGAGTTGCAAAAAATATATATGATAGTACAATTATACAAAGTGCAGTATCATGATGTAAGAGACAAAACATGCAAGCCAGCCAATTTTTTGTTGAAGGACTTTGCATGTTCTTCACTACAGTGATGGGTTGAGCAAAGAACCAAGAAAAAACACGTGAATTAAACTTGTTATTTTACTCTAAATCTTCCATACCTTAATAAAAGCAGTTTTGTTTCTCTTTGGAAGACTCATGTATCCAATGGCAGATTTATTTTTAAGAAATGTCTGACTGATTTTAGAAGTAAACATTCTCCATGTTTTGGCTTGCCTAAGTAATGCATTACATTTCTCTGAATGGGGCCTTAAGATACTTGCTGTACCCAGACAATTCTGCATATCAGATTACAGCTTTGGGGTAAAAAAGGTTCAGCTGTCCAGAAGGTTTTGCAATTTGATGATATCATAACCAGTGTTACTAAATCTCACAGCAGCTGGAGTTCTGATTCCAGACTAGAAATGATCCCATTGAGATATTTGGTAAGGATGGATTTCTGGCATGTCTCCGGATTTTTTTTCCCCCAAGAATACCGTGCATTAAATTTAAGTGTCAGCATAACTTTACAGAGTTTTCATAAAGAAGCTATAGTTTGTCTGATTTGTAGCCTAGATTTGTCTCATTTGTAGTCAAAAACTGTCCTCAAAAAATGAAGCATTTAATGGTAACTTATTTTGCATATGTAATTTTTGCTATAGTATATGTTATGCACTAAAGATAATAATGATTTGGCAACCTTTTTTAATTAGAATGCAATTATTTCAAATGAAGTGAACAGTGGAGGCATCAACAATGTGCATATAATATATGCATATGATATGGTTGCAATATATATGGTATTGTATTGTATTGTATTTGTTATCTATTCTATTATTGACATTACATAACAATATTAAATGTTATGTTACAATATCATATGATATGATGATATTATTATATTAATGAGCCAGTTTGGTCTAGTGGCTAAAAGTAGAAACAAGGAAACTATGAGTTCAAGTCCTGCCTTATAGCTTATGAATTACTTTTGGCTTGTTATTGTGGTCATTATTGCAGGGAAATAGGAGGAAAAAAGAGTGCCAGGTATGTTTCACACACACACACACACACACACACACACACTAACATCTAATGCCAATAGAATCTCGAATGTAGAATTCAATAGGTGTGTATGTGTGTGTGTGTGTGTGTGTGTGTGTGTGTGTAGGCATGTATGTGCCTATTAGAAACTTTTGGCAATATTATAATACAGTTTATACTGGAGTCCACTATAGAAATTCAGTTGTGTCAATATATACATTTTGGGTTGCCTTGTTATCATTTGGATGTTCAAGAAGTTCTGGAAGATACATTTAAAGAATCTAGTACATATTTTTAATTTATTTTTTAAATTTAAATTTAATTTTAATAACTACATCCTGTGGAATATTTTGTAGAATTACATCATATGAAATAAACTGTAACCTTTTATATACTGGCATTATTTCCATCAATTAATGATTCTTCCTTTGTCCCTAGGATGAGAAAAAAATCAGAAAAAGAATTCCCAGCACTCTCATTGAGACTACTATATAGTGGTTTTATGTAAGTTAATCACTGGGTGGAACAGTGATTAACTTACATACAATGGAATATAATTGTATCACGGAAGGTCAGGAATTGGATTTACTCTTCCTTGACACTTATTGCTTACAGGAAATAAAGCGAGTTGGGTGGGGGAACCTTCCTTTCCTAAATATAATGCACTCTAAACGTTCAATAATATACAATTTACAGCAACCTTAAATATGATTTCTATGGGAGGAGAAAAAGAAACAATGAACACGGATTATAACTGCATGCTAGAACTGAAAGTAATTTTAATGAAAATAATATTTCAAGATGTGACCATCAATGTCTAGCTAAAATTATAATCATCAGGAAAACTTACAACAATTATTTAGCTTCTCTGTCTTCATTTTCATTGGTAGTTATTAGGTGGGATTATTATATTTTAGTACTGGGACACTAAATTAATTCAGTTGTGAAAAATGTTGGTGTAAAGTTCTAAAATTATATACATGTTGAACATGATGCTCATTACTTTCATCTATTTCTTGTTCCTATCCTTGAGACTATGGCAAATGAGTTACAAATCTTATAATCTTTGACATATGCGCATAATTCTGGATTAGATTCCCCCCAAATATTTGTTTCTTTGTTTCTTTCTGTGCCTTTGTTTCTTTCCATGCCTTTATTATTTTTAGAAATAATTCAAGGAGGTGAACGAATCCAACACACATTCCTCATCTTATTTTCCCCACAACCACAATCCTGTGAGGTGGATTGGGCTGAGAGAGAGAGTGACTGATACAAGGTCACCCACCTGGCTTTCAAGGCTAAGACAGAACTTGAACTCACAGTCTCCTGGTTTCTAACCTGGTGCCTAAAGTACTAAGCCAAACTGGGTTTCCCAAAAATACCTAGGGCATGGTATGAAAAAATTGAAAGTTGTAATCATTTATCTAAAAAGGTGCACCTATGGAAGATTTTATGAGGTCATAAAATTGAGTCGGTCACATAGGTAAACAAAACCCTCTTTATGACATACAACTATAAAATGCAGGTTCCATTACAGATACGGAAAGGCAACAGGCAATCCAGTATAGGATTACCTTGAGACTTTCCATATCTCAGCAATCATCAGCTCACTCAATGCTATTGGAACCATTTCTTCAAGTGTTTCAGTTTTTCTGCTTTGACCTTGGATTGCCTTCTGGGGATTTTTTTGTTCCAACAGTTTGACTTGATGGCCTGGATTTAAAGATAAGTTTCACTGTTGAAATTGCTTTTGATGTAGCCTTGCACTCTCTCCTTTCCCATGACTCCTTCCATGAGAGTAGAGTTTACAACCCCTGAAATAAAACAGAATCTGGGAAAGAGATGGTGGAAAATCAAGAGACACCAGCATGGATTTCACCTCTCCTGCATCTGAGCCAGAAGAGATTGATGTTCCATGAAGCCCTCGAAATACAAGCACTCATATGCAGGCTTAATGTCATAGCCTGTGTCTCCAGAACAAACTGGCTTGAAAGAAATGGAGTGACCTTCTTATAAGTTCTTTCCCAAATTACTGAAAAAGCAACTCTACTCATTACAAGATCCTGGCAGTGTTTTAAGTGTACCATGCTTTTTCCATATTAAGAATAATAATCAAAGAGATGTACAAAATTTTGACTCTGGTCCACGTACAGATCTTCAATTAATTCTATCCATTATTTTAT